>NW_026645625.1:0-300000 GCF_949987535.1 Balaenoptera acutorostrata
TCACTGTCCACGTTTTGCCTCTTTTCATGGGCTTTCAAGGCGATTCGAATCTACCTCCTGAAATCTGTTTCCTGCAATTCTGCCTTGCTTTCAAATCCTCTTCGTTGCCTTCCCTCAATATATTTGTGGACGAGAGTTATCATTTATAACTCTGCAGGTTTGTGAATTGCAGTGCCCCTGAGCTCCATTTTTCAACTCGCTTTTTTGGGAGCTGGCCGCAAAAGTGCAGGATTGCTTCAGGCCCTCTTCTGGTTCTGGGGGGCAGGCTGAGCTTGTGGTTAATTCTTCTTCCTGATGGGAAAATAGAGTGACCGGTGCCTGTCCCAACACCTAGAGCTAGTCTCTCATTGGTTCCCCCTCTTCCCGTTCATCCTCAGGACAAATTGCAACCTGTACGGAACAGGAGGTTAAAGGTGCTGATTCTCCAAGGAGGGAGATGGCTAGTAAAGCAGCTGGAATGGCGAACCCGAGCATAAGGAGATGAGAAATGAGGTGCGTTTTAGAAAGCTTTCCCGATCACACGGTGTACCATCTTCTGGGCTTCTGATGCATGTTTTCGATGTAGGAAGATGCCCTTGAACCTGGAGATTTGGGACCCATGGGATGGGTACCATGCAGTATTACTTTAAAGGGTAGGCGTTGGCTCACCCAACCTCACCAAAACTCTCAGCCCCAAGAGTGTCCAACCTTATGTCTCAATCAGCTGTGGGTCTAGATATGGTTAATCCAGGTTGCATCACAGCCCCTGAACGAAATGTGTAAGAATTTCTCTCTCTTTCACTGTGTTTGTTTCACGGGTTTTGAAAAGTAATTTATTTTTATAATGGGGTTTAGCTGCTTTTCACGGCGGTGTTTATGCCGCTTTACACCCCCTTGACTCACTTACAGAGAGATATCAATACATAGGTTTGAAGATTCTTACTAGTCAGATATATTCTTGTGCGGTGAATAGGGGGTGTTGAGTCCAGTTCACTGAGCAAGGAGTAGGTCTTGTCTATTATATATTGGGTTTATGGAATGGTATCTGAGCTAATTTGAAACTCTTGTTTTATGCATCACCCCACCTCACCTTTCCCGTTCAACAGCCATAGTGTGTTTTCTAAACGTGTGACTCTGTTCTGTTTTGTAATTCAGTTCAAGTGTAGCGGTTTTTACATTCCCTCTATAAGTGATATCTTATGATAAGTGTCTTTTTCTGTGAGACTTATTTCACTTAGAATCGTCGGAACTAAATCCACTCATCCTGCTGCTACTAGCCTTATGACGTTGATTTCATGGCTGAGTGATATTCCATTGTACATGAGGACCACAACTTCTTTATCCATTTTTCTCTTTCCTAGGATATTTCAGGTGTAATGAAGTGGGGGTTCTTGTCAACAGAGCAGCCCTAAACTTTGGGGTGCCTGTGTCTTGCTCATTTTTAGTTTTCCCAATTTATACGCCCATGAGTGGAAGTGCCCTATGCTCTCCAAGCTGTGTTTTTTAGATGTTTCAGGACACACCGTACACTTCTCCAGAGTGGCTGTTGGCAATTTACATCCCGCCCATCAGCGTAGCAAGGCTCCCATTTCTCCATGGCCGGTCCTGCATTTCTGGTTTGGACACTTTTTTCCGCATGGCCCTTTTGCCCGCTGGGAAGCGAGACTTCTTTGGAGCGCTGATTTGCCTTTCCAGGTTGCTTGGTTGGCCAAAAAGGGCGTATGCGTTTTTTCCTGAATATATTGAGGAAAAAACGCATACGCCCTTTTTGGCCAAGGGCATCACTGTCCACGTTTTGCCTCTTTTCATGGGCTTTCAAGGCGATTCGAATCTACCTCCTGAAATCTGTTTCCTGCAATTCTGCCTTGCTTTCAAATCCTCTTCGTTGCCTTCCCTCAATATATTTGTGGACGAGAGTTATCATTTATAACTCTGCAGGTTTGTGAATTGCAGTGCCCCTGAGCTCCATTTTTCAACTCGCTTTTTTGGGAGCTGGCCGCAAAAGTGCAGGATTGCTTCAGGCCCTCTTCTGGTTCTGGGGGGCAGGCTGAGCTTGTGGTTAATTCTTCTTCCTGATGGGAAAATAGAGTGACCGGTGCCTGTCCCAACACCTAGAGCTAGTCTCTCATTGGTTCCCCCTCTTCCCGTTCATCCTCAGGACAAATTGCAACCTGTACGGAACAGGAGGTTAAAGGTGCTGATTCTCCAAGGAGGGAGATGGCTAGTAAAGCAGCTGGAATGGCGAACCCGAGCATAAGGAGATGAGAAATGAGGTGCGTTTTAGAAACCTTTCCCGATCACACGGTGTACCATCTTCTGGGCTTCTGATGCATGTTTTCGATGTAGGAAGATGCCCTTGAACCTGGAGATTTGGGACCCATGGGATGGGTACCATGCAGTATTACTTTGAAGGGTAGGCGTTGGCTCACCCAACCTCACCAAACCTCTCAGCCCCAAGAGTGTCCAACCTTATGTCTCAATCAGCTGTGGGTCTAGATATGGTTAATCCAGGTTGCATCACAGCCCCTGAACGAAATGTGTAAGAATTTCTCTCTCTTTCACTGTGTTTGTTTCACGGGTTTTGAAAAGTAATTTATTTTTATAATGGGGTTTAGCTGCTTTTCACGGCGGTGTTTATGCCGCTTTACACCCCCTTGACTCACTTACAGAGAGATATCAATACATAGGTTTGAAGATTCTTACTAGTCAGATATATTCTTGTGCGGTGAATAGGGGGTGTTGAGTCCAGTTCACTGAGCAAGGAGTAGGTCTTGTCTATTATATATTGGGTTTATGGAATGGTATCTGAGCTAATTTGAAACTCTTGTTTTATGCATCACCCCACCTCACCTTTCCCGTTCAACAGCCATAGTGTGTTTTCTAAACGTGTGACTCTGTTCTGTTTTGTAATTCAGTTCAAGTGTAGCGGTTTTTACATTCCCTCTATAAGTGATATCTTATGATAAGTGTCTTTTTCTGTGTGACTTATTTCACTTAGAATCGTCGGAACTAAATCCACTCATCCTGCTGCTACTAGCCTTATGACGTTGATTTCATGGCTGAGTGATATTCCATTGTACATGAGGACCACAACTTCTTTATCCATTTTTCTCTTTCCTAGGATATTTCAGGTGTAATGAAGTGGGGGTTCTTGTCAACAGAGCAGCCCTAAACTTTGGGGTGCCTGTGTCTTGCTCATTTTTAGTTTTCCCAATTTATACGCCCATGAGTGGAAGTGCCCTATGCTCTCCAAGCTGTGTTTTTTAGATGTTTCAGGACACACCGTACACTTCTCCAGAGTGGCTGTTGGCAATTTACATCCCGCCCATCAGCGTAGCAAGGCTCCCATTTCTCCATGGCCGGTCCTGCATTTCTGGTTTGGACACTTTTTTCCGCATGGCCCTTTTGCCCGCTGGGAAGCGAGACTTCTTTGGAGCGCTGATTTGCCTTTCCAGGTTGCTTGGTTGGCCAAAAAGGGCGTATGCGTTTTTTCCTGAATATTTTGAGGAAAAAACGCATACGCCCTTTTTGGCCAAGGGCATCACTGTCCACGTTTTGCCTCTTTTCATGGGCTTTCAAGGCGATTCGAATCTACCTCCTGAAATCTGTTTCCTGCAATTCTGCCTTGCTTTCAAATCCTCTTCGTTGCCTTCCCTCAATATATTTGTGGACGAGAGTTATCATTTATAACTCTGCAGGTTTGTGAATTGCAGTGCCCCTGAGCTCCATTTTTCCAGTCGCTTTTTTGGGAGCTGGCCGCAAATGTGCAGGATTGCTTCAGGCCCTCTTCTGGTTCTGGGGGGCAGGCTGAGCTTGTGGTTAATTCTTCTTCCTGATGGGAAAATAAAGTGAACTGTGCCTGTCCCAACACCTAGAGCTAGTCTCTCATTGGTTCGCCCTATTCCCGTTCATCCTCAGGACAAATTGCAACCTGTACGGAACAGGAGGTTAAAGGTGCTGATTCTCCAAGGAGGGAGATGGCTAGTAAAGCGGCTGGAATGGCGAACCCGAGCACAAGGAGATGAGAAATGAGGTGCGTTTTAGAAAGCTTTTCCGATCACACGGTGTACCATCTTCTGGGCTTCTGATGCATGTTTTCGATGTAGGAAGATGCCCTTGAACCTGGTGATTTGGGACCCATGGGATGGGTACCATGCAGTATTACTTTGAAGGGTAGGCGTTGGCTCACCCAACCTCACCAAACCTCTCAGCCCCAAGAGTGTCCAACCTTATGTCTCAATCAGCTGTGGGTCTAGATATGGTCAATCCAGGTTGCATCACAGCCCCTGAACGAAATGTGTAAGAATTTCTCTCTCTTTCACTGTGTTTGTTTCACGGGTTTTGAAAAGTAATTTATTTTTATAATGGGTTTTAGCTGCTTTTCACGGCGGTGTTTATGCCGCTTTACACCCCCTTGACTCACTTACAGAGAGATATCAATACATAGGTTTGAAGATTCTTACTAGTCAGATATATTCTTGTGCGGTGAATAGGGGGTGTTGAGTCCAGTTCACTGAGCAAGGAGTAGGTCTTGTCTATTATATATTGGGTTTATGGAACGGTATCTGAGCTAATTTGAAACTCTTGTTTTATGCATCACCCCACCTCACCTTTCCCGTTCAACAGCCATAGTGTGTTTTCTAAACGTGTGACTCTGTTCTGTTTTGTAATTCAGTTCAAGTGTAGCGGTTTTTACATTCCCTCTATAAGTGATATCTTATGATAAGTGTCTTTTTCTGTGTGACTTATTTCACTTAGAATCGTCGGACCTAAATCCACTCATCCTGCTGCTACTAGCCTTATGACGTTGATTTCATGGCTGAGTGATATTCCATTGTACATGAGGACCACAACTTCTTTATCCATTTTTCTCTTTCCTAGGATATTTCAGGTGTAATGAAGTGGGGGTTCTTGTCAACAGAGCAGCCCTAAACTTTGGGGTGCCTGTGTCTTGCTGATTTTTAGTTTTCCCAATTTATACGCCCATGAGTGGAAGTGCCCTATGCTCTCCAAGCTGTGTTTTTTAGATGTTTCAGGACACACCGTACACTTCTCCAGAGTGGCTGTTGGCAATTTACATCCCGCCCATCAGCGTAGCAAGGCTCCCATTTCTCCATGGCCGGTCCTGCATTTCTGGTTTGGACACTTTTTTCCGCATGGCCCTTTTGCCCGCTGGGAAGCGAGACTTCTTTGGAGCGCTGATTTGCCTTTCCAGGTTGCTTGGTTGGCCAAAAAGGGCGTATGCGTTTTTTCCTGAATATATTGAGGAAAAAACGCATACGCCCTTTTTGGCCAAGGGCATCACTGTCCACGTTTTGCCTCTTTTCATGGGCTTTCAAGGCGATTCGAATCTACCTCCTGAAATCTGTTTCCTGCAATTCTGCCTTGCTTTCAAATCCTCTTCGTTGCCTTCCCTCAATATATTTGTGGACGAGAGGTATCATTTATAACTCTGCAGGTTTGTGAATTGCAGTGCCCCTGAGCTCCATTTTTCAACTCGCTTTTTTGGGAGCTGGCCGCAAAAGTGCAGGATTGCTTCAGGCCCTCTTCTGGTTCTGGGGGGCAGGCTGAGCTTGTGGTTAATTCTTCTTCCTGATGGGAAAATAGAGTGACCGGTGCCTGTCCCAACACCTAGAGCTAGTCTCTCATTGGTTCCCCCTCTTCCCGTTCATCCTCAGGACAAATTGCAACCTGTACGGAACAGGAGGTTAAAGGTGCTGATTCTCCAAGGAGGGAGATGGCTAGTAAAGCAGCTGGAATGGCGAACCCGAGCATAAGGAGATGAGAAATGAGGTGCGTTTTAGAAAGCTTTCCCGATCACACGGTGTACCATCTTCTGGGCTTCTGATGCATGTTTTCGATGTAGGAAGATGCCCTTGAACCTGGAGATTTGGGACCCATGGGATGGGTACCATGCAGTATTACTTTAAAGGGTAGGCGTTGGCTCACCCAACCTCACCAAAACTCTCAGCCCCAAGAGTGTCCAACCTTATGTCTCAATCAGCTGTGGGTCTAGATATGGTTAATCCAGGTTGCATCACAGCCCCTGAACGAAATGTGTAAGAATTTCTCTCTCTTTCACTGTGTTTGTTTCACGGGTTTTGAAAAGTAATTTATTTTTATAATGGGGTTTAGCTGCTTTTCACGGCGGTGTTTATGCCGCTTTACACCCCCTTGACTCACTTACAGAGAGATATCAATACATAGGTTTGAAGATTCTTACTAGTCAGATATATTCTTGTGCGGTGAATAGGGGGTGTTGAGTCCAGTTCACTGAGCAAGGAGTAGGTCTTGTCTATTATATATTGGGTTTATGGAATGGTATCTGAGCTAATTTGAAACTCTTGTTTTATGCATCACCCCACCTCACCTTTCCCGTTCAACAGCCATAGTGTGTTTTCTAAACGTGTGACTCTGTTCTGTTTTGTAATTCAGTTCAAGTGTAGCGGTTTTTACATTCCCTCTATAAGTGATATCTTATGATAAGTGTCTTTTTCTGTGAGACTTATTTCACTTAGAATCGTCGGAACTAAATCCACTCATCCTGCTGCTACTAGCCTTATGACGTTGATTTCATGGCTGAGTGATATTCCATTGTACATGAGGACCACAACTTCTTTATCCATTTTTCTCTTTCCTAGGATATTTCAGGTGTAATGAAGTGGGGGTTCTTGTCAACAGAGCAGCCCTAAACTTTGGGGTGCCTGTGTCTTGCTCATTTTTAGTTTTCCCAATTTATACGCCCATGAGTGGAAGTGCCCTATGCTCTCCAAGCTGTGTTTTTTAGATGTTTCAGGACACACCGTACACTTCTCCAGAGTGGCTGTTGGCAATTTACATCCCGCCCATCAGCGTAGCAAGGCTCCCATTTCTCCATGGCCGGTCCTGCATTTCTGGTTTGGACACTTTTTTCCGCATGGCCCTTTTGCCCGCTGGGAAGCGAGACTTCTTTGGAGCGCTGATTTGCCTTTCCAGGTTGCTTGGTTGGCCAAAAAGGGCATATGCGTTTTTTCCTGAATATTTTGAGGAAAAAACGCATACGCCCTTTTTGGCCAAGGGCATCACTGTCCACGTTTTGCCTCTTTTCATGGGCTTTCAAGGCGATTCGAATCTACCTCCTGAAATCTGTTTCCTGCAATTCTGCCTTGCTTTCAAATCCTCTTCGTTGCCTTCCCTCAATATATTTGTGGACGAGAGTTATCATTTATAACTCTGCAGGTTTGTGAATTGCAGTGCCCCTGAGCTCCATTTTTCCAGTCGCTTTTTTGGGAGCTGGCCGCAAAAGTGCAGGATTGCTTCAGGCCCTCTTCTGGTTCTGGGGGGCAGGCTGAGCTTGTGGTTAATTCTTCTTCCTGATGGGAAAATAGAGTGACCGGTGCCTGTCCCAACACCTAGAGCTAGTCTCTCATTGGTTCCCCCTCTTCCCGTTCATCCTCAGGACAAATTGCAACCTGTACGGAACAGGAGGTTAAAGGTGCTGATTCTCCAAGGAGGGAGATGGCTAGTAAAGCAGCTGGAATGGCGAACCCGAGCATAAGGAGATGAGAAATGAGGTGCGTTTTAGAAACCTTTCCCGATCACACGGTGTACCATCTTCTGGGCTTCTGATGCATGTTTTCGATGTAGGAAGATGCCCTTGAAACTGGAGATTTGGGACCCATGGGATGGGTACCATGCAGTATTACTTTGAAGGGTAGGCGTTGGCTCACCCAACCTCACCAAACCTCTCAGCCCCAAGAGTGTCCAACCTTATGTCTCAATCAGCTGTGTGTCTAGATATGGTCAATCCAGGTTGCATCACAGCCCCTGAACGAAATGTGTAAGAATTTCTCTCTCTTTCACTGTGTTTGTTTCACGGGTTTTGAAAAGTAATTTATTTTTATAATGGGGTTTAGCTGCTTTTCACGGCGGTGTTTATGCCGCTTTACACCCCCTTGACTCACTTACAGAGAGATATCAATACATAGGTTTGAAGATTCTTACTAGTCAGATATATTGTTGTGCGGTGAATAGGGGGTGTTGAGTCCAGTTCACTGAGCAAGGAGTAGGTCTTGTCTATTATATATTGGGTTTATGGAATGGTATCTGAGCTAATTTGAAACTCTTGTTTTATGCATCACCCCACCTCACCTTTCCCGTTCAACAGCCATAGTGTGTTTTCTAAACGTGTGACTGTGTTCTGTTTTGTAATTCAGTTCAAGTGTAGCGGTTTTTACATTCCCTCTATAAGTGATATCTTATGATAAGTGTCTTTTTCTGTGTGACTTATTTCACTTAGAATCGTCGGAACTAAATCCACTCATCCTGCTGCTACTAGCCTTATGACGTTGATTTCATGGCTGAGTGATATTCCATTGTACATGAGGACCACAACTTCTTTATCCATTTTTCTCTTTCCTAGGATATTTCAGGTGTAATGAAGTGGGGGTTCTTGTCAACAGAGCAGCCCTAAACTTTGGGGTGCCTGTGTCTTGCTCATTTTTAGTTTTCCCAATTTATACGCCCATGAGTGGAAGTGCCCTATGCTCTCCAAGCTGTGTTTTTTAGATGTTTCAGGACACACCGTACACTTCTCCAGAGTGGCTGTTGGCAATTTACATCCCGCCCATCAGCGTAGCAAGGCTCCCATTTCTCCATGGCCGGTCCTGCATTTCTGGTTTGGACACTTTTTTCCGCATGGCCCTTTTGCCCGCTGGGAAGCGAGACTTCTTTGGAGCGCTGATTTGCCTTTCCAGGTTGCTTGTTTGGCCAGAAAGGGCGTATGCGTTTTTTCCTGAATATTTTGAGGAAAAAACGCATACGCCCTTTTTGGCCAAGGGCATCACTGTCCACGTTTTGCCTCTTTTCATGGGCTTTCAAGGCGATTCGAATCTACCTCCTGAAATCTGTTTCCTGCAATTCTGCCTTGCTTTCAAATCCTCTTCGTTGCCTTCCCTCAATATATTTGTGGACGAGAGTTATCATTTATAACTCTGCAGGTTTGTGAATTGCAGTGCCCCTGAGCTCCATTTTTCAACTCGCTTTTTTGGGAGCTGGCCGCAAAAGTGCAGGATTGCTTCAGGCCCTCTTCTGGTTCTGGGGGGCAGGCTGAGCTTGTGGTTAATTCTTCTTCCTGATGGGAAAATAGAGTGACCTGTGCCTGTCCCAGCACCTAGAACTAGTCTCTCATTGGTTCGCCCTCTTCCCGTTCATCCTCAGGACAAATTGCAACCTGTACGGAACAGGAGGTTAAAGGTTCTGATTCTCCAAGGAGGGAGATGGCTAGTAAAGCGGCTGGAATGGCGAACCCGAGCACAAGGAGATGAGAAATGAGGTGCGTTTTAGAAAGCTTTTCCGATCACACGGTGTACCATCTTCTGGGCTTCTGATGCATGTTTTCGATGTAGGAAGATGCCCTTGAACCTGGTGATTTGGGACCCATGGGATGGGTACCATGCAGTATTACTTTGAAGGGTAGGCGTTGGCTCACCCAACCTCACCAAACCTCTCAGCCCCAAGAGTGTCCAACCTTATGTCTCAATCAGCTGTGGGTCTAGATATGGTCAATCCAGGTTGCATCACAGCCCCTGAACGAAATGTGTAAGAATTTCTCTCTCTTTCACTGTGTTTGTTTCACGGGTTTTGAAAAGTAATTTATTTTTATAATGGGGTTTAGCTGCTTTTCACGGCTGTGTTTATGCTGCTTTACACCCCCTTGACTCACTTACAGAGAGATATCAATACATAGGGTTGAAGATTCTTACTAGTCAGATATATTCCTGTGCGGTGAATGGGGGATGTTGAGTCTAGTTCACTGAGTAAAGAGTAGGTCTTGTTTATTACATATTGGGTTTATGGCACGGTATCTGAGGTAATTTGAAACCCTTGTTTTATGCATCACCCCACCTCACCTTTCCCGTTCAGCAGCCATAGTGTGTTTTCTGAACGTGTGACTCTGTTCTGTTTTGTAATTAAGTTCAAGTGTAGCGGTTTTTACATTCCCTCTATAAGTGATAACTTATGATAAGTGTCTTTTTCTGTGTGACTTATTTCACTTAGAATCGTCGGACCTAAATCCACTCATCGTGCTGCTACTAGCCTTATGACGTTGATTTCATGGCTGAGTGATATTCCATTGTACATGAGGACTACAATCTCTTTATCCACTTTTCTCTTTCCTAGGATATTTAAGGTGTAATGAAGTGGGGGTTCTTGTCAACAGAGCAGCCCTAAACTTTGGAGTGCCTGTGTCTTGCTGATTTTTAGTTTTCCCAATTTATACGCCCATGAGTGGAAGTGCCCTATGCTCTCCAAGCTGTGTTTTTTAGATGTTTCAGGACACACCGTACACTTCTCCAGAGTGGCTGTTGGCAATTTACATCCCGCCCATCAGCGTAGCAAGGCTCCCATTTCTCCATGGCCGGTCCTGCATTTCTGGTTTGGACACTTTTTTCCGCATGGCCCTTTTGCCCGCTGGGAAGCGAGACTTCTTTGGAGCGCTTATTTGCCTTTCCAGGTTGCTTGTTTGGCCAGAAAGGGCGTATGCGTTTTTTCCTGAATATATTCAGGAAAAAACGCATACGCCCTTTTTGGCCAAGGGTATCATTGTCCATGTTTTGCCGCTTTTCATGTGCTTTCAAGGCGATTCGAATCTACCTCCTGAAATCTGTTTCCTGCAATTCTGCCTTGCTTTCAAATCCTCTTCGTTGCCTTCCCTCAATATATTTGTGGACGAGAGTTATCATTTATAACTCTGCAGGTTTGTGAATTGCAGTGCCCCTGAGCTCCATTTTTCAGCTCGCTTTTTTGGGCGCTGGCCGCAAATGTGCAGGATTGCTTCAGGCCCTCTTCTGGTTCTGGGGGGCAGGCTGAGCTTGTGGTTAATTCTTCTTCCTGATGGGAAAATAAAGTGACCTGTGCCTGTCCCAACACCTAGAGCTAGTCTCTCATTGGTTCGCCCTCTTCCCGTTCATCCTCAGGACAAATTGCAACCTGTACGGAACAGGAGGTTAAAGGTGCTGATTCTCCAAGGAGGGAGATTGCTAGGAAAGCGGCTGGAATGGCGAACCCGAGCACAAGGAGATGAGAAATGAGGTGCGTTTTAGAAAGCTTTTCCGATCACACGGTGTACCATCTTCTGGGCTTCTGATGCATGTTTTCGATGTAGGAAGATGCCCTTGAACCTGGTGATTTGGGACCCATGGGATGGGTACCATGCAGTATTACTTTGAAGGGTAGGCGTTGGCTCACCCAACCTCACCAAACCTCTCAGCCCCAAGAGTGTCCAACCTTATGTCTCAATCAGCTGTGGGTCTAGATATGGTCAATCCAGGTTGCATCACAGCCCCTGAACGAAATGTGTAAGAATTTCTCTCTCTTTCACTGTGTTTGTTTCACGGGTTTTGAAAAGTAATTTATTTTTATAATGGGGTTTAGCTGCTTTTCACGGCGGTGTTTATGCCACTTTACACCCCCTTGACTCACTTACAGAGAGATATCAATACATAGGTTTGAAGATTCTTACTAGTCAGATATATTCTTGTGCGGTGAATAGGGGGTGTTGAGTCCAGTTCACTGAGCAAGGAGTAGGTCTTGTCTATTATATATTGGCTTTATGGAACGGTATCTGAGCTAATTTGAAACTCTTGTTTTATGCATCACCCCACCTCACCTTTCCCGTTCAGCAGCCATAGTGTGTTTTCTGAACGTGTGACTCTGTTCTGTTTTGTAATTCAGTTCAAGTGTAGCGGTTTTTACATTCCCTCTATAAGTGATATCTTATGATAAGTGTCTTTTTCTGTGTGACTTATTTCACTTAGAATCGTCGGACCTAAATCCACTCATCGTGCTGCTACTAGCCTTATGACGTTGATTTCATAGCTGAGTGATATTCCATTGTACATGAGGACTACAATCTCTTTATCCACTTTTCTCTTTCCTAGGATATTTAAGGTGTAATGAAGTGGGGGTTCTTGTCAACAGAGCAGCCCTAAACTTTGGGGTGCCGGTGTCTTGCTGATTTTTAGTTTTCCCAATTTATACGCCCATGAGTGGAAGTGCCCTATGCTCTCCAAGCTGTGTTTTTTAGATGTTTCAGGACACACCGTACACTTCTCCAGAGTGGCTGTTGGCAATTTACATCCCGCCCATCAGCGTAGCAAGGCTCCCATTTCTCCATGGCCGGTCCTGCATTTCTGGTTTGGACACTTTTTTCCGCATGGCCCTTTTGCCCGCTGGGAAGCGAGACTACTGTGGAGCGCTGATTTGCCTTTCCATGTTGCTTGGTTGGCCAAAAAGGGCGTATGCGTTTTTTCCTGAATATATTCAGGAAAAAACGCATACGCCCTTTTTGGCCAAGGGCATCATTGTCCACGTTTTGCCGCTTTTCATGGGCTTTCAAGGCGATTCGAATCTACCTCCTGAAATCTGTTTCCTGCAATTCTGCCTTGCTTTCAAATCCTCTTCGTTGCCTTCCCTCAATATATTTGTGGACGAGAGTTATCATTTATAACTCTGCAGGTTTGTGAATTGCAGTGCCCCTGAGCTCCATTTTTCCAGTCGCTTTTTTGGGAGCTGGCCGCAAAAGTGCCGGATTGCTTCAGGGCCTCTTCTGCTTCTGGGGGGCAGGCTGAGCTTGTGGTTAATTCTTCTTCCTGATGGGAAAATAGAGTGACCTGTGCCTGTCCCAACACCTAGAGTTAGTCTGTCATTGGTTCGCCCTCTTCCCGTTCATCCTCAGGACAAATTGCAACCTGTACGGAACAGGAGGTTAAAGGTGCTGATTCTCCAAGGAGGGAGATGGCTAGTAAAGCGGCTGGAATGGCGAACCCGAGCACAAGGAGATGAGAAATGAGGTGCGTTTTAGAAACCTTTCCCGATCACACGGTGTACCATCTTCTGGGCTTCTGATGCATGTTTTCGATGTAGGAAGATGCCCTTGAACCTGGAGATTTGGGACCCATGGAATGGGTACCATGCAGTATTACTTTAAAGGGTAGGCGTTGGCTCACCCAACCTCACCAAAACTCTCAGCCCCAAGAGTGTCCAACCTTATGTCTCAATCAGCTGTGGGTCTAGATATGGTCAATCCAGGTTGCATCACAGCCCCTGAACGAAATGTGTAAGAATTTCTCTCTCTTTCACTGTCTTTGTTTCACGGGTTTTTGAAAAGTAATTTATCTTTATAATGGGGTTTAGCTGCTTTTCACGGCGGTGTTTATGCCGCTTTACACCCCCTTGACTCACTTACAGAGCGATATCAATACATAGGTTTGAAGATTCTTATTAGTCAGATATATTCTTGTGCGGTGAATAGGGGGTGTTGAGTCCAGTTCACTGAGCAAGGAGTAGGTCTTCTCTACTACATATTGGGTTTATGGAACGGTATCTGAGCTAATTTGAAACCCTTGTTTTATGCATCACCCCACCTCACCTTTCCCGTTTAGCAGCCATAGTGTGTTTTCTAAACGTGTGACTCTGTTCTGTTTTGTAATTCAGTTCTAGTGTAGCGGTTTTTACATTCCCTCTATAAGTGATATCTTATGATAAGTGTCTTTTTCTGTGTGACTTATTTCACTTAGAATCGTCGTACCTAAATCCACTGATCGTGCTGCTACTAGCCTTATGACGTTGATTTCATGGCTGAGTGATATTCCATTGTACATGAGGACCACAACTTCTTTATCCATTTTTCTCTTTCCTAGGATATTTCAGGTGTAATGAAGTGGGGGTTCTTGTCAACAGAGCAGCCCTAAACTTTGGGGTGCCTGTGTCTTGCTGATGTTAAGTTTTCCCAATTTATACGCCCATGAGTGGAAGTGCCCCATGCTCTCTAAGCTGTGTTTTTTAGATGTTTCAGGATCCACCGTACACTCCTCCATAGTGGATGTTGGCAATTTACATCCCGCCCATCTTCGTAGCAAGGCTCCCATTTCTCCATGGCCGGTCCTGCATTTCTGGTTTGGACACTTTTTTCCGCATGGCCCTTTTGCCCGCTGGGAAGCGAGACTTCTTGGGAGCGCTTATTTGCCTTTCCAGGTTGCTTGTTTGGCCAGAAAGGGCGTATGCGTTTTTTCCTGAATATATTCAGGAAAAAACGCATACGCCCTTTTTGGCCAAGGGCATCATTGTCCATGTTTTGCCGCTTTTCATGTGCTTTCAAGGCGATTCGAATCTACCTCCTGAAATCTGTTTCCTGCAATTCTGCCTTGCTTTCAAATCCTCTTCGTTGCCTTCCCTCAATATATTTGTGGACGAGAGTTATCATTTATAACTCTGCAGGTTTGTGAATTGCAGTGCCCCTGAGCTCCATTTTTCCAGTCGCTTTTTTGGGAGCTGGCCGCAAATGTGCAGGATTGCTTCAGGCCCTCTTCTGGTTCTGGGGGGCAGGCTGAGCTTGTGGTTAATTCTTCTTCCTGATGGGAAAATAAAGTGAACTGTGCCTGTCCCAACACCTAGAGCTAGTCTCTCATTGGTTCGCACTATTCCCGTTCATCCTCAGGACAAATTGCAACCTGTACGGAACAGGAGGTTAAAGGTGCTGATTCTCCAAGGAGGGAGATGGCTAGTAAAGCGGCTGGAATGGCGAACCCGAGCACAAGGAGATGAGAAATGAGGTGCGTTTTAGAAAGCTTTTCCGATCACACGGTGTACCATCTTCTGGGCTTCTGATGCATGTTTTCGATGTAGGAAGATGCCCTTGAACCTGGTGATTTGGGACCCATGGGATGGGTACCATGCAGTATTACTTTGAAGGGTAGGCGTTGGCTCACCCAACCTCACCAAACCTCTCAGCCCCAAGAGTGTCCAACCTTATGTCTCAATCAGCTGTGGGTCTAGATATGGTCAATCCAGGTTGCATCACAGCCCCTGAACGAAATGTGTAAGAATTTCTCTCTCTTTCACTGTGTTTGTTTCACGGGTTTTGAAAAGTAATTTATTTTTATAATGGGTTTTAGCTGCTTTTCACGGCGGTGTTTATGCCGCTTTACACCCCCTTGACTCACTTACAGAGAGATATCAATACATAGGTTTGAAGATTCTTACTAGTCAGATATATTCTTGTGCGGTGAATAGGGGGTGTTGAGTCCAGTTCACTGAGCAAGGAGTAGGTCTTGTCTATTATATATTGGGTTTATGGAACGGTATCTGAGCTAATTTGAAACTCTTGTTTTATGCATCACCCCACCTCACCTTTCCCGTTCAACAGCCATAGTGTGTTTTCTAAACGTGTGACTCAGTTCTGTTTTGTAATTCAGTTCAAGTGTAGCGGTTTTTACATTCCCTCTATAAGTGATATCTTATGATAAGTGTCTTTTTCTGTGTGACTTATTTCACTTAGAATCGTCGGACCTAAATCCACTCATCCTGCTGCTACTAGCCTTATGACGTTGATTTCATGGCTGAGTGATATTCCATTGTACATGAGGACCACAACTTCTTTATCCATTTTTCTCTTTCCTAGGATATTTCAGGTGTAATGAAGTGGGGGTTCTTGTCAACAGAGCAGCCCTAAACTTTGGGGTGCCTGTGTCTTGCTGATTTTTAGTTTTCCCAATTTATACGCCCATGAGTGGAAGTGCCCTATGCTCTCCAAGCTGTGTTTTTTAGATGTTTCAGGACACACCGTACACTTCTCCAGAGTGGCTGTTGGCAATTTACATCCCGCCCATCAGCGTAGCAAGGCTCCCATTTCTCCATGGCCGGTCCTGCATTTCTGGTTTGGACACTTTTTTCCGCATGGCCCTTTTGCCCGCTGGGAAGCGAGACTTCTTTGGAGCGCTGATTTGCCTTTCCAGGTTGCTTGGTTGGCCAAAAAGGGCGTATGCGTTTTTTCCTGAATATATTGAGGAAAAAACGCATACGCCCTTTTTGGCCAAGGGCATCACTGTCCACGTTTTGCCTCTTTTCATGGGCTTTCAAGGCGATTCGAATCTACCTCCTGAAATCTGTTTCCTGCAATTCTGCCTTGCTTTCAAATCCTCTTCGTTGCCTTCCCTCAATATATTTGTGGACGAGAGTTATCATTTATAACTCTGCAGGTTTGTGAATTGCAGTGCCCCTGAGCTCCATTTTTCAACTCGCTTTTTTGGGAGCTGGCCGCAAAAGTGCAGGATTGCTTCAGGCCCTCTTCTGGTTCTGGGGGGCAGGCTGAGCTTGTGGTTAATTCTTCTTCCTGATGGGAAAATAGAGTGACCGGTGCCTGTCCCAACACCTAGAGCTAGTCTCTCATTGGTTCCCCCTCTTCCCGTTCATCCTCAGGACAAATTGCAACCTGTACGGAACAGGAGGTTAAAGGTGCTGATTCTCCAAGGAGGGAGATGGCTAGTAAAGCAGCTGGAATGGCGAACCCGAGCATAAGGAGATGAGAAATGAGGTGCGTTTTAGAAAGCTTTCCCGATCACACGGTGTACCATCTTCTGGGCTTCTGATGCATGTTTTCGATGTAGGAAGATGCCCTTGAACCTGGAGATTTGGGACCCATGGGATGGGTACCATGCAGTATTACTTTGAAGGGTAGGCGTTGGCTCACCCAACCTCACCAAACCTCTCAGCCCCAAGAGTGTCCAACCTTATGTCTCAATCAGCTGTGGGTCTAGATATGGTTAATCCAGGTTGCATCACAGCCCCTGAATGAAATGTGTAAGAATTTCTCTCTCTTTCACTGTGTTTGTTTCACGGGTTTTGAAAAGTAATTTATTTTTATAATGGGGTTTAGCTGCTTTTCACGGCGGTGTTTATGCCGCTTTACACCCCCTTGACTCACTTACAGAGAGATATCAATACATAGGTTTGAAGATTCTTACTAGTCAGATATATTCTTGTGCGGTGAATAGGGGGTGTTGAGTCCAGTTCACTGAGCAAGGAGTAGGTCTTGTCTATTATATATTGGGTTTATGGAATGGTATCTGAGCTAATTTGAAACTCTTGTTTTATGCATCACCCCACCTCACCTTTCCCGTTCAACAGCCATAGTGTGTTTTCTAAACGTGTGACTCTGTTCTGTTTTGTAATTCAGTTCAAGTGTAGCGGTTTTTACATTCCCTCTATAAGTGATATCTTATGATAAGTGTCTTTTTGTGTGTGACTTATTTCACTTAGAATCGTCGGAACTAAATCCACTCATCCTGCTGCTACTAGCCTTATGACGTTGATTTCATGGCTGAGTGATATTCCATTGTACATGAGGACCACAACTTCTTTATCCATTTTTCTCTTTCCTAGGATATTTCAGGTGTAATGAAGTGGGGGTTCTTGTCAACAGAGCAGCCCTAAACTTTGGGGTGCCTGTGTCTTGCTCATTTTTAGTTTTCCCAATTTATACGCCCATGAGTGGAAGTGCCCTATGCTCTCCAAGCTGTGTTTTTTAGATGTTTCAGGACACACCGTACACTTCTCCAGAGTGGCTGTTGGCAATTTACATCCCGCCCATCAGCGTAGCAAGGCTCCCATTTCTCCATGGCCGGTCCTGCATTTCTGGTTTGGACACTTTTTTCCGCATGGCCCTTTTGCCCGCTGGGAAGCGAGACTTCTTTGGAGCGCTGATTTGCCTTTCCAGGTTGCTTGGTTGGCCAAAAAGGGCGTATGCGTTTTTTCCTGAATATTTTGAGGAAAAAACGCATACGCCCTTTTTGGCCAAGGGCATCACTGTCCACGTTTTGCCTCTTTTCATGGGCTTTCAAGGCGATTCGAATCTACCTCCTGAAATCTGTTTCCTGCAATTCTGCCTTGCTTTCAAATCCTCTTCGTTGCCTTCCCTCAATATATTTGTGGACGAGAGTTATCATTTATAACTCTGCAGGTTTGTGAATTGCAGTGCCCCTGAGCTCCATTTTTCCAGTCGCTTTTTTGGGAGCTGGCCGCAAATGTGCAGGATTGCTTCAGGCCCTCTTCTGGTTCTGGGGGGCAGGCTGAGCTTGTGGTTAATTCTTCTTCCTGATGGGAAAATAAAGTGAACTGTGCCTGTCCCAACACCTAGAGCTAGTCTCTCATTGGTTCGCCCTATTCCCGTTCATCCTCAGGACAAATTGCAACCTGTACGGAACAGGAGGTTAAAGGTGCTGATTCTCCAAGGAGGGAGATGGCTAGTAAAGCGGCTGGAATGGCGAACCCGAGCACAAGGAGATGAGAAATGAGGTGCGTTTTAGAAAGCTTTTCCGATCACACGGTGTACCATCTTCTGGGCTTCTGATGCATGTTTTCGATGTAGGAAGATGCCCTTGAACCTGGTGATTTGGGACCCATGGGATGGGTACCATGCAGTATTACTTTGAAGGGTAGGCGTTGGCTCACCCAACCTCACCAAACCTCTCAGCCCCAAGAGTGTCCAACCTTATGTCTCAATCAGCTGTGGGTCTAGATATGGTCAATCCAGGTTGCATCACAGCCCCTGAACGAAATGTGTAAGAATTTCTCTCTCTTTCACTGTGTTTGTTTCACGGGTTTTGAAAAGTAATTTATTTTTATAATGGGTTTTAGCTGCTTTTCACGGCGGTGTTTATGCCGCTTTACACCCCCTTGACTCACTTACAGAGAGATATCAATACATAGGTTTGAAGATTCTTACTAGTCAGATATATTCTTGTGCGGTGAATAGGGGGTGTTGAGTCCAGTTCACTGAGCAAGGAGTAGGTCTTGTCTATTATATATTGGGTTTATGGAACGGTATCTGAGCTAATTTGAAACTCTTGTTTTATGCATCACCCCACCTCACCTTTCCCGTTCAACAGCCATAGTGTGTTTTCTAAACGTGTGACTCTGTTCTGTTTTTTAATTCAGTTCAAGTGTAGCGGTTTTTACATTCCCTCTATAAGTGATATCTTATGATAAGTGTCTTTTTCTGTGTGACTTATTTCACTTAGAATCGTCGGACCTAAATCCACTCATCCTGCTGCTACTAGCCTTATGACGTTGATTTCATGGCTGAGTGATATTCCATTGTACATGAGGACCACAACTTCTTTATCCATTTTTCTCTTTCCTAGGATATTTCAGGTGTAATGAAGTGGGGGTTCTTGTCAACAGAGCAGCCCTAAACTTTGGGGTGCCTGTGTCTTGCTGATTTTTAGTTTTCCCAATTTATACGCCCATGAGTGGAAGTGCCCTATGCTCTCCAAGCTGTGTTTTTTAGATGTTTCAGGACACACCGTACACTTCTCCAGAGTGGCTGTTGGCAATTTACATCCCGCCCATCAGCGTAGCAAGGCTCCCATTTCTCCATGGCCGGTCCTGCATTTCTGGTTTGGACACTTTTTTCCGCATGGCCCTTTTGCCCGCTGGGAAGCGAGACTTCTTTGGAGCGCTGATTTGCCTTTCCAGGTTGCTTGGTTGGCCAAAAAGGGCGTATGCGTTTTTTCCTGAATATATTGAGGAAAAAACGCATACGCCCTTTTTGGCCAAGGGCATCACTGTCCACGTTTTGCCTCTTTTCATGGGCTTTCAAGGCGATTCGAATCTACCTCCTGAAATCTGTTTCCTGCAATTCTGCCTTGCTTTCAAATCCTCTTCGTTGCCTTCCCTCAATATATTTGTGGACGAGAGTTATCATTTATAACTCTGCAGGTTTGTGAATTGCAGTGCCCCTGAGCTCCATTTTTCAACTCGCTTTTTTGGGAGCTGGCCGCAAAAGTGCAGGATTGCTTCAGGCCCTCTTCTGGTTCTGGGGGGCAGGCTGAGCTTGTGGTTAATTCTTCTTCCTGATGGGAAAATAGAGTGACCGGTGCCTGTCCCAACACCTAGAGCTAGTCTCTCATTGGTTCCCCCTCTTCCCGTTCATCCTCAGGACAAATTGCAACCTGTACGGAACAGGAGGTTAAAGGTGCTGATTCTCCAAGGAGGGAGATGGCTAGTAAAGCAGCTGGAATGGCGAACCCGAGCATAAGGAGATGAGAAATGAGGTGCGTTTTAGAAAGCTTTCCCGATCACACGGTGTACCATCTTCTGGGCTTCTGATGCATGTTTTCGATGTAGGAAGATGCCCTTGAACCTGGAGATTTGGGACCCATGGGATGGGTTCCATGCAGTATTACTTTAAAGGGTAGGCGTTGGCTCACCCAACCTCACCAAAACTCTCAGCCCCAAGAGTATCCAACCTTATGTCTCAATCAGCTGTGGGTCTAGATATGGTTAATCCAGGTTGCATCACAGCCCCTGAACGAAATGTGTAAGAATTTCTCTCTCTTTCACTGTGTTTGTTTCACGGGTTTTGAAAAGTAATTTATTTTTATAATGGGGTTTAGCTGCTTTTCACGGCGGTGTTTATGCCGCTTTACACCCCCTTGACTCACTTACAGAGAGATATCAATACATAGGTTTGAAGATTCTTACTAGTCAGATATATTCTTGTGCGGTGAATAGGGGGTGTTGAGTCCAGTTCACTGAGCAAGGAGTAGGTCTTGTCTATTATATATTGGGTTTATGGAATGGTATCTGAGCTAATTTGAAACTCTTGTTTTATGCATCACCCCACCTCACCTTTCCCGTTCAACAGCCATAGTGTGTTTTCTAAACGTGTGACTCTGTTCTGTTTTGTAATTCAGTTCAAGTGTAGCGGTTTTTACATTCCCTCTATAAGTGATATCTTATGATAAGTGTCTTTTTCTGTGAGACTTATTTCACTTAGAATCGTCGGAACTAAATCCACTCATCCTGCTGCTACTAGCCTTATGACGTTGATTTCATGGCTGAGTGATATTCCATTGTACATGAGGACCACAACTTCTTTATCCATTTTTCTCTTTCCTAGGATATTTCAGGTGTAATGAAGTGGGGGTTCTTGTCAACAGAGCAGCCCTAAACTTTGGGGTGCCTGTGTCTTGCTCATTTTTAGTTTTCCCAATTTATACGCCCATGAGTGGAAGTGCCCTATGCTCTCCAAGCTGTGTTTTTTAGATGTTTCAGGACACACCGTACACTTCTCCAGAGTGGCTGTTGGCAATTTACATCCCGCCCATCAGCGTAGCAAGGCTCCCATTTCTCCATGGCCGGTCCTGCATTTCTGGTTTGGACACTTTTTTCCGCATGGCCCTTTTGCCCGCTGGGAAGCGAGACTTCTTTGGAGCGCTGATTTGCCTTTCCAGGTTGCTTGGTTGGCCAAAAAGGGCATATGCGTTTTTTCCTGAATATTTTGAGGAAAAAACGCATACGCCCTTTTTGGCCAAGGGCATCACTGTCCACGTTTTGCCTCTTTTCATGGGCTTTCAAGGCGATTCGAATCTACCTCCTGAAATCTGTTTCCTGCAATTCTGCCTTGCTTTCAAATCCTCTTCGTTGCCTTCCCTCAATATATTTGTGGACGAGAGTTATCATTTATAACTCTGCAGGTTTGTGAATTGCAGTGCCCCTGAGCTCCATTTTTCCAGTCGCTTTTTTGGGAGCTGGCCGCAAAAGTGCAGGATTGCTTCAGGCCCTCTTCTGGTTCTGGGGGGCAGGCTGAGCTTGTGGTTAATTCTTCTTCCTGATGGGAAAATAGAGTGACCGGTGCCTGTCCCAACACCTAGAGCTAGTCTCTCATTGGTTCCCCCTCTTCCCGTTCATCCTCAGGACAAATTGCAACCTGTACGGAACAGGAGGTTAAAGGTGCTGATTCTCCAAGGAGGGAGATGGCTAGTAAAGCAGCTGGAATGGCGAACCCGAGCATAAGGAGATGAGAAATGAGGTGCGTTTTAGAAACCTTTCCCGATCACACGGTGTACCATCTTCTGGGCTTCTGATGCATGTTTTCGATGTAGGAAGATGCCCTTGAACCTGGAGATTTGGGACCCATGGGATGGGTACCATGCAGTATTACTTTGAAGGGTAGGCGTTGGCTCACCCAACCTCACCAAACCTCTCAGCCCCAAGAGTGTCCAACCTTATGTCTCAATCAGCTGTGTGTCTAGATATGGTCAATCCAGGTTGCATCACAGCCCCTGAACGAAATGTGTAAGAATTTCTCTCTCTTTCACTGTGTTTGTTTCACGGGTTTTGAAAAGTAATTTATTTTTATAATGGGGTTTAGCTGCTTTTCACGGCGGTGTTTATGCCGCTTTACACCCCCTTGACTCACTTACAGAGAGATATCAATACATAGGTTTGAAGATTCTTACTAGTCAGATATATTGTTGTGCGGTGAATAGGGGGTGTTGAGTCCAGTTCACTGAGCAAGGAGTAGGTCTTGTCTATTATATATTGGGTTTATGGAATGGTATCTGAGCTAATTTGAAACTCTTGTTTTATGCATCACCCCACCTCACCTTTCCCGTTCAACAGCCATAGTGTGTTTTCTAAACGTGTGACTGTGTTCTGTTTTGTAATTCAGTTCAAGTGTAGCGGTTTTTACATTCCCTCTATAAGTGATATCTTATGATAAGTGTCTTTTTCTGTGTGACTTATTTCACTTAGAATCGTCGGAACTAAATCCACTCATCCTGCTGCTACTAGCCTTATGACGTTGATTTCATGGCTGAGTGATATTCCATTGTACATGAGGACCACAACTTCTTTATCCATTTTTCTCTTTCCTAGGATATTTCAGGTGTAATGAAGTGGGGGTTCTTGTCAACAGAGCAGCCCTAAACTTTGGGGTGCCTGTGTCTTGCTCATTTTTAGTTTTCCCAATTTATACGCCCATGAGTGGAAGTGCCCTATGCTCTCCAAGCTGTGTTTTTTAGATGTTTCAGGACACACCGTACACTTCTCCAGAGTGGCTGTTGGCAATTTACATCCCGCCCATCAGCGTAGCAAGGCTCCCATTTCTCCATGGCCGGTCCTGCATTTCTGGTTTGGACACTTTTTTCCGCATGGCCCTTTTGCCCGCTGGGAAGCGAGACTTCTTTGGAGCGCTGATTTGCCTTTCCAGGTTGCTTGGTTGGCCAAAAAGGGCGTATGCGTTTTTTCCTGAATATATTGAGGAAAAAACGCATACGCCCTTTTTGGCCAAGGGCATCACTGTCCACGTTTTGCCTCTTTTCATGGGCTTTCAAGGCGATTCGAATCTACCTCCTGAAATCTGTTTCCTGCAATTCTGCCTTGCTTTCAAATCCTCTTCGTTGCCTTCCCTCAATATATTTGTGGACGAGAGTTATCATTTATAACTCTGCAGGTTTGTGAATTGCAGTGCCCTTGAGCTCCATTTTTCAATTCGCTTTTTTGGGAGCTGGCCGCAAAAGTGCAGGATTGCTTCAGGCCCTCTTCTGGTTCTGGGGGGCAGGCTGAGCTTGTGGTTAATTCTTCTTCCTGATGGGAAAATAGAGTGACCTGTGCCTGTCCCAGCACCTAGAACTAGTCTCTCATTGGTTCGCCCTCTTCCCGTTCATCCTCAGGACAAATTGCAACCTGTACGGAACAGGAGGTTAAAGGTTCTGATTCTCCAAGGAGGGAGATGGCTAGTAAAGCGGCTGGAATGGCGAACCCGAGCACAAGGAGATGAGAAATGAGGTGCGTTTTAGAAAGCTTTTCCGATCACACGGTGTACCATCTTCTGGGCTTCTGATGCATGTTTTCGATGTAGGAAGATGCCCTTGAACCTGGTGATTTGGGACCCATGGGATGGGTACCATGCAGTATTACTTTGAAGGGTAGGCGTTGGCTCACCCAAACTCACCAAACCTCTCAGCCCCAAGAGTGTCCAACCTTATGTCTCAATCAGCTGTGGGTCTAGATATGGTCAATCCAGGTTGCATCACAGCCCCTGAACGAAATGTGTAAGAATTTCTCTCTCTTTCACTGTGTTTGTTTCACGGGTTTTGAAAAGTAATTTATTTTTATAATGGGGTTTAGCTGCTTTTCACGGCGGTGTTTATGCCGCTTTACACCCCCTTGACTCACTTACAGAGAGATATCAATACATAGGTTTGAAGATTCTTACTAGTCAGATATATTCTTGTGCGGTGAATAGGGGGTGTTGAGTCCAGTTCACTGAGCAAGGAGTAGGTCTTGTCTATTATATATTGGGTTTATGGAACGGTATCTGAGCTAATTTGAAACTCTTGTTTTATGCATCACCCCACCTCACCTTTCCCGTTCAACAGCCATAGTGTGTTTTCTAAACGTGTGACTCTGTTCTGTTTTGTAATTCAGTTCAAGTGTAGCAGTTTTTACATTCCCTCTATAAGTGATATCTTATGATAAGTGTCTTTTTCTGTGTGACTTATTTCACTTAGAATCGTCGGACCTAAATCCACTCATCCTGCTGCTACTAGCCTTATGACGTTGATTTCATGGCTGAGTGATATTCCATTGTACATGAGGACCACAACTTCTTTATCCATTTTTCTCTTTCCTAGGATATTTCAGGTGTAATGAAGTGGGGGTTCTTGTCAACAGAGCAGCCCTAAACTTTGGGGTGCCTGTGTCTTGCTGATTTTTAGTTTTCCCAATTTATACGCCCATGAGTGGAAGTGCCCTATGCTCTCCAAGCTGTGTTTTTTAGATGTTTCAGGACACACCGTACACTTCTCCAGAGTGGCTGTTGGCAATTTACATCCCGCCCATCAGCGTAGCAAGGCTCCCATTTCTCCATGGCCGGTCCTGCATTTCTGGTTTGGACACTTTTTTCCGCATGGCCCTTTTGCCCGCTGGGAAGCGAGACTTCTTTGGAGCGCTGATTTGCCTTTCCAGGTTGCTTGGTTGGCCAAAAAGGGCGTATGCGTTTTTTCCTGAATATATTGAGGAAAAAACGCATACGCCCTTTTTGGCCAAGGGCATCACTGTCCACGTTTTGCCTCTTTTCATGGGCTTTCAAGGCGATTCGAATCTACCTCCTGAAATCTGTTTCCTGCAATTCTGCCTTGCTTTCAAATCCTCTTCGTTGCCTTCCCTCAATATATTTGTGGACGAGAGTTATCATTTATAACTCTGCAGGTTTGTGAATTGCAGTGCCCCTGAGCTCCATTTTTCAACTCGCTTTTTTGGGAGCTGGCCGCAAAAGTGCAGGATTGCTTCAGGCCCTCTTCTGGTTCTGGGGGGCAGGCTGAGCTTGTGGTTAATTCTTCTTCCTGATGGGAAAATAGAGTGACCGGTGCCTGTCCCAACACCTAGAGCTAGTCTCTCATTGGTTCCCCCTCTTCCCGTTCATCCTCAGGACAAATTGCAACCTGTACGGAACAGGAGGTTAAAGGTGCTGATTCTCCAAGGAGGGAGATGGCTAGTAAAGCAGCTGGAATGGCGAACCCGAGCATAAGGAGATGAGAAATGAGGTGCGTTTTAGAAAGCTTTCCCGATCACACGGTGTACCATCTTCTGGGCTTCTGATGCATGTTTTCGATGTAGGAAGATGCCCTTGAACCTGGAGATTTGGGACCCATGGGATGGGTACCATGCAGTATTACTTTGAAGGGTAGGCGTTGGCTCACCCAACCTCACCAAACCTCTCAGCCCCAAGAGTGTCCAACCTTATGTCTCAATCAGCTGTGGGTCTAGATATGGTTAATCCAGGTTGCATCACAGCCCCTGAATGAAATGTGTAAGAATTTCTCTCTCTTTCACTGTGTTTGTTTCACGGGTTTTGAAAAGTAATTTATTTTTATAATGGGGTTTAGCTGCTTTTCACGGCGGTGTTTATGCCGCTTTACACCCCCTTGACTCACTTACAGAGAGATATCAATACATAGGTTTGAAGATTCTTACTAGTCAGATATATTCTTGTGCGGTGAATAGGGGGTGTTGAGTCCAGTTCACTGAGCAAGGAGTAGGTCTTGTCTATTATATATTGGGTTTATGGAATGGTATCTGAGCTAATTTGAAACTCTTGTTTTATGCATCACCCCACCTCACCTTTCCCGTTCAACAGCCATAGTGTGTTTTCTAAACGTGTGACTCTGTTCTGTTTTGTAATTCAGTTCAAGTGTAGCGGTTTTTACATTCCCTCTATAAGTGATATCTTATGATAAGTGTCTTTTTCTGTGAGACTTATTTCACTTAGAATCGTCGGAACTAAATCCACTCATCCTGCTGCTACTAGCCTTATGACGTTGATTTCATGGCTGAGTGATATTCCATTGTACATGAGGACCACAACTTCTTTATCCATTTTTCTCTTTCCTAGGATATTTCAGGTGTAATGAAGTGGGGGTTCTTGTCAACAGAGCAGCCCTAAACTTTGGGGTGCCTGTGTCTTGCTCATTTTTAGTTTTCCCAATTTATACGCCCATGAGTGGAAGTGCCCTATGCTCTCCAAGCTGTGTTTTTTAGATGTTTCAGGACACACCGTACACTTCTCCAGAGTGGCTGTTGGCAATTTACATCCCGCCCATCAGCGTAGCAAGGCTCCCATTTCTCCATGGCCGGTCCTGCATTTCTGGTTTGGACACTTTTTTCCGCATGGCCCTTTTGCCCGCTGGGAAGCGAGACTTCTTTGGAGCGCTGATTTGCCTTTCCAGGTTGCTTGGTTGGCCAAAAAGGGCGTATGCGTTTTTTCCTGAATATATTGAGGAAAAAACGCATACGCCCTTTTTGGCCAAGGGCATCACTGTCCACGTTTTGCCTCTTTTCATGGGCTTTCAAGGCGATTCGAATCTACCTCCTGAAATCTGTTTCCTGCAATTCTGCCTTGCTTTCAAATCCTCTTCGTTGCCTTCCCTCAATATATTTGTGGACGAGAGTTATCATTTATAACTCTGCAGGTTTGTGAATTGCAGTGCCCCTGAGCTCCATTTTTCAACTCGCTTTTTTGGGAGCTGGCCGCAAAAGTGCAGGATTGCTTCAGGCCCTCTTCTGGTTCTGGGGGGCAGGCTGAGCTTGTGGTTAATTCTTCTTCCTGATGGGAAAATAGAGTGACCGGTGCCTGTCCCAACACCTAGAGCTAGTCTCTCATTGGTTCCCCCTCTTCCCGTTCATCCTCAGGACAAATTGCAACCTGTACGGAACAGGAGGTTAAAGGTGCTGATTCTCCAAGGAGGGAGATGGCTAGTAAAGCAGCTGGAATGGCGAACCCGAGCATAAGGAGATGAGAAATGAGGTGCGTTTTAGAAAGCTTTCCCGATCACACGGTGTACCATCTTCTGGGCTTCTGATGCATGTTTTCGATGTAGGAAGATGCCCTTGAACCTGGAGATTTGGGACCCATGGGATGGGTACCATGCAGTATTACTTTAAAGGGTAGGCGTTGGCTCACCCAACCTCACCAAAACTCTCAGCCCCAAGAGTGTCCAACCTTATGTCTCAATCAGCTGTGGGTCTAGATATGGTTAATCCAGGTTGCATCACAGCCCCTGAACGAAATGTGTAAGAATTTCTCTCTCTTTCACTGTGTTTGTTTCACGGGTTTTGAAAAGTAATTTATTTTTATAATGGGGTTTAGCTGCTTTTCACGGCGGTGTTTATGCCGCTTTACACCCCCTTGACTCACTTACAGAGAGATATCAATACATAGGTTTGAAGATTCTTACTAGTCAGATATATTCTTGTGCGGTGAATAGGGGGTGTTGAGTCCAGTTCACTGAGCAAGGAGTAGGTCTTGTCTATTATATATTGGGTTTATGGAATGGTATCTGAGCTAATTTGAAACTCTTGTTTTATGCATCACCCCACCTCACCTTTCCCGTTCAACAGCCATAGTGTGTTTTCTAAACGTGTGACTCTGTTCTGTTTTGTAATTCAGTTCAAGTGTAGCGGTATTTACATTCCCTCTATAAGTGATATCTTATGATAAGTGTCTTTTTCTGTGAGACTTATTTCACTTAGAATCGTCGGAACTAAATCCACTCATCCTGCTGCTACTAGCCTTATGACGTTGATTTCATGGCTGAGTGATATTCCATTGTACATGAGGACCACAACTTCTTTATCCATTTTTCTCTTTCCTAGGATATTTCAGGTGTAATGAAGTGGGGGTTCTTGTCAACAGAGCAGCCCTAAACTTTGGGGTGCCTGTGTCTTGCTCATTTTTAGTTTTCCCAATTTATACGCCCATGAGTGGAAGTGCCCTATGCTCTCCAAGCTGTGTTTTTTAGATGTTTCAGGACACACCGTACACTTCTCCAGAGTGGCTGTTGGCAATTTACATCCCGCCCATCAGCGTAGCAAGGCTCCCATTTCTCCATGGCCGGTCCTGCATTTCTGGTTTGGACACTTTTTTCCGCATGGCCCTTTTGCCCGCTGGGAAGCGAGACTTCTTTGGAGCGCTGATTTGCCTTTCCAGGTTGCTTGGTTGGCCAAAAAGGGCATATGCGTTTTTTCCTGAATATTTTGAGGAAAAAACGCATACGCCCTTTTTGGCCAAGGGCATCACTGTCCACGTTTTGCCTCTTTTCATGGGCTTTCAAGGCGATTCGAATCTACCTCCTGAAATCTGTTTCCTGCAATTCTGCCTTGCTTTCAAATCCTCTTCGTTGCCTTCCCTCAATATATTTGTGGACGAGAGTTATCATTTATAACTCTGCAGGTTTGTGAATTGCAGTGCCCCTGAGCTCCATTTTTCCAGTCGCTTTTTTGGGAGCTGGCCGCAAAAGTGCAGGATTGCTTCAGGCCCTCTTCTGGTTCTGGGGGGCAGGCTGAGCTTGTGGTTAATTCTTCTTCCTGATGGGAAAATAGAGTGACCGGTGCCTGTCCCAACACCTAGAGCTAGTCTCTCATTGGTTCCCCCTCTTCCCGTTCATCCTCAGGAAAAATTGCAACCTGTACGGAACAGGAGGTTAAAGGTGCTGATTCTCCAAGGAGGGAGATGGCTAGTAAAGCAGCTGGAATGGCGAACCCGAGCATAAGGAGATGAGAAATGAGGTGCGTTTTAGAAACCTTTCCCGATCACACGGTGTACCATCTTCTGGGCTTCTGATGCATGTTTTCGATGTAGGAAGATGCCCTTGAACCTGGAGATTTGGGACCCATGGGATGGGTACCATGCAGTATTACTTTGAAGGGTAGGCGTTGGCTCACCCAACCTCACCAAACCTCTCAGCCCCAAGAGTGTCCAACCTTATGTCTCAATCAGCTGTGTGTCTAGATATGGTCAATCCAGGTTGCATCACAGCCCCTGAACGAAATGTGTAAGAATTTCTCTCTCTTTCACTGTGTTTGTTTCACGGGTTTTGAAAAGTAATTTATTTTTATAATGGGGTTTAGCTGCTTTTCACGGCGGTGTTTATGCCGCTTTACACCCCCTTGACTCACTTACAGAGAGATATCAATACATAGGTTTGAAGATTCTTACTAGTCAGATATATTGTTGTGCGGTGAATAGGGGGTGTTGAGTCCAGTTCACTGAGCAAGGAGTAGGTCTTGTCTATTATATATTGGGTTTATGGAATGGTATCTGAGCTAATTTGAAACTCTTGTTTTATGCATCACCCCACCTCACCTTTCCCGTTCAACAGCCATAGTGTGTTTTCTAAACGTGTGACTGTGTTCTGTTTTGTAATTCAGTTCAAGTGTAGCGGTTTTTACATTCCCTCTATAAGTGATATCTTATGATAAGTGTCTTTTTCTGTGTGACTTATTTCACTTAGAATCGTCGGAACTAAATCCACTCATCCTGCTGCTACTAGCCTTATGACGTTGATTTCATGGCTGAGTGATATTCCATTGTACATGAGGACCACAACTTCTTTATCCATTTTTCTCTTTCCTAGGATATTTCAGGTGTAATGAAGTGGGGGTTCTTGTCAACAGAGCAGCCCTAAACTTTGGGGTGCCTGTGTCTTGCTCATTTTTAGTTTTCCCAATTTATACGCCCATGAGTGGAAGTGCCCTATGCTCTCCAAGCTGTGTTTTTTAGATGTTTCAGGACACACCGTACACTTCTCCAGAGTGGCTGTTGGCAATTTACATCCCGCCCATCAGCGTAGCAAGGCTCCCATTTCTCCATGGCCGGTCCTGCATTTCTGGTTTGGACACTTTTTTCCGCATGGCCCTTTTGCCCGCTGGGAAGCGAGACTTCTTTGGAGCGCTGATTTGCCTTTCCAGGTTGCTTGGTTGGCCAAAAAGGGCGTATGCGTTTTTTCCTGAATATATTGAGGAAAAAACGCATACGCCCTTTTTGGCCAAGGGCATCACTGTCCACGTTTTGCCTCTTTTCATGGGCTTTCAAGGCGATTCGAATCTACCTCCTGAAATCTGTTTCCTGCAATTCTGCCTTGCTTTCAAATCCTCTTCGTTGCCTTCCCTCAATATATTTGTGGACGAGAGTTATCATTTATAACTCTGCAGGTTTGTGAATTGCAGTGCCCCTGAGCTCCATTTTTCAACTCGCTTTTTTGGGAGCTGGCCGCAAAAGCGCAGGATTGCTTCAGGCCCTCTTCTGGTTCTGGGGGGCAGGCTGAGCTTGTGCTTAATTCTTCTTCCTGATGGGAAAATAGAGTGACCTGTGCCTGTCCCAGCACCTAGAACTAGTCTCTCATTGGTTCGCCCTCTTCCCGTTCATCCTCAGGACAAATTGCAACCTGTACGGAACAGGAGGTTAAAGGTTCTGATTCTCCAAGGAGGGAGATGGCTAGTAAAGCGGCTGGAATGGCGAACCCGAGCACAAGGAGATGAGAAATGAGGTGCGTTTTAGAAAGCTTTTCCGATCACACGGTGTACCATCTTCTGGGCTTCTGATGCATGTTTTCGATGTAGGAAGATGCCCTTGAACCTGGTGATTTGGGACCCATGGGATGGGTACCATGCAGTATTACTTTGAAGGGTAGGCGTTGGCTCACCCAACCTCACCAAACCTCTCAGCCCCAAGAGTGTCCAACCTTATGTCTCAATCAGCTGTGGGTCTAGATATGGTCAATCCAGGTTGCATCACAGCCCCTGAACGAAATGTGTAAGAATTTCTCTCTCTTTCACTGTGTTTGTTTCACGGGTTTTGAAAAGTAATTTATTTTTATAATGGGTTTTAGCTGCTTTTCACGGCGGTGTTTATGCCGCTTTACACCCCCTTGACTCACTTACAGAGAGATATCAATACATAGGTTTGAAGATTCTTACTAGTCAGATATATTCTTGTGCGGTGAATAGGGGGTGTTGAGTCCAGTTCACTGAGCAAGGAGTAGGTCTTGTCTATTATATATTGGGTTTATGGAACGGTATCTGAGCTAATTTGAAACTCTTGTTTTATGCATCACCCCACCTCACCTTTCCCGTTCAACAGCCATAGTGTGTTTTCTAAACGTGTGACTCTGTTCTGTTTTGTAATTCAGTTCAAGTGTAGCGGTTTTTACATTCCCTCTATAAGTGATATCTTATGATAAGTGTCTTTTTCTGTGTGACTTATTTCACTTAGAATCGTCGGACCTAAATCCACTCATCCTGCTGCTACTAGCCTTATGACGTTGATTTCATGGCTGAGTGATATTCCATTGTACATGAGGACCACAACTTCTTTATCCATTTTTCTCTTTCCTAGGATATTTCAGGTGTAATGAAGTGGGGGTTCTTGTCAACAGAGCAGCCCTAAACTTTGGGGTGCCTGTGTCTTGCTCATTTTTAGTTTTCCCAATTTATACGCCCATGAGTGGAAGTGCCCTATGCTCTCCAAGCTGTGTTTTTTAGATGTTTCAGGACACACCGTACACTTCTCCAGAGTGGCTGTTGGCAATTTACATCCCGCCCATCAGCGTAGCAAGGCTCCCATTTCTCCATGGCCGGTCCTGCATTTCTGGTTTGGACACTTTTTTCCGCATGGCCCTTTTGCCCGCTGGGAAGCGAGACTTCTTTGGAGCGCTGATTTGCCTTTCCAGGTTGCTTGGTTGGCCAAAAAGGGCATATGCGTTTTTTCCTGAATATTTTGAGGAAAAAACGCATACGCCCTTTTTGGCCAAGGGCATCACTGTCCACGTTTTGCCTCTTTTCATGGGCTTTCAAGGCGATTCGAATCTACCTCCTGAAATCTGTTTCCTGCAATTCTGCCTTGCTTTCAAATCCTCTTCGTTGCCTTCCCTCAATATATTTGTGGACGAGAGTTATCATTTATAACTCTGCAGGTTTGTGAATTGCAGTGCCCCTGAGCTCCATTTTTCAACTCGCTTTTTTGGGAGCTGGCCGCAAAAGTGCAGGATTGCTTCAGGCCCTCTTCTGGTTCTGGGGGGCAGGCTGAGCTTGTGGTTAATTCTTCTTCCTGATGGGAAAATAGAGTGACCGGTGCCTGTCCCAACACCTAGAGCTAGTCTCTCATTGGTTCCCCCTCTTCCCGTTCATCCTCAGGACAAATTGCAACCTGTACGGAACAGGAGGTTAAAGGTGCTGATTCTCCAAGGAGGGAGATGGCTAGTAAAGCAGCTGGAATGGCGAACCCGAGCATAAGGAGATGAGAAATGAGGTGCGTTTTAGAAACCTTTCCCGATCACACGGTGTACCATCTTCTGGGCTTCTGATGCATGTTTTCGATGTAGGAAGATGCCCTTGAACCTGGAGATTTGGGACCCATGGGATGGGTACCATGCAGTATTACTTTGAAGGGTAGGCGTTGGCTCACCCAACCTCACCAAACCTCTCAGCCCCAAGAGTGTCCAACCTTATGTCTCAATCAGCTGTGTGTCTAGATATGGTCAATCCAGGTTGCATCACAGCCCCTGAACGAAATGTGTAAGAATTTCTCTCTCTTTCACTGTGTTTGTTTCACGGGTTTTGAAAAGTAATTTATTTTTATAATGGGGTTTAGCTGCTTTTCACGGCGGTGTTTATGCCGCTTTACACCCCCTTGACTCACTTACAGAGAGATATCAATACATAGGTTTGAAGATTCTTACTAGTCAGATATATTGTTGTGCGGTGAATAGGGGGTGTTGAGTCCAGTTCACTGAGCAAGGAGTAGGTCTTGTCTATTATATATTGGGTTTATGGAATGGTATCTGAGCTAATTTGAAACTCTTGTTTTATGCATCACCCCACCTCACCTTTCCCGTTCAACAGCCATAGTGTGTTTTCTAAACGTGTGACTGTGTTCTGTTTTGTAATTCAGTTCAAGTGTAGCGGTTTTTACATTCCCTCTATAAGTGATATCTTATGATAAGTGTCTTTTTCTGTGTGACTTATTTCACTTAGAATCGTCGGAACTAAATCCACTCATCCTGCTGCTACTAGCCTTATGACGTTGATTTCATGGCTGAGTGATATTCCATTGTACATGAGGACCACAACTTCTTTATCCATTTTTCTCTTTCCTAGGATATTTCAGGTGTAATGAAGTGGGGGTTCTTGTCAACAGAGCAGCCCTAAACTTTGGGGTGCCTGTGTCTTGCTCATTTTTAGTTTTCCCAATTTATACGCCCATGAGTGGAAGTGCCCTATGCTCTCCAAGCTGTGTTTTTTAGATGTTTCAGGACACACCGTACACTTCTCCAGAGTGGCTGTTGGCAATTTACATCCCGCCCATCAGCGTAGCAAGGCTCCCATTTCTCCATGGCCGGTCCTGCATTTCTGGTTTGGACACTTTTTTCCGCATGGCCCTTTTGCCCGCTGGGAAGCGAGACTTCTTTGGAGCGCTGATTTGCCTTTCCAGGTTGCTTGGTTGGCCAAAAAGGGCGTATGCGTTTTTTCCTGAATATTTTGAGGAAAAAACGCATACGCCCTTTTTGGCCAAGGGCATCACTGTCCACGTTTTGCCTCTTTTCATGGGCTTTCAAGGCGATTCGAATCTACCTCCTGAAATCTGTTTCCTGCAATTCTGCCTTGCTTTCAAATCCTCTTCGTTGCCTTCCCTCAATATATTTGTGGACGAGAGTTATCATTTATAACTCTGCAGGTTTGTGAATTGCAGTGCCCCTGAGCTCCATTTTTCAACTCGCTTTTTTGGGAGCTGGCCGCAAAAGTGCAGGATTGCTTCAGGCCCTCTTCTGGTTCTGGGGGGCAGGCTGAGCTTGTGGTTAATTCTTCTTCCTGATGGGAAAATAGAGTGACCTGTGCCTGTCCCAGCACCTAGAACTAGTCTCTCATTGGTTCGCCCTCTTCCCGTTCATCCTCAGGACAAATTGCAACCTGTACGGAACAGGAGGTTAAAGGTTCTGATTCTCCAAGGAGGGAGATGGCTAGTAAAGCTGCTGGAATGGGGAACCCGAGCACAAGGAGATGAGAAATGAGGTGTGTTTTAGAAATCTTTCCCGATCACACGGTCTACCATCTTCTGGGTTTCTCATGCATTTTTTCGATGTAGGAAGATGCCCTTGAACCTGGAGATTTGGGACCCATGGGATGGGTACCATGCAGTATTACTTTAAAGGGTCTGCGTTGGCTCACCCAACCTCACTAAACTTCTCAGCCCCAAGAGTGTCCACCCTTATGTCTCAATCAGCTGTGGGTCTAGATATGGTCAATCCAGGTTGCATCACAGCCCCTGAACGAAATGTGTAAGAATTTCTCTCTCTTTCACTGTCTTTGTTTCACGGGTTTTGAAAAGTAATTTATTTTTATAATGGGGTTTAGCTGCTTTTCACGGCGGTGTTTATGCCGCTTTACACCCCCTTGACTCACTTACAGAGAGATATCAATACATAGGTTTGAAGATTCTTACTAGTCAGATATATTCTTGTGCGGTGAATAGGGGGTGTTGAGTCCAGTTCACTGAGCAAGGAGTAGGTCTTGTCTATTATATATTGGGTTTATGGAATGGTATCTGAGCTAATTTGAAACTCTTGTTTTATGCATCACCCCACCTCACCTTTCCCGTTCAACAGCCATAGTGTGTTTTCTAAACGTGTGACTCTGTTCTGTTTTGTAATTCAGTTCAAGTGTAGCGGTTTTTACATTCCCTCTATAAGTGATATCTTATGATAAGTGTCTTTTTCTGTGTGACTTATTTCACTTAGAATCGTCGGACCTAAATCCACTCATCCTGCTGCTACTAGCCTTATGACGTTGATTTCATGGCTGAGTGATATTCCATTGTACATGAGGACCACAACTTCTTTATCCATTTTTCTCTTTCCTAGGATATTTAAGGTGTAATGAAGTGGGGGTTCTTGTCAACAGAGCAGCCCTAAACTTTGGGGTGCCTGTGTCTTGCTCATTTTTAGTTTTCCCAATTTATACGCCCATGAGTGGAAGTGCCCTATGCTCTCCAAGCTGTGTTTTTTAGATGTTTCAGGACACACCGTACACTTCTCCAGAGTGGCTGTTGGCAATTTACATCCCGCCCATCAGCGTAGCAAGGCTCCCATTTCTCCATGGCCGGTCCTGCATTTCTGGTTTGGACACTTTTTTCCGCATGGCCCTTTTGCCCGCTGGGAAGCGAGACTTCTTTGGAGCGCTGATTTGCCTTTCCAGGTTGCTTGGTTGGCCAAAAAGGGCGTATGCGTTTTTTCCTGAATATATTGAGGAAAAAACGCATACGCCCTTTTTGGCCAAGGGCATCACTGTCCACGTTTTGCCGCTTTTCATGTGCTTTCAAGGCGATTCGAATCTACTTCCTGAAATCTGTTTCCTGCAATTCTGCCTTGCTTTCAAATCCTCTTCGTTGCCTTCCCTCAATATATTTGTGGACGAGAGTTATCATTTATAACTCTGCAGGTTTGTGAATTGCAGTGCCCCTGAGCTCCATTTTTCAACTCGCTTTTTTGGGAGCTGGCCGCAAAAGTGCAGGATTGCTTCAGGCCCTCTTCTGGTTCTGGGGGGCAGGCTGAGCTTGTGGTTAATTCTTCTTCCTGATGGGAAAATAGAGTGACCTGTGCCTGTCCCAGCACCTAGAACTAGTCTCTCATTGGTTCGCCCTCTTCCCGTTCATCCTCAGGACAAATTGCAACCTGTACGGAACAGGAGGTTAAAGGTTCTGATTCTCCAAGGAGGGAGATGGCTAGTAAAGCTGCTGGAATGGGGAACCCGAGCACAAGGAGATGAGAAATGAGGTGTGTTTTAGAAACCTTTCCCGATCACACGGTGTACCATCTTCTGGGTTTCTCATGCATTTTTTCGATGTAGGAAGATGCCCTTGAACCTGGAGATTTGGGACCCATGGGATGGGTACCATGCAGTATTACTTTAAAGGGTAGGCGTTGGCTCACCCAACCTCACCAAAACTCTCAGCCCCAAGAGTGGCCAACCTTATGTCTCAATCAGCTGTGGGTCTAGATATGGTCAATCCAGGTTGCATCACAGCCCCTGAACGAAATGTGTAAGAATTTCTCTCTCTTTCACTGTGTTTGTTTCACGGGTTTTGAAAAGTAATTTATTTTTATAATGGGGTTTAGCTGCTTTTCACGGCGGTGTTTATGCCGCTTTACACCCCCTTGACTCACTTACAGAGCGATATCAATACATAGGTTTGAAGATTCTTATTAGTCAGATATATTATTGTGCGGTGAATAGGGGGTGTTGAGTCCAGTTCACTGAGCAAGGAGTAGGTCTTCTCTACTACATATTGGGTTTATGGAACGGTATCTGAGCTAATTTGAAACCCTTGTTTTATGCATCACCCCACCTCACCTTTCCCGTTCAGCAGCCATAGTGTGTTTTCTAAACGTGTGACTCTGTTCTGTTTTGTAATTCAGTTCAAGTGTAGCGGTTTTTACATTCCCTCTATAAGTGATATCTTATGATAATTGTCTTTTTCTGTGTGACTTATTTCACTTAGAATCGTCGGACCTAAATCCACTCATGGTGCTGCTACTAGCCTTATGACGTTGATTTCATGGCTGAGTGACATTCCATTGTACATGAGGACCACAATTTCTTTATCCATTTTTCTCTTTCCTAGGATATTTCAGGTGTAATGAAGTGGGGGTTCTTGTCAACAGAGCAGCCCTAAACTTTGGGGTGCCTGTGTCTTGCTGATTTTAAGTTTTCCCAATTTATACGCCCATGAGTGGAAGTGCCCTATGCTCTCTAAGCTGTGTTTTTTAGATGTTTCAGGATCCACCGTACACTCCTCCATAGTGGATGTTGGCAATTTACATCCCGCCCATCAGCGTAGCAAGGCTCCCATTTCTCCATGGCCGGTCCTACATTTCTGGTTTGGACACTTTTTTCCACATGGCCCTTTTGCCCGCTGGGAAGCGAGACTTCTTTGGAGCGCTGATTTGCCTTTCCAGGTTGCTTGTTTGGCCAGAAAGGGCGTATGCGTTTTTTCCTGAATATATTCAGGAAAAAACGCATACGCCCTTTTTGGCCAAGGGCATCATTGTCCATGTTTTGCCGCTTTTCATGTGCTTTCAAGGCGATTCGAATCTACCTCCTGAAATCTGTTTCCTGCAATTCTGCCTTGCTTTCAAATCCTCTTCGTTGCCTTCCCTCAATATATTTGTGGACGAGAGTTATCATTTATAACTCTGCAGGTTTGTGAATTGCAGTGCCCCTGAGCTCCATTTTTCAGCTCGCTTTTTTGGGAGCTGGCCGCAAATGTGCAGGATTGCTTCAGGCCCTCTTCTGGTTCTGGGGGGCAGGCTGAGCTTGTGGTTAATTCTTCTTCCTGATGGGAAAATAAAGTGACCTGTGCCTGTCCCAACACCTAGAGCTAGTCTCTCATTGGTTCGCCCTCTTCCCGTTCATCCTCAGGACAAATTGCAACCTGTACGGAACAGGAGGTTAAAGGTGCTGATTCTCCAAGGAGGGAGATGGCTAGGAAAGCGGCTGGAATGGCGAACCCGAGCACAAGGAGATGAGAAATGAGGTGCGTTTTAGAAAGCTTTTCCGATCACACGGTGTACCATCTTCTGGGCTTCTGATGCATGTTTTCGATGTAGGAAGATGCCCTTGAACCTGGTGATTTGGGACCCATGGGATGGGTACCATGCAGTATTACTTTGAAGGGTAGGCGTTGGCTCACGCAACCTCACCAAACCTCTCAGCCCCAAGAGTGTCCACCCTTATGTCTCAATCAGCTGTGGGTCTAGATATGGTCAATCCAGGTTGCATCACAGCCCCTGAACGAAATGTGTAAGAATTTCTCTCTCTTTCACTGTGTTTGTTTCACGGGTTTTGAAAAGTAATTTATTTTTATAATGGGGTTTAGCTGCTTTTCACGGCGGTGTTTATGCCGCTTTACACCCCCTTGACTCACTTACAGAGAGATATCAATACATAGGTTTGAAGATTCTTACTAGTCAGATATATTCTTGTGTGGTGAATAGGGGGTGTTGAGTCCAGTTCACTGAGCAAGGAGTAGGTCTTCTCTATTACATATTGGGTTTATGGAACGGTATCTGAGGTAATTTGAAACCCTTGTTTTATGCATCACCCCACCTCACCTTTCCCGTTCAGCAGCCATAGTGTGTTTTCTGAACGTGTGACTCTGTTCTGTTTTGTAATTCAGTTCAAGTGTAGCGGTTTTTACATTCCCTCTATAAGTGATATCTTATGATAAGTGTCTTTTTCTGTGTGACTTATTTCACTTAGAATCGTCGGACCTAAATCCACTCATCGTGCTGCTACTAGCCTTATGACGTTGATTTCATAGCTGAGTGGTATTCCATTGTACATGAGGACTACAATCTCTTTATCCACTTTTCTCTTTCCTAGGATATTTAAGGTGTAATGAAGTGGGGGTTCTTGTCAACAGAGCAGCCCTAAACTTTGGGGTGCCTGTGTCTTGCTGATTTTTAGTTTTCCCAATTTATACGCCCATGAGTGGAAGTGCCCTATGCTCTCCAAGCTGTGTTTTTTAGATGTTTCAGGACACACCGTACACTTCTCCAGAGTGGCTGTTGGCAATTTACATCCCGCCCATCAGCGTAGCAAGGCTCCCATTTCTCCATGGCCGGTCCTGCATTTCTGGTTTGGACACTTTTTTCCGCATGGCCCTTTTGCCCGCTGGGAAGGGAGACTACTGTGGAGCGCTGATTTGCCTTTCCATGTTGCTTGGTTGGCCAAAAAGGGCGTATGCGTTTTTTCCTGAATATATTCAGGAAAAAACGCATACGCCCTTTTTGGCCAAGGGCATCATTGTCCACGTTTTGCCGCTTTTCATGTGCTTTCAAGGCGATTCGAATCTACCTCCTGAAATCTGTTTCCTGCAATTCTGCCTTGCTTTCAAATCCTCTTCATTGCCTTCCCTCAATATATTTGTGGACGAGAGTTATCATTTATAACTCTGCAGGTTTGTGAATTGCAGTGCCCCTGAGCTCCATTTTTCCAGTCGCTTTTTTGGGAGCTGGCCGCAAAAGTGCAGGATTGCTTCAGGGCCTCTTCTGGTTCTGGGGGGCAGGCTGAGCTTGTGGTTAATTCTTCTTCCTGATGGGAAAATAGAGTGACCTGTGCCTGTCCCAACACCTAGAGCTAGTCTCTCATTGGTTCGCCCTCTTCCCGTTCATCCTCAGGACAAATTGCAACCTGTACGGAACAGGAGGTTAAAGGTGCTGATTCTCCAAGGAGGGAGATGGCTAGTAAAGCGGCTGGAATGGCGAACCCGAGCACAAGGAGATGAGAAATCAGGTGCGTTTTAGAAACCTTTCCTGATCACACGGTGTACCATCTTCTGGGCTTCTGATGTATGTTTTCGATGTAGGAAGATGCCCTTGAACCTGGAGATTTGGGACCCATGGGATGGGTACCATGCAGTATTACTTTAAAGGGTAGGCGTTGGCTCACCCAACCTCACCAAAACTCTCAGCCCCAAGAGTGTCCAACCTTATGTCTCAATCAGCTGTGGGTCTAGATATGGTCAATCCAGGTTGCATCACAGCCCCTGAATGAAATGTGTAAGAATTTCTCTCTCTTTCACTGTCTTTGTTTCACGGGTTTTGAAAAGTAATTTATTTTTATAATGGGGTTTAGCTGCTTTTCACGGCGGTGTTTATGCCGCTTTACACCCCCTTGACTCACTTACAGAGCGATATCAATACATAGGTTTGAAGATTCTTATTAGTCAGATATATTCTTGTGCGGTGAATAGGGGGTGTTGAGTCCAGTTCACTGAGCAAGGAGTAGGTCTTGTCTACTATATATTGGGTTTATGGAACGGTATCTGAGCTAATTTGAAACCCTTGTTTTATGCATCACCCCACCTCACCTTTCCCGTTCAGCAGCCATAGTGTGTTTTCTGAACGTGTGACTCTGTTCTGTTTTGTAATTCAGTTCAAGTGTAGCGGTTTTTACATTCCCTCTATAAGTGATATCTTATGATAAGTGTCTTTTTCGGTGTGACTTATTTCACTTAGAATCGTCGGACCTAAATCCACTCATCGTGCTGCTACTAGCCTTATGACGTTGATTTCATGGCTGAGTGATATTCCATTGTACATGAGGACTACAATCTCTTTATCCACTTTTCTCTTTCCTAGGATATTTAAGGTGTAATGAAGTGGGGGTTCTTGTCAACAGAGCAGCCCTAAACTTTGGGGTGCCTGTGTCTTGCTGATTTTTAGTTTTCCCAATTTATACGCCCATGAGTGGAAGTGCCCTATGCTCTCCAAGCTGTGTTTTTTAGATGTTTCAGGACACACCGTACACTTCTCCAGAGTGGCTGTTGGCAATTTACATCCCGCCCATCAGCGTAGCAAGGCTCCCATTTCTCCATGGCCGGTCCTGCATTTCTGGTTTGGACACTTTTTTCCGCATGGCCCTTTTGCCCGCTGGGAAGGGAGACTACTGTGGAGCGCTGATTTGCCTTTCCATGTTGCTTGGTTGGCCAAAAAGGGCGTATGCGTTTTTTCCTGAATATATTCAGGAAAAAACGCATACGCCCTTTTTGGCCAAGGGCATCATTGTCCACGTTTTGCCGCTTTTCATGTGCTTTCAAGGCGATTCGAATCTACCTCCTGAAATCTGTTTCCTGCAATTCTGCCTTGCTTTCAAATCCTCTTCGTTGCCTTCCCTCAATATATTTGTGGACGAGAGTTATCATTTATAACTCTGCAGGTTTGTGAATTGCAGTGCCCCTGAGCTCCATTTTTCAACTCGCTTTTTTGGGAGCTGGCCGCAAAAGTGCAGGATTGCTTCAGGCCCTCTTCTGGTTCTGGGGGGCAGGCTGAGCTTGTGGTTAATTCTTCTTCCTGATGGGAAAATAGAGTGACCTGTGCCTGTCCCAACACCTAGAGCTAGTCTCTCATTGGTTCGCCCTCTTCCCGTTCATCCTCAGGACAAATTGCAACCTGTACGGAACAGGAGGTTAAAGGTGCTGATTCTCCAAGGAGGGAGATGGCTAGTAAAGCGGCTGGAATGGCGAACCCGAGCACAAGGAGATGAGAAATGAGGTGCGTTTTAGAAACCTTTCCTGATCACACGGTGTACCATCTTCTGGGCTTCTGATGTATGTTTTCGATGTAGGAAGATGCCCTTGAACCTGGAGATTTGGGACCCATGGGATGGGTACCATGCAGTATTACTTTAAAGGGTAGGCGTTGGCTCACCCAACCTCACCAAAACTCTCAGCCCCAAGAGTGTCCAACCTTATGTCTCAATCAGCTGTGGGTCTAGATATGGTCAATCCAGGTTGCATCACAGCCCCTGAATGAAATGTGTAAGAATTTCTCTCTCTTTCACTGTCTTTGTTTCACGGGTTTTGAAAAGTAATTTATTTTTATAATGGGGTTTAGCTGCTTTTCACGGCGGTGTTTATGCCGCTTTACACCCCCTTGACTCACTTACAGAGCGATATCAATACATAGGTTTGAAGATTCTTATTAGTCAGATATATTCTTGTGCGGTGAATAGGGGGTGTTGAGTCCAGTTCACTGAGCAAGGAGTAGGTCTTGTCTACTATATATTGGGTTTATGGAACGGTATCTGAGCTAATTTGAAACCCTTGTTTTATGCATCACCCCACCTCACCTTTCCCGTTCAGCAGCCATAGTGTGTTTTCTAAACGTGTGACTCTGTTCTGTTTTGTAATTCAGTTCAAGTGTAGCGGTTTTTACATTCCCTCTATAAGTGATATCTTATGATAAGTGTCTTTTTCTGTGTGACTTATTTCACTTAGAATCGTCGGACCTAAATCCACTCATCCTGCTGCTACTAGCCTTATGACGTTGATTTCATGGCTGAGTGATATTCCATTGTACATGAGGACCACAACTTCTTTATCCATTTTTCTCTTTCCTAGGATATTTAAGGTGTAATGAAGTGGGGGTTCTTGTCAACAGACCAGCCCTAAACTTTGGGGTGCCTGTGTCTTGCTCATTTTTAGTTTTCCCAATTTATACGCCCATGAGTGGAAGTGCCCTATGCTCTCCAAGCTGTGTTTTTTAGATGTTTCAGGACACACCGTACACTTCTCCAGAGTGGCTGTTGGCAATTTACATCCCGCCCATCAGCGTAGCAAGGCTCCCATTTCTCCATGGCCGGTCCTGCATTTCTGGTTTGGACACTTTTTTCCGCATGGCCCTTTTGCCCGCTGGGAAGCGAGACTTCTTTGGAGCGCTGATTTGCCTTTCCAGGTTGCTTGGTTGGCCAAAAAGGGCGTATGCGTTTTTTCCTGAATATATTGAGGAAAAAACGCATACGCCCTTTTTGGCCAAGGGCATCACTGTCCACGTTTTGCCGCTTTTCATGTGCTTTCAAGGCGATTCGAATCTACTTCCTGAAATCTGTTTCCTGCAATTCTGCCTTGCTTTCAAATCCTCTTCGTTGCCTTCCCTCAATATATTTGTGGACGAGAGTTATCATTTATAACTCTGCAGGTTTGTGAATTGCAGTGCCCCTGAGCTCCATTTTTCAACTCGCTTTTTTGGGAGCTGGCCGCAAAAGTGCAGGATTGCTTCAGGCCCTCTTCTGGTTCTGGGGGGCAGGCTGAGCTTGTGGTTAATTCTTCTTCCTGATGGGAAAATAGAGTGACCTGTGCCTGTCCCAGCACCTAGAACTAGTCTCTCATTGGTTCGCCCTCTTCCCGTTCATCCTCAGGACAAATTGCAACCTGTACGGAACAGGAGGTTAAAGGTTCTGATTCTCCAAGGAGGGAGATGGCTAGTAAAGCTGCTGGAATGGCGAACCCGAGCACAAGGAGATGAGAAATGAGGTGTGTTTTAGAAACCTTTCCCGATCACACGGTGTACCATCTTCTGGGTTTCTCATGCATTTTTTCGATGTAGGAAGATGCCCTTGAACCTGGAGATTTGGGACCCATGGGATGGGTACCATGCAGTATTACTTTAAAGGGTAGGCGTTGGCTCACCCAACCTCACCAAAACTCTCAGCCCCAAGAGTGGCCAACCTTATGTCTCAATCAGCTGTGGGTCTAGATATGGTCAATCCAGGTTGCATCACAGCCCCTGAACGAAATGTGTAAGAATTTCTCTCTCTTTCACTGTCTTTGTTTCACGGGTTTTGAAAAGTAATTTATTTTTATAATGGGGTTTAGCTGCTTTTCACGGCGGTGTTTATGCCGCTTTACACCCCCTTGACTCACTTACAGAGCGATATCAATACATAGGTTTGAAGATTCTTATTAGTCAGATATATTATTGTGCGGTGAATAGGGGGTGTTGAGTCCAGTTCACTGAGCAAGGAGTAGGTCTTCTCTACTACATATTGGGTTTATGGAACGGTATCTGAGCTAATTTGAAACCCTTGTTTTATGCATCACCCCACCTCACCTTTCCCGTTCAGCAGCCATAGTGTGTTTTCTAAACGTGTGACTCTGTTCTGTTTTGTAATTCAGTTCAAGTGTAGCGGTTTTTACATTCCCTCTATAAGTGATATCTTATGATAATTGTCTTTTTCTGTGTGACTTATTTCACTTAGAATCGTCGGACCTAAATCCACTCATCGTGCTGCTACTAGCCTTATGACGTTGATTTCATGGCTGAGTGACATTCCATTGTACATGAGGACCACAATTTCTTTATCCATTTTTCTCTTTCCTAGGATATTTCAGGTGTAATGAAGTGGGGGTTCTTGTCAACAGAGCAGCCCTAAACTTTGGGGTGCCTGTGTCTTGCTGATTTTAAGTTTTCCCAATTTATACGCCCATGAGTGGAAGTGCCCTATGCTCTCTAAGCTGTGTTTTTTAGATGTTTCAGGATCCACCGTACACTCCTCCATAGTGGATGTTGGCAATTTACATCCCGCCCATCAGCGTAGCAAGGCTCCCATTTCTCCATGGCCGGTCCTGCATTTCTGGTTTGGACACTTTTTTCCGCATGGCCCTTTTGCCCGCTGGGAAGCGAGACTTCTTTGGAGCGCTGATTTGCCTTTCCAGGTTGCTTGTTTGGCCAGAAAGGGCGTATGCGTTTTTTCCTGAATATATTCAGGAAAAAACGCATACGCCCTTTTTGGCCAAGGGCATCATTGTCCATGTTTTGCCGCTTTTCATGTGCTTTCAAGGCGATTCGAATCTACCTCCTGAAATCTGTTTCCTGCAATTCTGCCTTGCTTTCAAATCCTCTTCGTTGCCTTCCCTCAATATATTTGTGGACGAGAGTTATCATTTATAACTCTGCAGGTTTGTGAATTGCAGTGCCCCTGAGCTCCATTTTTCAGCTCGCTTTTTTGGGAGCTGGCCGCAAATGTGCAGGATTGCTTCAGGCCCTCTTCTGGTTCTGGGGGGCAGGCTGAGCTTGTGGTTAATTCTTCTTCCTGATGGGAAAATAAAGTGACCTGTGCCTGTCCCAACACCTAGAGCTAGTCTCTCATTGGTTCGCCCTCTTCCCGTTCATCCTCAGGACAAATTGCAACCTGTACGGAACAGGAGGTTAAAGGTGCTGATTCTCCAAGGAGGGAGATGGCTAGGAAAGCGGCTGGAATGGCGAACCCGAGCACAAGGAGATGAGAAATGAGGTGCGTTTTAGAAAGCTTTTCCGATCACACGGTGTACCATCTTCTGGGCTTCTGATGCATGTTTTCGATGTAGGAAGATGCCCTTGAACCTGGTGATTTGGGACCCATGGGATGGGTACCATGCAGTATTACTTTGAAGGGTAGGCGTTGGCTCACCCAACCTCACCAAACCTCTCAGCCCCAAGAGTGTCCAACCTTATGTCTCAATCAGCTGTGGGTCTAGATATGGTCAATCCAGGTTGCATCACAGCCCCTGAACGAAATGTGTAAGAATTTCTCTCTCTTTCACTGTGTTTGTTTCACGGGTTTTGAAAAGTAATTTATTTTTATAATGGGGTTTAGCTGCTTTTCACGGCGGTGTTTATGCCGCTTTACACCCCCTTGACTCACTTACAGAGAGATATCAATACATAGGTTTGAAGATTCTTACTAGTCAGATATATTCTTGTGTGGTGAATAGGGGGTGTTGAGTCCAGTTCACTGAGCAAGGAGTAGGTCTTCTCTATTACATATTGGGTTTATGGAACGGTATCTGAGGTAATTTGAAACCCTTGTTTTATGCATCACCCCACCTCACCTTTCCCGTTCAGCAGCCATAGTGTGTTTTCTGAACGTGTGACTCTGTTCTGTTTTGTAATTCAGTTCAAGTGTAGCGGTTTTTACATTCCCTCTATAAGTGATATCTTATGATAAGTGTCTTTTTCTGTGTGACTTATTTCACTTAGAATCGTCGGACCTAAATCCACTCATCGTGCTGCTACTAGCCTTATGACGTTGATTTCATAGCTGAGTGGTATTCCATTGTACATGAGGACTACAATCTCTTTATCCACTTTTCTCTTTCCTAGGATATTTAAGGTGTAATGAAGTGGGGGTTCTTGTCAACAGAGCAGCCCTAAACTTTGGGGTGCCTGTGTCTTGCTGATTTTTAGTTTTCCCAATTTATACGCCCATGAGTGGAAGTGCCCTATGCTCTCCAAGCTGTGTTTTTTAGATGTTTCAGGACACACCGTACACTTCTCCAGAGTGGCTGTTGGCAATTTACATCCCGCCCATCAGCGTAGCAAGGCTCCCATTTCTCCATGGCCGGTCCTGCATTTCTGGTTTGGACACTTTTTTCCGCATGGCCCTTTTGCCCGCTGGGAAGGGAGACTACTGTGGAGCGCTGATTTGCCTTTCCATGTTGCTTGGTTGGCCAAAAAGGGCGTATGCGTTTTTTCCTGAATATATTCAGGAAAAAACGCATACGCCCTTTTTGGCCAAGGGCATCATTGTCCACGTTTTGCCGCTTTTCATGTGCTTTCAAGGCGATTCGAATCTACCTCCTGAAATCTGTTTCCTGCAATTCTGCCTTGCTTTCAAATCCTCTTCATTGCCTTCCCTCAATATATTTGTGGACGAGAGTTATCATTTATAACTCTGCAGGTTTGTGAATTGCAGTGCCCCTGAGCTCCATTTTTCCAGTCGCTTTTTTGGGAGCTGGCCGCAAAAGTGCAGGATTGCTTCAGGGCCTCTTCTGGTTCTGGGGGGCAGGCTGAGCTTGTGGTTAATTCTTCTTCCTGATGGGAAAATAGAGTGACCTGTGCCTGTCCCAACACCTAGAGCTAGTCTCTCATTGGTTCGCCCTCTTCCCGTTCATCCTCAGGACAAATTGCAACCTGTACGGAACAGGAGGTTAAAGGTGCTGATTCTCCAAGGAGGGAGATGGCTAGTAAAGCGGCTGGAATGGCGAACCCGAGCACAAGGAGATGAGAAATGAGGTGCGTTTTAGAAACCTTTCCTGATCACACGGTGTACCATCTTCTGGGCTTCTGATGTATGTTTTCGATGTAGGAAGATGCCCTTGAACCTGGAGATTTGGGACCCATGGGATGGGTACCATGCAGTATTACTTTAAAGGGTAGGCGTTGGCTCACCCAACCTCACCAAAACTCTCAGCCCCAAGAGTGTCCAACCTTATGTCTCAATCAGCTGTGGGTCTAGATATGGTCAATCCAGGTTGCATCACAGCCCCTGAATGAAATGTGTAAGAATTTCTCTCTCTTTCACTGTCTTTGTTTCACGGGTTTTGAAAAGTAATTTATTTTTATAATGGGGTTTAGCTGCTTTTCACGGCGGTGTTTATGCCGCTTTACACCCCCTTGACTCACTTACAGAGCGATATCAATACATAGGTTTGAAGATTCTTATTAGTCAGATATATTCTTGTGCGGTGAATAGGGGGTGTTGAGTCCAGTTCACTGAGCAAGGAGTAGGTCTTGTCTACTATATATTGGGTTTATGGAACGGTATCTGAGCTAATTTGAAACCCTTGTTTTATGCATCACCCCACCTCACCTTTCCCGTTCAGCAGCCATAGTGTGTTTTCTGAACGTGTGACTCTGTTCTGTTTTGTAATTCAGTTCAAGTGTAGCGGTTTTTACATTCCCTCTATAAGTGATATCTTATGATAAGTGTCTTTTTCGGTGTGACTTATTTCACTTAGAATCGTCGGACCTAAATCCACTCATCGTGCTGCTACTAGCCTTATGACGTTGATTTCATGGCTGAGTGATATTCCATTGTACATGAGGACTACAATCTCTTTATCCACTTTTCTCTTTCCTAGGATATTTAAGGTGTAATGAAGTGGGGGTTCTTGTCAACAGAGCAGCCCTAAACTTTGGGGTGCCTGTGTCTTGCTGATTTTTAGTTTTCCCAATTTATACGCCCATGAGTGGAAGTGCCCTATGCTCTCCAAGCTGTGTTTTTTAGATGTTTCAGGACACACCGTACACTTCTCCAGAGTGGCTGTTGGCAATTTACATCCCGCCCATCAGCGTAGCAAGGCTCCCATTTCTCCATGGCCGGTCCTGCATTTCTGGTTTGGACACTTTTTTCCGCATGGCCCTTTTGCCCGCTGGGAAGCGAGACTACTGTGGAGCGCTGATTTGCCTTTCCATGTTGCTTGGTTGGCCAAAAAGGGCGTATGCGTTTTTTCCTGAATATATTCAGGAAAAAACGCATACGCCCTTTTTGGCCAAGGGCATCATTGTCCACGTTTTGCCGCTTTTCATGTGCTTTCAAGGCGATTCGAATCTACCTCCTGAAATCTGTTTCCTGCAATTCTGCCTTGCTTTCAAATCCTCTTCGTTGCCTTCCCTCAATATATTTGTGGACGAGAGTTATCATTTATAACTCTGCAGGTTTGTGAATTGCAGTGCCCCTGAGCTCCATTTTTCAACTCGCTTTTTTGGGAGCTGGCCGCAAAAGTGCAGGATTGCTTCAGGCCCTCTTCTGGTTCTGGGGGGCAGGCTGAGCTTGTGGTTAATTCTTCTTCCTGATGGGAAAATAGAGTGACCTGTGCCTGTCCCAACACCTAGAGCTAGTCTCTCATTGATTCGCCCTCTTCCCGTTCATCCTCAGGACAAATTGCAACCTGTACGGAACAGGAGGTTAAAGGTGCTGATTCTCCAAGGAGGGAGATGGCTAGTAAAGCGGCTGGAATGGCGAACCCGAGCACAAGGAGATGAGAAATGAGGTGCGTTTTAGAAACCTTTCCTGATCACACGGTGTACCATCTTCTGGGCTTCTGATGTATGTTTTCGATGTAGGAAGATGCCCTTGAACCTGGAGATTTGGGACCCATGGGATGGGTACCATGCAGTATTACTTTAAAGGGTAGGCGTTGGCTCACCCAACCTCACCAAAACTCTCAGCCCCAAGAGTGTCCAACCTTATGTCTCAATCAGCTGTGGGTCTAGATATGGTCAATCCAGGTTGCATCACAGCCCCTGAATGAAATGTGTAAGAATTTCTCTCTCTTTCACTGTCTTTGTTTCACGGGTTTTGAAAAGTAATTTATTTTTATAATGGGGTTTAGCTGCTTTTCACGGCGGTGTTTATGCCGCTTTACACCCCCTTGACTCACTTACAGAGCGATATCAATACATAGGTTTGAAGATTCTTATTAGTCAGATATATTCTTGTGCGGTGAATAGGGGGTGTTGAGTCCAGTTCACTGAGCAAGGAGTAGGTCTTGTCTACTATATATTGGGTTTATGGAACGGTATCTGAGCTAATTTGAAACCCTTGTTTTATGCATCACCCCACCTCACCTTTCCCGTTCAGCAGCCATAGTGTGTTTTCTGAACGTGTGACTCTGTTCTGTTTTGTAATTCAGTTCAAGTGTAGCGGTTTTTACATTCCCTCTATAAGTGATATCTTATGATAAGTGTCTTTTTCGGTGTGACTTATTTCACTTAGAATCGTCGGACCTAAATCCACTCATCGTGCTGCTACTAGCCTTATGAGGTTGATTTCATGGCTGAGTGATATTCCATTGTACATGAGGACCACAACTTCTTTATCCATTTTTCTCTTTCCTAGGATATTTAAGGTGTAATGAAGTGGGGGTTCTTGTCAACAGAGCAGCCCTAAACTTTGGGGTGCCTGTGTCTTGCTGATTTTTAGTTTTCCCAATTTATACGCCCATTAGTGGAAGTGCCCTATGCTCTCCTAGCTGTGTTTTTTAGATGTTTCAGGACACACCGTACACTTCTCCAGAGTGGCTGTTGGCAATTTACATCCCGCCCATCAGCGTAGCAAGGCTCCCATTTCTCCATGGCCGGTCCTGCATTTCTGGTTTGGACACTTTTTTCCGCATGGCCCTTTTGCCCGCTGGGAAGCGAGACTTCTTTGGAGCGCTGATTTGCCATTCCAGGTTGCTTGGTTGGCCAAAAAGGGCGTATGCGTTTTTTCCTGAATATATTGAGGAAAAAACGCATACGCACTTTTTGGCCAAGGGCATCACTGTCCACGTTTTGCCTCTTTTCATGGGCTTTCAAGGCGATTCGAATCTACCTCCTGAAATCTGTTTCCTGCAATTCTGCCTTGCTTTCAAATCCTCTTCGTTGCCTTCCCTCAATATATTTGTGGACGAGAGTTATCATTTATAACTCTGCAGGTTTGTGAATTGCAGTGCCCCTGAGCTCCATTTTTCAACTCGCTTTTTTGGGAGCTGGCCGCAAAAGTGCAGGATTGCTTCAGGCCCTCTTCTGGTTCTGGGGGGCAGGCTGAGCTTGTGGTTAATTCTTCTTCCTGATGGGAAAATAGAGTGACCTGTGCCTGTCCCAGCACCTAGAACTAGTCTCTCATTGGTTCCCCCTCTTCCCGTTCATCCTCAGGACAAATTGCAACCTGTACGGAACAGGAGGTTAAAGGTGCTGATTCTCCAAGGAGGGAGATGGCTAGTAAAGCGGCTGGAATGGCGAACCCGAGCACAAGGAGATGAGAAATGAGGTGCGTTTTAGAAACCTTTCCCGATCACACGGTGTACCATCTTCTGGGCTTCTGATGCATGTTTTCGATGTAGGAAGATGCCCTTGAACCTGGAGATTTGGGACCCATGGGATGGGTACCATGCAGTATTACTTTAAAGGGTAGGCGTTGGCTCACCCAACCTCACCAAACCTCTCAGCCCCAAGAGTGTCCAACCTTATGTCTCAATCAGCTGTGGGTCTAGATATGGTCAATCCAGGTTGCATCACAGCCCCTGAACGAAATGTGTAAGAATTTCTCTCTCTTTCACTGTCTTTGTTTCACGGGTTTTGAAAAGTAATTTATTTTTATAATGGGGTTTAGCTGCTTTTCACGGCGGTGTTTATGCCGCTTTACACCCCCTTGACTCACTTACAGAGCGATATCAATATATAGGTTTGAAGATTCTTATTAGTCAGATATATTCTTGTGCGGTGAATAGGGGGTGTTGAGTCCAGTTCACTGAGCAAGGAGTAGGTTTTCTCTACTACATATTGGGTTTATGGAACGGTATCTGAGCTAATTTGAAACCCTTGTTTTATGCATCACCCCACCTCACCTTTCCCGTTCAGCAGCCATAGTGTGTTTTCTAAACGTGTGACTCTGTTCTGTTTTGTAATTCAGTTCAAGTGTAGCGGTTTTTACATTCCCTCTATAAGTGATATCTTATGATAAGTGTCTTTTTCTGTGTGACTTATTTCACTTAGAATCGTCGGACCTAAATCCACTCATCGTGCTGCTACTAGCCTTATAACGTTGATTTCATGGCTGAGTGATATTCCATTGTACATGAGGACCACAATTTCTTTATCCATTTTTCTCTTTCCTAGGATATTTCAGGTGTAATGAAGTGGGGGTTCTTGTCAACAGAGCAGCCCTAAACTTTGGGGTGCCTGTGTCTTGCTGATTTTAAGTTTTCCCAATTTATACGCCCATGAGTGGAAGTGCCCTATGCTCTCTAAGCTGTGTTTTTTAGATGTTTCAGGATCCACCGTACACTCCTCCATAGTGGATGTTGGCAGTTTACATCCCGCCCATCTTCGTAGCAAGGCTCCCATTTCTCCATGGCCGGTCCTGCATTTCTGGTTTGGACACTTTTTTCCGCATGGCCCTTTTGCCCGCTGGGAAGCGAGACTTCTTTGGAGCGCTTATTTGCCTTTCCAGGTTGCTTGTTTGGCCAGAAAGGGCGTATGCGTTTTTTCCTGAATATATTCAGGAAAAAACGCATACGCCCTTTTTGGCCAAGGGCATCATTGTCCATGTTTTGCCGCTTTTCATGTGCTTTCAAGGCGATTCGAATCTACCTCCTGAAATCTGTTTCCTGCAATTCTGCCTTGCTTTCAAATCCTCTTCGTTGCCTTCCCTCAATATATGTGTGGACGAGAGTTATCATTTATAACTCTGCAGGTTTGTGAATTGCAGTGCCCCTGAGCTCCATTTTTCAGCTCGCTTTTTTGGGAGCTGGCCGCAAATGTGCAGGATTGCTTCAGGCCCTCTTCTGGTTCTTGGGGGCAGGCTGAGCTTGTGGTTAATTCTTCTTCCTGATGGGAAAATAGAGTGACCTGTGCCTGTCCCAACACCTAGAGCTAGTCTCTCATTGGTTCGCCCTCTTCCCGTTCATCCTCAGGACAAATTGCAACCTGTACGGAACAGGAGGTTAAAGGTGCTGATTTTCCAGGGAGGGAGATGGCTAGTAAAGCGGCTGGAATGGCGAACCCGAGCACAAGGAGATGAGAAATGAGGTGCGTTTTAGAAACCTTTCCCGATCACACGGTGTACCATCTTCTGGGCTTCTGATGCATGTTTTCGATGTAGGAAGATGCCCTTGAACCTGGAGATTTGGGACCCATGGGATGGGTACCATGCAGTATTACTTTAAAGGGTAGGCGTTGGCTCACCCAACCTCACCAAACCTCTCAGCCCCAAGAGTGTCCAACCTTATGTCTCAATCAGCTGTGGGTCTAGATATGGTCAATCCAGGTTGCATCACCGCCCCTGAACGAAATGTGTAAGAATTTCTCTCTCTTTCACTGTCTTTGTTTCACGGGTTTTGAAAAGTAATTTATTTTTATAATGGGGTTTAGCTGCTTTTCACGGCGGTGTTTATGCCGCTTTACACCCCCTTGACTCACTTACAGAGCGATATCAATATATAGGTTTGAAGATTCTTATTAGTCAGATATATTCTTGTGCGGTGAATAGGGGGTGTTGAGTCCAGTTCACTGAGCAAGGAGTAGGTCTTCTCTCCTACATATTGGGTTTATGGAACGGTATCTGAGCTAATTTGAAACCCTTGTTTTATGCATCACCCCACCTCACCTTTCCCGTTCAGCAGCCATAGTGTGTTTTCTAAACGTGTGACTCTGTTCTGTTTTGTAATTCAGTTCAAGTGTAGCGGTTTTTACATTCCCTCTATAAGTGATATCTTATGATAAGTGTCTTTTTCTGTGTGACTTATTTCACTTAGAATCGTCGGACCTAAATCCACTCATCGTGCTGCTACTAGCCTTATGACGTTGATTTCATGGCTGAGTGATATTCCATTGTACATGAGGACCACAATTTCTTTATCCATTTTTCTCTTTCCTAGGATATTTCAGGTGTAATGAAGTGGGGGTTCTTGTCAACAGAGCAGCCGTAAACTTTGGGGTGCCTGTGTCTTGCTGATTTTAAGTTTTCCCAATTTATACGCCCATGAGTGGAAGTGCCCTATGCTCTCTAAGCTGTGTTTTTTAGATGTTTCAGGATCCACCGTACACTCCTCCATAGTGGATGTTGGCAATTTACATCCCGCCCATCTTCGTAGCAAGGCTCCCATTTCTCCATGGCCGGTCCTGCATTTCTGGTTTGGACACTTTTTTCCGCATGGCCCTTTTGCCCGCTGGGAAGCGAGACTTCTTTGGAACGCTTATTTGCCTTTCCAGGTTGCTTGTTTGGCCAGAAAGGGCGTATGCGTTTTTTCCTGAATATATTCAGGAAAAAACGCATACGCCCTTTTTGGCCAAGGGCATCATTGTCCATGTTTTGCCGCTTTTCATGTGCTTTCAAGGCGATTCGAATCTACCTCCTGAAATCTGTTTCCTGCAATTCTGCCTTGCTTTCAAATCCTCTTCGTTGCCTTCCCTCAATATATTTGTGGACGAGAGTTATCATTTATAACTCTGCAGGTTTGTGAATTGCAGTGCCCCTGAGCTCCATTTTTCAACTCGCTTTTTTTGGGAGCTGGCCGCAAAAGTGCAGGATTGCTTCAGGCCCTCTTCTGGTTCTGGGGGGCAGGCTGAGCTTGTGGTTAATTCTTCTTCCTGATGGGAAAATAGAGTGACCTGTGCCTGTCCCAGCACCTAGAACTAGTCTCTCATTGGTTCCCCCTCTTCCCGTTCATCCTCAGGACAAATTGCAACCTGTACGGAACAGGAGGTTAAAGGTGCTGATTCTCCAAGGAGGGAGATGGCTAGTAAAGCGGCTGGAATGGCGAACCCGAGCACAAGGAGATGAGAAATGAGGTGCGTTTTAGAAACCTTTCCCGATCACACGGTGTACCATCTTCTGGGCTTCTGATGCATGTTTTCGATGTAGGAAGATGCCCTTGAACCTGGAGATTTGGGACCCATGGGATGGGTACCATGCAGTATTACTTTAAAGGGTAGGCGTTGGCTCACCCAACCTCACCAAACCTCTCAGCCCCAAGAGTGTCCAACCTTATGTCTCAATCAGCTGTGGGTCTAGATATGGTCAATCCAGGTTGCATCACAGCCCCTGAACGAAATGTGTAAGAATTTCTCTCTCTTTCACTGTCTTTGTTTCACGGGTTTTGAAAAGTAATTTATTTTTATAATGGGGTTTAGCTGCTTTTCACGGCGGTGTTTATGCCGCTTTACACCCCCTTGACTCACTTACAGAGCGATATCAATATATAGGTTTGAAGATTCTTATTAGTCAGATATATTCTTGTGCGGTGAATAGGGGGTGTTGAGTCCAGTTCACTGAGCAAGGAGTAGGTCTTCTCTCCTACATATTGGGTTTATGGAACGGTATCTGAGCTAATTTGAAACCCTTGTTTTATGCATCACCCCACCTCACCTTTCCCGTTCAGCAGCCATAGTGTGTTTTCTAAACGTGTGACTCTGTTCTGTTTTGTATTTCAGTTCAAGTGTAGCGGTTTTTACATTCCCTCTATAAGTGATATCTTATGATAAGTGTCTTTTTCTGTGTGACTTATTTCACTTAGAATCGTCGGACCTAAATCCACTCATCGTGCTGCTACTAGCCTTATGACGTTGATTTCATGGCTGAGTGATATTCCATTGTACATGAGGACCACAATTTCTTTATCCATTTTTCTCTTTCCTAGGATATTTCAGGTGTAATGAAGTGGGGGTTCTTGTCAACAGAGCAGCCGTAAACTTTGGGGTGCCTGTGTCTTGCTGATTTTAAGTTTTCCCAATTTATACGCCCATGAATGGAAGTGCCCTATGCTCTCTAAGCTGTGTTTTTTAGATGTTTCAGGATCCACCGTACACTCCTCCATAGTGGATGTTGGCAATTTACATCCCGCCCATCTTCGTAGCAAGGCTCCCATTTCTCCATGGCCGGTCCTGCATTTCTGGTTTGGACACTTTTTTCCGCATGGCCCTTTTGCCCGCTGGGAAGCGAGACTTCTTTGGAGCGCTTATTTGCCTTTCCAGGTTGCTTGTTTGGCCAGAAAGGGCGTATGCGTTTTTTCCTGAATATATTCAGGAAAAAACGCATATGCCCTTTTTGGCCAAGGGCATCATTGTCCATATTTTGCCGCTTTTCATGTGCTTTCAAGGCGATTCGAATCTACCTCCTGAAATCTGTTTCCTGCAATTCTGCCTTGCTTTCAAATCCTCTTCGTTGCCTTCCCTCAATATATGTGTGGACGAGAGTTATCATTTATAACTCTGCAGGTTTGTGAATTGCAGTGCCCCTGAGCTCCATTTTTCAGCTCGCTTTTTTGGGAGCTGGCCGCAAATGTGCAGGATTGCTTCAGGCCCTCTTCTGGTTCTGGGGGGCAGGCTGAGCTTGTGGTTAATTCTTCTTCCTGATGGGAAAATAAAGTGACCTGTGCCTGTCCCAACACCTAGAGCTAGTCTCTCATTGGTTCGCCCTCTTCCCGTTCATCCTCAGGACAAATTGCAACCTGTACGGAACAGGAGGTTAAAGGTGCTGATTCTCCAAGGAGGGAGATGGCTAGGAAAGCGGCCGAATGGGGAACCCGAGCACAAGGAGATGAGAAATGAGGTGTGTTTTAGAAACCTTTCCCGATCACACGGTGTACCATCTTCTGGGTTTCTCATGCATTTTTTCGGTGTAGGAAGATGCCCTTGAACCTGGAGATTTGGGACCCATGGGATGGGTACCATGCAGTATTACTTTAAAGGGTCTGCGTTGGCTCACCCAACCTCACCAAACTTCTCAGCCCCAAGAGTGTCCACCCTTATGTCTCAATCAGCTGTGGGTCTAGATATGGTCAATCCAGGTTGCATCACAGCCCCTGAACGAAATGTGTAAGAATTTCTCTCTCTTTCACTGTGTTTGTTTCACGGGTTTTGAAAAGTAATTTATTTTTATAATGGGGTTTAGCTGCTTTTCACGGCTGTGTTTATGCCGCTTTACACCCCCTTGACTCACTTACAGAGAGATATCAATACATAGGTTTGAAGATTCTTACTAGTCAGATATATTCTTGTGCGGTGAATAGGGGGTGTTGAGTCCAGTTCACTGAGCAAGGAGTAGGTCTTGTCTATTATATATTGGGTTTATGGAATGGTATCTGAGCTAATTTGAAACTCTTGTTTTATGCATCACCCCACCTCACCTTTCCCGTTCAACAGCCATAGTGTGTTTTCTAAACGTGTGACTCTGTTCTGTTTTGTAATTCAGTTCAAGTGTAGCGGTTTTTACATTCCCTCTATAAGTGATATCTTATGATAAGTGTCTTTTTCTGTGTGACTTATTTCACTTAGAATCGTCGGACCTAAATCCACTCATCCTGCTGCTACTAGCCTTATGACGTTGATTTCATGGCTGAGTGATATTCCATTGTACATGAGGACCACAACTTCTTTATCCATTTTTCTCTTTCCTAGGATATTTAAGGTGTAATGAAGTGGGGGTTCTTGTCAACAGACCAGCCCTAAACTTTGGGGTGCCTGTGTCTTGCTCATTTTTAGTTTCCCAATTTATACGCCCATGAGTGGAAGTGCCCTATGCTCTCCAAGCTGTGCTTTTTAGATGTTTCAGGACACACCGTACAGTTCTCCAGAGTGGCTGTTGGCAATTTACATCCCGCCCATCAGCGTAGCAAGGCTCCCATTTCTCCATGGCCGGTCCTGCATTTCTGGTTTGGACACTTTTTTCCGCATGGCCCTTTTGCCCGCTGGGAAGCGAGACTTCTTTGGAGCGCTGATTTGCCTTTCCAGGTTGCTTGGTTGGCCAAAACGGGCGTATGCGTTTTTTCCTGAATATATTGAGGAAAAAACGCATACGCCCTTTTTGGCCAAGGGCATCACTGTCCACGTTTTGCCGCTTTTCATGTGCTTTCAAGGCGATTCGAATCTACCTCCTGAAATCTGTTTCCTGCAATTCTGCCTTGCTTTCAAATCCTCTTCGTTGCCTTCCCTCAATATATTTGTGGACGAGAGTTATCATTTATAACTCTGCAGGTTTGTGAATTGCAGTGCCCCTGAGCTCCATTTTTCAACTCGCTTTTTTGGGAGCTGGCCGCAAAAGTGCAGGATTGCTTCAGGCCCTCTTCTGGTTCTGGGGGGCAGGCTGAGCTTGTGGTTAATTCTTCTTCCTGATGGGAAAATAGAGTGACCTGTGCCTGTCCCAGCACCTAGAACTAGTCTCTCATTGGTTCGCCCTCTTCCCGTTCATCCTCAGGACAAATTGCAACCTGTACGGAACAGGAGGTTAAAGGTTCTGATTCTCCAAGGAGGGAGATGGCTAGTAAAGCTGCTGGAATGGGGAACCCGAGCACAAGGAGATGAGAAATGAGGTGTGTTTTAGAAACCTTTCCCGATCACACGGTGTACCATCTTCTGGGTTTCTCATGCATTTTTTCGATGTAGGAAGATGCCCTTGAACCTGGAGATTTGGGACCCATGGGATGGGTACCATGCAGTATTACTTTAAAGGGTAGGCGTTGGCTCACCCAACCTCACCAAAACTCTCAGCCCCAAGAGTGTCCAACCTTATGTCTCAATCAGCTGTGGGTCTAGATATGGTCAATCCAGGTTGCATCACAGCCCCTGAACGAAATGTGTAAGAATTTCTCTCTCCTTCACTGTCTTTGTTTCACGGGTTTTGAAAAGTAATTTATTTTTATAATGGGGTTTAGCTGCTTTTCACGGCGGTGTTTATGTCGCTTTACACCCCCTTGACTCACTTACAGAGCGATATCAATACATAGGTTTGAAGATTCTTATTAGTCAGATATATTCTTGTGCGGTGAATAGGGGGTGTTGAGTCCAGTTCACTGAGCAAGGAGTAGGTCTTCTCTACTACATATTGGGTTTATGGAACGGTATCTGAGCTAATTTGAAACCCTTGTTTTATGCATCACCCCACCTCACCTTTCCCGTTCAGCAGCCATAGTGTGTTTTCTAAACGTGTGACTCTGTTCTGTTTTGTAATTCAGTTCAAGTGTAGCGGTTTTTACATTCCCTCTATAAGTGATATCTTATGATAAGTGTCTTTTTCTGTGTGACTTATTTCACTTAGAATCGTCGGACCTAAATCCACTCATCGTGCTGCTACTAGCCTTATGACGTTGATTTCATGGCTGAGTGATATTCCATTGTACATGAGGACCACAATTTCTTTATCCATTTTTCTCTTTCCTAGGATATTTCAGGTGTAATGAAGTGGGGGTTCTTGTCAACAGAGCAGCCCTAAACTTTGGGGTGCCTGTGTCTTGCTGATTTTTAGTTTTCCCAATTTATACGCCCATGAGTGGAAGTGCCCTATGCTCTCTAAGCTGTGTTTTTTAGATGTTTCAGGATCCACCGTACACTCCTCCATAGTGGATGTTGGCAATTTACATCCCGCCCATCTTCGTAGCAAGGCTCCCATTTCTCCATGGCCGGTCCTGCATTTCTGGTTTGGACACTTTTTTCCGCATGGCCCTTTTGCCCGCTGGGAAGCGAGACTTCTTTGGAGCGCTGATTTGCCTTTCCAGGTTGCTTGGTTGGCCAAAAAGGGCGTATGCGTTTTTTCCTGAATATATTGAGGAAAAAACGCATACGCCCTTTTTGGCCAAGGGCATCACTCTCCACGTTTTGCCTCTTTTCATGGGCTTTCAAGGCGATTCGAATCTACCTCCTGAAATCTGTTTCCTGCAATTCTGCCTTGCTTTCAAATCCTCTTCGTTGCCTTCCCTCAATATATTTGTGGACGAGAGTTATCATTTATAACTCTGCAGGTTTGTGAATTGCAGTGCCCCTGAGCTCCATTTTTCAACTCGCTTTTTTTGGGAGCTGGCCGCAAAAGTGCAGGATTGCTTCAGGCCCTCTTCTGGTTCTGGGGGGCAGGCAGAGCTTGTGGTTAATTCTTCTTCCTGATGGGAAAATAGAGTGACCTGTGCCTGTCCCAGCACCTAGAACTAGTCTCTCATTGGTTCGCCCTCTTCCCGTTCATCCTCAGGACAAATTGCAACCTGTATGGAACAGGAGGTTAAAGGTTCTGATTCTCCAAGGAGGGAGATGGCTAGTAAAGCTGCTGGAATGGGGAACCCGAGCACAAGGAGATGAGAAATGAGGTGTGTTTTAGAAACCTTTCCCGATCACACGGTGTACCATCTTCTGGGTTTCTCATGCATTTTTTCGATGTAGGAAGATGCCCTTGAACCTGGAGATTTGGGACCCATGGGATGGTACCATGCAGTATTACTTTAAAGGGTCTGCGTTGGCTCACCCAACCTCACCAAACCTCTCAGCCCCAAGAGTGTCCACCCTTATGTCTCAATCAGCTGTGGGTCTAGATATGGTCAATCCAGGTTGCATCACAGCCCCTGAACGAAATGTGTAAGAATTTCTCTCTCTTTCACTGTCTTTGTTTCACGGGTTTTGAAAAGTAATTTATTTTTATAATGGGGTTTAGCTGCTTTTCACGGCTGTGTTTATGCCGCTTTACACCCCCTTGACTCACTTACAGAGAGATATCAATACATAGGTTTGAAGATTCTTACTAGTCAGATATATTCTTGTGTGGTGAATAGGGGGTGTTGAGTCCAGTTCACTGAGCAAGGAGTAGGTCTTCTCTATTACATATTGGGTTTATGGAACGGTATCTGAGGTAATTTGAAACCCTTGTTTTATGCATCACCCCACCTCACCTTTCCCGTTCAGCAGCCATAGTGTGTTTTCTGAACGTGTGACTCTGTTCTGTTTTGTAATTCAGTTCAAGTGTAGCGGTTTTTACATTCCCTCTATAAGTGATATCTTATGATAAGTGTCTTTTTCTGTGTGACTTATTTCACTTAGAATCGTCGGACCTAAATCCACTCATCGTGCTGCTACTAGCCTTATGACGTGGATTTCATAGCTGAGTGATATTCCATTGTACATGAAGACTACAATCTCTTTATCCACTTTTCTCTTTCCTAGGATATTTAAGGTGTAATGAAGTGGGGGTTCTTGTCAACAGAGCAGCCCTAAACTTTGGGGTGCCTGTGTCTTGCTGATTTTTAGTTTTCCCAATTTATACGCCCATGAGTGGAAGTGCCCTATGCTCTCCAAGCTGTGTTTTTTAGATGTTTCAGGACACACCGTACACTTGTCCAGAGTGGCTGTTGGCAATTTACTTCCCGCCCATCAGCGTAGCAAGGCTCCCATTTCTCCATGGCCGGTCCTGCATTTCTGGTTTGGACACTTTTTTCCGCATGGCCCTTTTACCCGCTGGGAAGCGAGACTACTGTGGAGCGCTGATTTGCCTTTCCATGTTGCTTGGTTGGCCAAAAAGGGCGTATGTGTTTTTTCCTGAATATATTGAGGAAAAAACGCATACGCCCTTTTTGGCCAAGGGCATCATTGTCCACGTTTTGCCGCTTTTCATGTGCTTTCAAGGCGATTCGAATCTACCTCCTGAAATCTGTTTCCTGCAATTCTGCCTTGCTTTCAAATCCTCTTCGTTGCCTTTCCTCAATATATTTGTGGACGAGAGTTATCATTTATAACTCTGCAGGTTTGTGAATTGCAGTGCCCCTGAGCTCCATTTTTCAACTCGCTTTTTTGGGAGCTGGCCGCAAAAGTGCAGGATTGCTTCAGGGCCTCTTCTGGTTCTGGGGGGCAGGCTGAGCTTGTGGTTAATTCTTCTTCCTGATGGGAAAATAGAGTGACCTGTGCCTGTCCCAACACCTAGAGTTAGTCTCTCATTGGTTTGCCCTCTTCCCGTTCATCCTCAGGACAAATTGCAACCTGTACGGAACAGGAGGTTAAAGGTGCTGATTATCCAAGGAGGGAGATGGCTAGTAAAGCGGCTGGAATGGCGAACCCGAGCACAAGGAGATGAGAAATGAGGTGCGTTTTAGAAACATTTCCCGATCACACGGTGTACCATCTTCTGGGCTTCTGATATATGTTTTCGATGTAGGAAGATGCCCTTGAACCTGGAGATTTGGGACCCATGGGATGGGTACCATGCAGTATTACTTTAAAGGGTAGGCGTTGGCTCACCCAACCTCACCAAAACTCTCAGCCCCAAGAGTGTCCAACCTTATTTCTCAATCAGCTGTGGGTCTAGATATGGTCAATCCAGGTTGCATCACAGCCCCTGAACGAAATGTGTAAGAATTTCTCTCTCTTTCACTGTCTTTGTTTCACGGGTTTTGAAAAGTAATTTATTTTTATAATGGGGTTTAGCTGCTTTTCACGGCGGTGTTTATGCCGCTTTACACCCCCTTGACTCACTTACAGAGCGATATCAATACATAGGTTTGAAGATTCTTATTAGTCAGATATATTCTTGTGCGGTGAATAGGGGGCGTTGAGTCCAGTTCACTGAGCAAGGAGTAGGTCTTGTCTACTATATATTGGGTTTATGGAACGGTATCTGAGCTAATTTGAAACCCTTGTTTTTTGCATCACCCCACCTCACCTTTCCCGTTCAGCAGCCATAGTGTGTTTTCTAAACGTGTGACTCTGTTCTGTTTTGTAATTCAGTTCAAGTGTAGCGGTTTTTACATTCCCTCTATAAGTGATATCTTATGATAAGTGTCTTTTTCTGTGTGACTTATTTCACTTAGAATCGTCGGACCTAAATCCACTCATCCTGCTGCTACTAGCCTTATGACGTTGATTTCATGGCTGAGTGATATTCCATTGTACATGAGGACCACAACTTCTTTATCCATTTTTCTCTTTCCTAGGATATTTCAGGTGTAATGAAGTGGGGGTTCTTGTCAACAGAGCAGCCCTAAACTTTGGGGTGCCTGTGTCTTGCTGATTTTTAGTTTTCCCAATTTATACGCCCATGAGTGGAAGTGCCCTATGCTCTCCAAGCTGTGTTTTTTAGATGTTTCAGGACACACCGTACACTTCTCCAGAGTGGCTGTTGGCAATTTACATCCCGCCCATCAGCGTAGCAAGGCTCCCATTTCTCCATGGCCGGTCCTGCATTTCTGGTTTGGACACTTTTTTCCGCATGGCCCTTTTGCCCGCTGGGAAGCGAGACTTCTTTGGAGCGCTGATTTGCCATTCCAGGTTGCTTGGTTGGCCAAAAAGGGCGTATGCGTTTTTTCCTGAATATATTGAGGAAAAAACGCATACGCCCTTTTTGGCCAAGGGCATCACTGTCCACGTTTTGCCTCTTTTCATGGGCTTTCAAGGCGATTCGAATCTACCTCCTGAAATCTGTTTCCTGCAATTCTGCCTTGCTTTCAAATCCTCTTCGTTGCCTTCCCTCAATATATTTGTGGACGAGAGTTATCATTTATAACTCTGCAGGTTTGTGAATTGCAGTGCCCCTGAGCTCCATTTTTCCAGTCGCTTTTTTGGGAGCTGGCCGCAAAAGTGCAGGATTGCTTCAGGCCCTCTTCTGGTTCTGGGGGGCAGGCTGAGCTTGTGGTTAATTCTTCTTCCTGATGGGAAAATAGAGTGACCTGTGCCTGTCCCAGCACCTAGAACTAGTCTCTCATTGGTTCGCCCTCTTCCCGTTCATCCTCAGGACAAATTGCAACCTGTACGGAACAGGAGGTTAAAGGTTCTGATTCTCCAAGGAGGGAGATGGCTAGTAAAGCTGCTGGAATGGGGAACCCGAGCACAAGGAGATGAGAAATGAGGTGTGTTTTAGAAACCTTTCCCGATCACACGGTGTACCATCTTCTGGGTTTCTCATGCATTTTTTCGATGTAGGAAGATGCCCTTGAACCTGGAGATTTGGGACCCATGGGATGGGTACCATGCAGTATTACTTTAAAGGGTCTGCGTTGGCTCACCCAACCTCACCAAACCTCTCAGCCCCAAGAGTGTCCACCCTTATGTCTCAATCAGCTGTGGGTCTAGATATGGTCAATCCAGGTTGCATCACAGCCCCTGAACGAAATGTGTAAGAATTTCTCTCTCTTTCACTGTCTTTGTTTCATGGGTTTTGAAAAGTAATTTATTTTTATAATGGGGTTTAGCTGCTTTTCACGGCTGTGTTTATGCCGCTTTACACCCCCTTGACTCACTTACAGAGAGATATCAATACATAGGTTTGAAGATTCTTACTAGTCAGATATATTCTTGTGTGGTGAATAGGGGGTGTTGAGTCCAGTTCACTGAGCAAGGAGTAGGTCTTCTCTATTACATATTGGGTTTATGGAACGGTATCTGAGGTAATTTGAAACCCTTGTTTTATGCATCACCCCACCTCACCTTTCCCGTTCAGCAGCCATAGTGTGTTTTCTGAACGTGTGACTCTGTTCTGTTTTGTAATTCAGTTCAAGTGTAGCGGTTTTTACATTCCCTCTATAAGTGATATCTTATGATAAGTGTCTTTTTCTGTGTGACTTATTTCACTTAGAATCGTCGGACCTAAATCCACTCATCGTGCTGCTACTAGCCTTATGACGTGGATTTCATAGCTGAGTGATATTCCATTGTACATGAGGACTACAATCTCTTTATCCACTTTTCTCTTTCCTAGGATATTTAAGGTGTAATGAAGTGGGGGTTCTTGTCAACAGAGCAGCCCTAAACTTTGGGGTGCCTGTGTCTTGCTGATTTTTAGTTTTCCCAATTTATACGCCCATGAGTGGAAGTGCCCTATGCTCTCCAAGCTGTGTTTTTTAGATGTTTCAGGACACACCGTACACTTGTCCAGAGTGGCTGTTGGCAATTTACTTCCCGCCCATCAGCGTAGCAAGGCTCCCATTTCTCCATGGCCGGTCCTGCATTTCTGGTTTGGACACTTTTTTCCGCATGGCCCTTTTACCCGCTGGGAAGCGAGACTACTGTGGAGCGCTGATTTGCCTTTCCATGTTGCTTGGTTGGCCAAAAAGGGCGTATGTGTTTTTTCCTGAATATATTGAGGAAAAAACGCATACGCCCTTTTTGGCCAAGGGCATCATTGTCCACGTTTTGCCGCTTTTCATGTGCTTTCAAGGCGATTCGAATCTACCTCCTGAAATCTGTTTCCTGCAATTCTGCCTTGCTTTCAAATCCTCTTCGTTGCCTTTCCTCAATATATTTGTGGACGAGAGTTATCATTTATAACTCTGCAGGTTTGTGAATTGCAGTGCCCCTGAGCTCCATTTTTCAACTCGCTTTTTTGGGAGCTGGCCGCAAAAGTGCAGGATTGCTTCAGGGCCTCTTCTGGTTCTGGGGGGCAGGCTGAGCTTGTGGTTAATTCTTCTTCCTGATGGGAAAATAGAGTGACCTGTGCCTGTCCCAACACCTAGAACTAGTCTCTCATTGGTTCGCCCTCTTCCCGTTCATCCTCAGGACAAATTGCAACCTGTACGGAACAGGAGGTTAAAGGTTCTGATTCTCCAAGGAGGGAGATGGCTAGTAAAGCTGCTGGAATGGGGAACCCGAGCACAAGGAGATGAGAAATGAGGTGTGTTTTAGAAACCTTTCCCGATCACACGGTGTACCATCTTCTGGGTTTCTCATGCATTTTTTCGATGTAGGAAGATGCCCTTGAACCTGGAGATTTGGGACCCATGGGATGGGTACCATGCAGTATTACTTTAAAGGGTCTGCGTTGGCTCACCCAACCTCACCAAACCTCTCAGCCCCAAGAGTGTCCACCCTTATGTCTCAATCAGCTGTGGGTCTAGATATGGTCAATCCAGGTTGCATCACAGCCCCTGAACGAAATGTGTAAGAATTTCTCTCTCTTTCACTGTCTTTGTTTCATGGGTTTTGAAAAGTAATTTATTTTTATAATGGGGTTTAGCTGCTTTTCACGGCTGTGTTTATGCCGCTTTACACCCCCTTGACTCACTTACAGAGAGATATCAATACATAGGTTTGAAGATTCTTACTAGTCAGATATATTCTTGTGTGGTGAATAGGGGGTGTTGAGTCCAGTTCACTGAGCAAGGAGTAGGTCTTCTCTATTACATATTGGGTTTATGGAACGGTATCTGAGGTAATTTGAAACCCTTGTTTTATGCATCACCCCACCTCACCTTTCCCGTTCAGCAGCCATAGTGTGTTTTCTGAACGTGTGACTCTGTTCTGTTTTGTAATTCAGTTCAAGTGTAGCGGTTTTTACATTCCCTCTATAAGTGATATCTTATGATAAGTGTCTTTTTCTGTGTGACTTATTTCACTTAGAATCGTCGGACCTAAATCCACTCATCGTGCTGCTACTAGCCTTATGACGTGGATTTCATAGCTGAGTGATATTCCATTGTACATGAGGACTACAATCTCTTTATCCACTTTTCTCTTTCCTAGGATATTTAAGGTGTAATGAAGTGGGGGTTCTTGTCAACAGAGCAGCCCTAAACTTTGGGGTGCCTGTGTCTTGCTGATTTTTAGTTTTCCCAATTTATACGCCCATGAGTGGAAGTGCCCTATGCTCTCCAAGCTGTGTTTTTTAGATGTTTCAGGACACACCGTACACTTGTCCAGAGTGGCTGTTGGCAATTTACTTCCCGCCCATCAGCGTAGCAAGGCTCCCATTTCTCCATGGCCGGTCCTGCATTTCTGGTTTGGACACTTTTTTCCGCATGGCCCTTTTACCCGCTGGGAAGCGAGACTACTGTGGAGCGCTGATTTGCCTTTCCATGTTGCTTGGTTGGCCAAAAAGGGCGTATGTGTTTTTTCCTGAATATATTGAGGAAAAAACGCATACGCCCTTTTTGGCCAAGGGCATCATTGTCCACGTTTTGCCGCTTTTCATGTGCTTTCAAGGCGATTCGAATCTACCTCCTGAAATCTGTTTCCTGCAATTCTGCCTTGCTTTCAAATCCTCTTCGTTGCCTTTCCTCAATATATTTGTGGACGAGAGTTATCATTTATAACTCTGCAGGTTTGTGAATTGCAGTGCCCCTGAGCTCCATTTTTCAACTCGCTTTTTTGGGAGCTGGCCGCAAAAGTGCAGGATTGCTTCAGGGCCTCTTCTGGTTCTGGGGGGCAGGCTGAGCTTGTGGTTAATTCTTCTTCCTGATGGGAAAATAGAGTGACCTGTGCCTGTCCCAACACCTAGAGTTAGTCTCTCATTGGTTTGCCCTCTTCCCGTTCATCCTCAGGACAAATTGCAACCTGTACGGAACAGGAGGTTAAAGGTGCTGATTCTCCAAGGAGGGAGATGGCTAGTAAAGCGGCTGGAATGGCGAACCCGAGCACAAGGAGATGAGAAATGAGGTGCGTTTTAGAAACATTTCCCGATCACACGGTGTACCATCTTCTGGGCTTCTGATGTATGTTTTCGATGTAGGAAGATGCCCTTGAACCTGGAGATTTGGGACCCATGGGATGGGTACCATGCAGTATTACTTTAAAGGGTAGGCGTTGGCTCACCCAACCTCACCAAAACTCTCAGCCCCAAGAGTGTCCAACCTTATTTCTCAATCAGCTGTGGGTCTAGATATGGTCAATCCAGGTTGCATCACAGCCCCTGAACGAAATGTGTAAGAATTTCTCTCTCTTTCACTGTCTTTGTTTCACGGGTTTTGAAAAGTAATTTATTTTTATAATGGGGTTTAGCTGCTTTTCACGGCGGTGTTTATGCCGCTTTACACCCCCTTGACTCACTTACAGAGCGATATCAATACATAGGTTTGAAGATTCTTATTAGTCAGATATATTCTTGTGCGGTGAATAGGGGGCGTTGAGTCCAGTTCACTGAGCAAGGAGTAGGTCTTGTCTACTATATATTGGGTTTATGGAACGGTATCTGAGCTAATTTGAAACCCTTGTTTTATGCATCACCCCACCTCACCTTTCCCGTTCAGCAGCCATAGTGTGTTTTCTAAACGTGTGACTCTGTTCTGTTTTGTAATTCAGTTCAAGTGTAGCGGTTTTTACATTCCCTCTATAAGTGATATCTTATGATAAGTGTCTTTTTCTGTGTGACTTATTTCACTTAGAATCGTCGGACCTAAATCCACTCATCCTGCTGCTACTAGCCTTATGACGTTGATTTTATGGCTGAGTGATATTCCATTGTACATGAGGACCACAACTTCTTTATCCATTTTTCTCTTTCCTAGGATATTTCAGGTGTAATGAAGTGGGGGTTCTTGTCAACAGAGCAGCCCTAAACTTTGGGGTGCCTGTGTCTTGCTGATTTTTAGTTTTCCCAATTTATACGCCCATGAGTGGAAGTGCCCTATGCTCTCCAAGCTGTGTTTTTTAGATGTTTCAGGACACACCGTACACTTCTCCAGAGTGGCTGTTGGCAATTTACATCCCGCCCATCAGCGTAGCAAGGCTCCCATTTCTCCATGGCCGGTCCTGCATTTCTGGTTTGGACACTTTTTTCCGCATGGCCCTTTTGCCCGCTGGGAAGCGAGACTTCTTTGGAGCGCTGATTTGCCATTCCAGGTTGCTTGGTTGGCCAAAAAGGGCGTATGCGTTTTTTCCTGAATATATTGAGGAAAAAACGCATACGCCCTTTTTGGCCAAGGGCATCACTGTCCACGTTTTGCCTCTTTTCATGGGCTTTCAAGGCGATTCGAATCTACCTCCTGAAATCTGTTTCCTGCAATTCTGCCTTGCTTTCAAATCCTCTTCGTTGCCTTCCCTCAATATATTTGTGGACGAGAGTTATCATTTATAACTCTGCAGGTTTGTGAATTGCAGTGCCCCTGAGCTCCATTTTTCCAGTCGCTTTTTTGGGAGCTGGCCGCAAAAGTGCAGGATTGCTTCAGGCCCTCTTCTGGTTCTGGGGGGCAGGCTGAGCTTGTGGTTAATTCTTCTTCCTGATGGGAAAATAGAGTGACCTGTGCCTGTCCCAGCACCTAGAACTAGTCTCTCATTGGTTCGCCCTCTTCCCGTTCATCCTCAGGACAAATTGCAACCTGTACGGAACAGGAGGTTAAAGGTTCTGATTCTCCAAGGAGGGAGATGGCTAGTAAAGCTGCTGGAATGGGGAACCCGAGCACAAGGAGATGAGAAATGAGGTGTGTTTTAGAAACCTTTCCCGATCACACGGTGTACCATCTTCTGGGTTTCTCATGCATTTTTTCGATGTAGGAAGATGCCCTTGAACCTGGAGATTTGGGACCCATGGGATGGGTACCATGCAGTATTACTTTAAAGGGTCTGCGTTGGCTCACCCAACCTCACCAAACCTCTCAGCCCCAAGAGTGTCCACCCTTATGTCTCAATCAGCTGTGGGTCTAGATATGGTCAATCCAGGTTGCATCACAGCCCCTGAACGAAATGTGTAAGAATTTCTCTCTCTTTCACTGTCTTTGTTTCATGGGTTTTGAAAAGTAATTTATTTTTATAATGGGGTTTAGCTGCTTTTCACGGCTGTGTTTATGCCGCTTTACACCCCCTTGACTCACTTACAGAGAGATATCAATACATAGGTTTGAAGATTCTTACTAGTCAGATATATTCTTGTGTGGTGAATAGGGGGTGTTGAGTCCAGTTCACTGAGCAAGGAGTAGGTCTTCTCTATTACATATTGGGTTTATGGAACGGTATCTGAGGTAATTTGAAACCCTTGTTTTATGCATCACCCCACCTCACCTTTCCCGTTCAGCAGCCATAGTGTGTTTTCTGAACGTGTGACTCTGTTCTGTTTTGTAATTCAGTTCAAGTGTAGCGGTTTTTACATTCCCTCTATAAGTGATATCTTATGATAAGTGTCTTTTTCTGTGTGACTTATTTCACTTAGAATCGTCGGACCTAAATCCACTCATCGTGCTGCTACTAGCCTTATGACGTGGATTTCATAGCTGAGTGATATTCCATTGTACATGAGGACTACAATCTCTTTATCCACTTTTCTCTTTCCTAGGATATTTAAGGTGTAATGAAGTGGGGGTTCTTGTCAACAGAGCAGCCCTAAACTTTGGGGTGCCTGTGTCTTGCTGATTTTTAGTTTTCCCAATTTATACGCCCATGAGTGGAAGTGCCCTATGCTCTCCAAGCTGTGTTGTTTAGATGTTTCAGGACACACCGTACACTTGTCCAGAGTGGCTGTTGGCAATTTACATCCCGCCCATCAGCGTAGCAAGGCTCCCATTTCTCCATGGCCGGTCCTGCATTTCTGGTTTGGACACTTTTTTCCGCATGGCCCTTTTGCCCGCTGGGAAGCGAGACTTCTTTGGAGCGCTGATTTGCCATTCCAGGTTGCTTGGTTGGCCAAAAAGGGCGTATGCGTTTTTTCCTGAATATATTGAGGAAAAAACGCATACGCCCTGTTTGGCCAAGGGCATCACTGTCCACGTTTTGCCTCTTTTCATGGGCTTTCAAGGCGATTCGAATCTACCTCCTGAAATCTGTTTCCTGCAATTCTGCCTTGCTTTCAAATCCTCTTCGTTGCCTTCCCTCAATATATTTGTGGACGAGAGTTATCATTTATAACTCTGCAGGTTTGTGAATTGCAGTGCCCCTGAGCTCCATTTTTCCAGTCGCTTTTTTGGGAGCTGGCCGCAAAAGTGCAGGATTGCTTCAGGCCCTCTCCTGGTTCTGGGGGGCAGGCTGAGCTTGTTGTTAATTCTTCTTCCTGATGGGAAAATAGAGTGACCTGTGCCTGTCCCAACACCTAGAGCTAGTCTCTCATTGGTTCGCCCTCTTCCCGTTCATCCTCAGGACAAATTGCAACCTGTACGGAACAGGAGGTTAAAGGTGCTGATTCTCCAAGGAGGGAGATGGCTAGTAAAGCGGCTGGAATGGCGAACCCGAGCACAAGGAGATGAGAAATGAGGTGCGTTTTAGAAACCTTTCCCGATCACACGGTGTACCATCTTCTGGGCTTCTGATGCATGTTTTCGATGTAGGAAGATGCCCTTGAACCTGGAGATTTGCGACCCATGGGATGGGTACCATGCAGTATTACTTTAAAGGGTAGGCGTTGGCTCACCCAACCTCACCAAACCTCTCAGCCCCAAGAGTGTCCAACCTTATGTCTCAATCAGCTGTGGGTCTAGATATGGTCAATCCAGGTTGCATCACAGCCCCTGAACGAAATGTGTAAGAATTTCTCTCTCTTTCACTGTCTTTGTTTCACGGGTTTTGAAAAGTAATTTATTTTTATAATGGGATTTAGCTGCTTTTCACGGCGGTGTTTATGCCGCTTTACACCCCCTTGACTCACTTACAGAGCGATATCAATATATAGGTTTGAAGATTCTTATTAGTCAGATATATTCTTGTGCGGTGAATAGGGGGTGTTGAGTCCAGTTCACTGAGCAAGGAGTAGGTCTTCTCTACTACATATTGGGTTTATGGAACGGTATCTGAGCTAATTTGAAACCCTTGTTTTATGCATCACCCCACCTCACCTTTCCCGTTCAGCAGCCATAGTGTGTTTTCTAAACGTGTGACTCTGTTCTGTTTTGTAATTCAGTTCAAGTGTAGCGGTTTTTACATTCCCTCTATAAGTGATATCTTATGATAAGTGTCTTTTTCTGTGTGACTTATTACACTTAGAATCGTCGGACCTAAATCCACTCATCGTGCTGCTACTAGCCTTATGACGTTGATTTCATGGCTGAGTGATATTCCATTGTACATGATGACCACAATTTCTTTATCCATTTTTCTCTTTCCTAGGATATTTCAGGTGTAATGAAGTGGGGGTTCTTGTCAACAGAGCAGCCCTAAACTTTGGGGTGCCTGTGTCTTGCTGATTTTAAGTTTTCCCAATTTATACGCCCATGAGTGGAAGTGCCCTATGCTCTCTAAGCTGTGTTTTTTAGATGTTTCAGGATCCACCGTACACTCCTCCATAGTGGATGTTGGCAATTTACATCCCGCCCATCTTCGTAGCAAGGCTCCCATTTCTCCATGGCCGGTCCTGCATTTCTGGTTTGGACACTTTTTTCCGCATGGCCCTTTTGCCCGCTGGGAAGCGAGACTTCTTTGGAGCGCTTATTTGCCTTTCCAGGTTGCTTGTTTGGCCAGAAAGGGCGTATGCGTTTTTTCCTGAATATATTCAGGAAAAAACGCATACGCCCTTTTTGGCCAAGGGCATCCTTGTCCATGTTTTGCCGCTTTTCATGTGCTTTCAAGGCGATTCGAATCTACCTCCTGAAATCTGTTTCCTGCAATTCTGCCTTGCTTTCAAATCCTCTTCGTTGCCTTCCCTCAATATATGTGTGGAGGAGAGTTATCATTTATAACTCTGCAGGTTTGTGAATTGCAGTGCCCCTGAGCTCCATTTTTCAGCTCGCTTTTTTGGGAGCTGGCCGCAAATGTGCAGGATTGCTTCAGGCCCTCTTCTGGTTCTTGGGGGCAGGCTGAGCTTGTGGTTAATTCTTCTTCCTGATGGGAAAATAGAGTGACCTGTGCCTGTCCCAACACCTAGAGCTAGTCTCTCATTGGTTCGCCCTCTTCCCGTTCATCCTCAGGACAAATTGCAACCTGTACGGAACAGGAGGTTAAAGGTGCTGATTCTCCAAGGAGGGAGATGGCTAGTAAAGCGGCTGGAATGGCGAACCCGAGCACAAGGAGATGAGAAATGAGGTGCGTTTTAGAAACCTTTCCCGATCACACGGTGTACCATCTTCTGGGCTTCTGATGTATGTTTTCGATGTAGGAAGATGCCCTTGAACCTGGAGATTTGGGACCCATGGGATGGGTACCATGCAGTATTACTTTAAAGGGTAGGCGTTGGCTCACCCAACCTCACCAAACCTCTCAGCCCGAAGAGTGTCCAACCTTATGTCTCAATCAGCTGTGGGTCTAGATATGGCGAATCCAGGTTGCATCACAGCCCGTGAACGAAATGTGTAAGAATTTCTCTCTCTTTCACTGTCTTTGTTTCACGGGTTTTGAAAAGTAATTTATTTTTATAATGGGGTTTAGCTGCTTTTCACGGCGGTGTTTATGCCGCTTTACACCCCCTTGACTCACTTACAGAGCGATATCAATATATAGGTTTGAAGATTCTTATTAGTCAGATATATTCTTGTGCGGTGAATAGGGGGTGTTGAGTCCAGTTCACTGAGCAAGGAGTAGGTCTTCTCTACTACATATTGGGTTTATGGAACGGTATCTGAGCTAATTTGAAACCCTTGTTTTATGCATCACCCCACCTCACCTTTCCCGTTCAGCAGCCATAGTGTGTTTTCTAAACGTGTGACTCTGTTCTGTTTTGTAATTCAGTTCAAGTGTAGCGGTTTTTACATTCCCTCTATAAGTGATATCTTATGATAAGTGTCTTTTTCTGTGTGACTTATTTCACTTAGAATCGTCGGACCTAAATCCACTCATCCTGCTGCTACTAGCCTTATGACGTTGATTTCATGGCTGAGTGATATTCCATTGTACATGAGGACCACAACTTCTTTATCCATTTTTCTCTTTCCTAGGATATTTCAGGTGTAATGAAGTGGGGGTTCTTGTCAACAGAGCAGCCCTAAACTTTGGGGTGCCTGTGTCTTGCTGATTTTTAGTTTTCCCAATTTATACGCCCATGAGTGGAAGTGCCCTATGCTCTCCAAGCTTTGTTTTTTAGATGTTTCAGGACACACCGTACACTTCTCCAGAGTGGCTGTTGGCAATTTAAATCCCGCCCATCAGCGTAGCAAGGCTCCCATTTCTCCATGGCCGGTCCTGCATTTCTGGTTTGGACACTTTTTTCCGCATGGCCCTTTTGCCCGCTGGGAAGCGAGACTTCTTTGGAGCGCTGATTTGCCATTCCAGGTTGCTTGGTTGGCCAAAAAGGGCGTATGCCTTTTTTCCTGAATATATTGAGGAAAAAACGCATACGCCCTGTTTGGCCAAGGGCATCACTGTCCACGTTTTGCCTCTTTTCATGGGCTTTCAAGGCGATTCGAATCTACCTCCTGAAATCTGTTTCCTGCAATTCTGCCTTGCTTTCAAATCCTCTTCGTTGCCTTCCCTCAATATATTTGTGGACGAGAGTTATCATTTATAACTCTGCAGGTTTGTGAATTGCAGTGCCCCTGAGCTCCATTTTTCAACTCGCTTTTTTGGGAGCTGGCCGCAAAAGTGCAGGATTGCTTCAGGCCCTCTCCTGGTTCTGGGGGGCAGGCTGAGCTTGTTGTTAATTCTTCTTCCTGATGGGAAAATAGAGTGACCTGTGCCTGTCCCAACACCTAGAGCTAGTCTCTCATTGGTTCGCCCTCTTCCCGTTCATCCTCAGGACAAATTGCAACCTGTACGGAACAGGAGGTTAAAGGTGCTGATTCTCCAAGGAGGGAGATGGCTAGTAAAGCGGCTGGAATGGCGAACCCGAGCACAAGGAGATGAGAAATGAGGTGCGTTTTAGAAACCTTTCCCGATCACACGGTGTACCATCTTCTGGGCTTCTGATGCATGTTTTCGATGTAGGAAGATGCCCTTGAACCTGGAGATTTGCGACCCATGGGATGGGTACCATGCAGTATTACTTTAAAGGGTAGGCGTTGGCTCACCCAACCTCACCAAACCTCTCAGCCCCAAGAGTGTCCAACCTTATGTCTCAATCAGCTGTGGGTCTAGATATGGTCAATCCAGGTTGCATCACAGCCCCTGAACGAAATGTGTAAGAATTTCTCTCTCTTTCACTGTCTTTGTTTCACGGGTTTTGAAAAGTAATTTATTTTTATAATGGGATTTAGCTGCTTTTCACGGCGGTGTTTATGCCGCTTTACACCCCCTTGACTCACTTACAGAGCGATACCAATATATAGGTTTGAAGATTCTTATTAGTCAGATATATTCTTGTGCGGTGAATAGGGGGTGTTGAGTCCAGTTCACTGAGCAAGGAGTAGGTCTTCTCTACTACATATTGGGTTTATGGAACGGTATCTGAGCTAATTTGAAACCCTTGTTTTATGCATCACCCCACCTCACCTTTCCCGTTCAGCAGCCATAGTGTGTTTTCTAAACGTGTGACTCTGTTCTGTTTTGTAATTCAGTTCAAGTGTAGCGGTTTTTACATTCCCTCTATAAGTGATATCTTATGATAAGTGTCTTTTTCTGTGTGACTTATTACACTTAGAATCGTCGGACCTAAATCCACTCATCGTGCTGCTACTAGCCTTATGACGTTGATTTCATGGCTGAGTGATATTCCATTGTACATGATGACCACAATTTCTTTATCCATTTTTCTCTTTCCTAGGATATTTCAGGTGTAATGAAGTGGGGGTTCTTGTCAACAGAGCAGCCCTAAACTTTGGGGTGCCTGTGTCTTGCTGATTTTAAGTTTTCCCAATTTATACGCCCATGAGTGGAAGTGCCCTATGCTCTCTAAGCTGTGTTTTTTAGATGTTTCAGGATCCACCGTACACTCCTCCATAGTGGATGTTGGCAATTTACATCCCGCCCATCTTCGTAGCAAGGCTCCCATTTCTCCATGGCCGGTCCTGCATTTCTGGTTTGGACACTTTTTTCCGCGTGGCCCTTTTGCCCGCTGGGAAGCGAGACTTCTTTGGAGCGCTTATTTGCCTTTCCAGGTTGCTTGTTTGGCCAGAAAGAGCGTATGCGTTTTTTCCTGAATATATTCAGGAAAAAACGCATACGCCCTTTTTGGCCAAGGGCATCCTTGTCCATGTTTTGCCGCTTTTCATGTGCTTTCAAGGCGATTCGAATCTACCTCCTGAAATCTGTTTCCTGCAATTCTGCCTTGCTTTCAAATCCTCTTCGTTGCCTTCCCTCAATATATGTGTGGAGGAGAGTTATCATTTATAACTCTGCAGGTTTGTGAATTGCAGTGCCCCTGAGCTCCATTTTTCAGCTCGCTTTTTTGGGAGCTGGCCGCAAATGTGCAGGATTGCTTCAGGCCCTCTTCTGGTTCTTGGGGGCAGGCTGAGCTTGTGGTTAATTCTTCTTCCTGATGGGAAAATAGAGTGACCTGTGCCTGTCCCAACACCTAGAGCTAGTCTCTCATTGGTTCGCCCTCTTCCCGTTCATCCTCAGGACAAATTGCAACCTGTACGGAACAGGAGGTTAAAGGTGCTGATTCTCCAAGGAGGGAGATGGCTAGTAAAGCGGCTGGAATGGCGAACCCGAGCACAAGGAGATGAGAAATGAGGTGCGTTTTAGAAACCTTTCCCGATCACACGGTGTACCATCTTCTGGGCTTCTGATGTATGTTTTCGATGTAGGAAGATGCCCTTGAACCTGGAGATTTGGGACCCATGGGATGGGTACCATGCAGTATTACTTTAAAGGGTAGGCGTTGGCTCACCCAACCTCACCAAACCTCTCAGCCCGAAGAGTGTCCAACCTTATGTCTCAATCAGCTGTGGGTCTAGATATGGCGAATCCAGGTTGCATCACAGCCCGTGAACGAAATGTGTAAGAATTTCTCTCTCTTTCACTGTCTTTGTTTCACGGGTTTTGAAAAGTAATTTATTTTTATAATGGGGTTTAGCTGCTTTTCACGGCGGTGTTTATGCCGCTTTACACCCCCTTGACTCACTTACAGAGCGATATCAATATATAGGTTTGAAGATTCTTATTAGTCAGATATATTCTTGTGCGGTGAATAGGGGGTGTTGAGTCCAGTTCACTGAGCAAGGAGTAGGTCTTCTCTACTACATATTGGGTTTATGGAACGGTATCTGAGCTAATTTGAAACCCTTGTTTTATGCATCACCCCACCTCACCTTTCCCGTTCAGCAGCCATAGTGTGTTTTCTAAACGTGTGACTCTGTTCTGTTTTGTAATTCAGTTCAAGTGTAGCGGTTTTTACATTCCCTCTATAAGTGATATCTTATGATAAGTGTCTTTTTCTGTGTGACTTATTTCACTTAGAATCGTCGGACCTAAATCCACTCATCGTGCTGTTACTAGCCTTATGACGTTGATTTCATGGCTGAGTGATATTCCATTGTACATGAGGACCACAATTTCTTTATCCATTTTTCTCTTTCCTAGGATATTTCAGGTGTAATGAAGTGGGGGTTCTTGTCAACAGAGCAGCCCTAAACTTTGGGGTGCCTTTGTCTTGCTGATTTTAAGTTTTCCCAATTTATACGCCCATGAGTGGAAGTGCCCTATGCTCTCTAAGCTGTGTTTTTTAGATGTTTCAGGATCCACCGTACACTCCTCCATAGTGGATGTTGGCAATTTACATCCCGCTCTTCTTCGTAGCAAGGCTCCCATTTCTCCATGGCCGGTCCTGCATTTCTGGTTTGGACACTTTTTTCCGCATGGCCCTTTTGCCCGCTGGGAAGCGAGACTTCTTTGGAGCGCTTATTTGCCTTTCCAGGTTGCTTGTTTGGCCAGAAAGGGCGTATGCGTTTTTTCCTGAATATATTCAGGAAAAAACGCATACGCCCTTTTTGGCCAAGGGCATCATTGTCCATGTTTTGCCGCTTTTCATGTGCTTTCAAGGCGATTCGAGTCTACCTCCTGAAATCTGTTTCCTGCAATTCTGCCTTGCTTTCAAATCCTCTTCGTTGCCTTCCCTCAATATATGTGTGGACGAGAGTTATCATTTATAACTCTGCAGGTTTGTGAATTGCAGTGCCCCTGAGCTCCATGTTTCAGCTCGCTTTTTTGGGAGCTGGCCGCAAATATGCAGGATTGCTTCAGGCCCTCTTCTGGTTCTGGGGGGCAGGCTGAGCTTGTGGTTAATTCTTCTTCCTGATGGGAAAATAAAGTGACCTGTGCCTGTCCCAACACCTAGAGCTAGTCTCTCATTGGTTCGCCCTCTTCCCGTTCATCCTCAGGACAAATTGCAACCTGTACGGAACAGGAGGTTAAAGGTGCTGATTCTCCAAGGAGGGAGATGGCTAGGAAAGCGGCTGGAATGGCGAACCCGAGCACAAGGAGATGAGAAATGAGGTGCGTTTTAGAAAGCTTTTCCGATCACACGGTGTACCATCTTCTGGGCTTCTGATGCATGTTTTCGATGTAGGAAGATGCCCTTGAACCTGGTGATTTGGGACCCATGGGATGGGTACCATGCAGTATTACTTTGAAGGGTAGGCGTTGGCTCACCCAACCTCACCAAACCTCTCAGCCCCAAGAGTGTCCACCCTTATGTCTCAATCAGCTGTGGGTCTAGATATGGTCAATCCAGGTTGCATCACAGCCCCTGAACGAAATGTGTAAGAATTTCTCTCTCTTTCACTGTGTTTGTTTCACGGGTTATGAAAAGTAATTTATTTTTATAATGGGGTTTAGCTGCTTTTCACGGCGGTGTTTATGCCGCTTTACACCCCCTTGACTCACTTACAGAGAGATATCAATACATAGGTTTGAAGATTCTTACTAGTCAGATATATTCTTGTGCGGTGAATAGGGGGTGTTGAGTCCAGTTCACTGAGCAAGGAGTAGGTCTTGTCTATTATATATTGGGTTTATGGAACGGTATCTGAGCTAATTTGAAACTCTTGTTTTATGCATCACCCCACCTCACCTTTCCCGTTCAACAGCCATAGTGTGTTTTCTAAACGTGTGACTCTGTTCTGTTTTGTAATTCAGTTCAAGTGTAGCGGTTTGTACATTCCCTCTATAAGTGATATCTTATGATAAGTGTCTTTTTCTGTGTGACTTATTTCACTTAGAATCGTCGGACCTACATCCACTCATCCTGCTGCTACTAGCCTTATGACGTTGATTTCATGGCTGAGTGATATTCCATTGTACATGAGGACCACAACTTCTTTATCCATTTTTCTCTTTCCTAGGATATTTCAGGTGTAATGAAGTGGGGGTTCTTGTCAACAGAGCAGCCCTAAACTTTGGGGTGCCTGTGTCTTGCTCATTTTTAGTTTTCCCAATTTATACGCCCATGAGTGGAAGTGCCCTATGCTCTCCAAGCTGTGTTTTTTAGATGTTTCAGGACACACCGTACAGTTCTCCAGAGTGGCTGTTGGCAATTTACATCCCGCCCATCAGCGTAGCAAGGCTCCCATTTCTCCATGGCCGGTCCTGCATTTCTGGTTTGGACACTTTTTTCCGCATGGCCCTTTTGCCCGCTGGGAAGCGAGACTTCTTTGGAGCGCTGATTTGCCTTTCCAGGTTGCTTGGTTGGCCAAAAAGGGCGTATGCGTTTTTTCCTGAATATATTGAGGAAAAAACGCATACGCCCTTTTTGGCCAAGGGCATCACTGTCCACGTTTTGCCTCTTTTCATGGGCTTTCAAGGCGATTCGAATCTACCTCCTGAAATCTGTTTCCTGCAATTCTGCCTTGCTTTCAAATCCTCTTCGTTGCCTTCCCTCAATATATTTGTGGACGAGAGTTATCATTTATAACTCTGCAGGTTTGTGAATTGCAGTGCCCCTGAGCTCCATTTTTCCAGTCGCTTTTTTGGGAGCTGGCCGCAAAAGTGCAGGATTGCTTCAGGGTCTCTTCTGGTTCTGGGGGGCAGGCTGAGCTTGTTGTTAATTCTTCTTCCTGATGGGAAAATAGAGTGACCTGTGCCTGTCCCAACACCTAGAACTAGTCTCTCATTGGTTCGCCCTCTTCCCGTTCATCCTCAGGACAAATTGCAACCTGTACGGAACAGGAGGTTAAAGGTGCTGATTCTCCAAGGAGGGAGATGGGTAGTAAAGCTGCTGGAATGGGGAACCCGAGCACAAGGAGATGAGAAATGAGGTGTGTTTTAGAAACCTTTCCCAATCACACGGTGTACCATCTTCTGGGTTTCTCATGCATTTTTTCGGTGTAGGAAGATGCCCTTGAACCTGGAGATTTGGGACCCATGGGATGGGTACCATGCAGTATTACTTTAAAGGGTCTGCGTTGGCTCACCCAACCTCACCAAACTTCTCAGCCCCAAGAGTGTCCACCCTTATGTCTCAATCAGCTGTGGGTCTAGATATGGTCAATCCAGGTTGCATCACAGCCCCTGAACGAAATGTGTAAGAATTTCTCTCTCTTTCACTGTGTTTGTTTCACGGGTTTTGAAAAGTAATTTATTTTTATAATGGGGTTTAGCTGCTTTTCACGGCGGTGTTTATGCCACTTTAAACCCCCTTGACTCACTTACAGAGAGATATCAATACATAGGTTTGAAGATTCTTACTAGTCAGATATATTCTTGTGCGGTGAATAGGGGGTTTTGAGTCCAGTTCACTGAGCAAGGAGTAGGTCTTGTCTATTATATATTGGGTTTATGGAATTGTATCTGAGCTAATTTGAAACTCTTGTTTTATGCATGACCCCACCTCACCTTTCCCGTTCAACAGCCATAGTGTGTTTTCTAAACGTGTGACTCTGTTCTGTTTTGTAATTCAGTTCAAGTGTAGCGGTTTGTACATTCCCTCTATAAGTGATATCTTATGATAAGTGTCTTTTTCTGTGTGACTTATTTCACTTAGAATCGTCGGACCTAAATCCACTCATCCTGCTGCTACTAGCCTTATGACGTTGATTTCATGGCTGAGTGATATTCCATTGTACATGAGGACCACAACTTCTTTATCCATTTTTCTCTTTCCTAGGATATTTCAGGTGTAATGAAGTGGGGGTTCTTGTCAACAGAGCAGACCTAAACTTGGGGGTGCCTGTGTCTTGCTGATTTTTAGTTTTCCCAATTTATACGCCCATGAGTGGAAGTGCCCTATGCTCTCCAAGCTGTGTTTTTTAGATGTTTCAGGACACACCGTACAGTTCTCCAGAGTGGCTGTTGGCAATTTACATCCCGCCCATCAGCGTAGCAAGGCTCCCATTTCTCCATGGCCGGTCCTGCATTTCTGGTTTGGACACTTTTTTCCGCATGGCCCTTTTGCCCGCTGGGCAGCGAGACTTCTTTGGAGCGCTGATTTGCCTTTCCAGGTTGCTTGGTTGGCCAAAAAGGGCGTATGCGTTTTTTCCTGAATATATTGAGGAAAAAACGCATACGCCCTTTTTGGCCAAGGGCATCACTGTCCACCTTTTGCCTCTTTTCATGGGCTTTCAAGGCGATTCGAATCTACCTCCTGAAATCTGTTTCCTGCAATTCTGCTTGCTTTCAAATCCTCTTCGTTGCCTTCCCTCAATATATTTGTGGACGAGAGTTATCATTTATAACTCTGGCAGGTTTGTGAATTGCAGTGCCCCTGAGCTCATTTTTCCAGTCGCTTTTTTGGGAGCTGGCCGCAAAAGTGCAGGATAGCTTCAGGCCCTCTTCTGGTTCTGGGGGGCAGGCTGAGCTTGTGGTTAATTCTTCTTCCTGATGGGAAAATAGAGTGACCTGTGCCTGTCCAACACCTAGAGCTAGTCTCTCATTGGTTCCCCCTCTTCCCGTTCATCCTCAGGACAAATTGCAACCTGTACGGAACAGGAGGTTAAAGGTGCTGATTCTCCAAGGAGGGAGATGGCTAGTAAAGCGGCTGGAATGGCGAACCCGAGCACAAGGAGATGAGAAATGAGGTGCGTTTAGAAACTTTCCCGATCACACGGTGTACCATCTTCTGGGCTTCTGATGCATGTTTTCGATGTAGGAAGATGCCCTTGAACCTGGAGATTTGGGACCCATGGGATGGGTACCATGCAGTATTACTTTAAAGGGTAGGCGTTGGCTCACCCAACCTCACCAAACCTCTCAGCCCGAAGAGTTTCCAACCTTATGTCTCAATCAGCTGTGGGTCTAGATATGGCGAATCCAGGTTGCATCACAGCCCGTGAACGAAATGTGTAAGAATTTCTCTCTCTTTCACTGTCTTTGTTTCACGGGTTTTGAAAAGTAATTTAGTTTTATAATGGGGTTTAGCTGCTTTTCACGGCGGTGTTTATGCTGCTTTACACCCCCTTGACTCACTTACAGAGCGATATCAATATATAGGTTTGAAGATTCTTATTAGTCAGATATATTCTTGTGCGGTGAATAGGGGGTGTTGAGTCCAGTTCACTGAGCAAGGAGTAGGTCTTCTCTACTACATATTGGGTTTATGGAACGGTATCTGAGCTAATTTGAAACCCTTGTTTTATGCATCACCCCACCTCACCTTTCCCGTTCAGCAGCCATAGTGTGTTTTCTAAACGTGTGACTCTGTTCTGTTTTGTAATTCAGTTCAAGTGTAGCGGTTTTTACATTCCCCCTATAAGTGATATGTTATGATAAGTGTCTTTTTCTGTGTGACTTATTTCACTTAGAATCGTCGGACCTAAATCCACTCATCGTGCTGCTACTAGCCTTATGACGTTGATTTCATGGCTGAGTGATATTCCATTGTACATGAGGACCACAACTTCTTTATCCATTTTTCTCTTTCCTAGGATATTTCAGGTGTAATGAAGTGGGGGTTCTTGTCAACAGAGCAGCCCTAAACTTTGGGGTGCCTGTGTCTTGCTGATTTTAAGTTTTCCCAATTTATACGCCCATGAGTGGAAGTGCCCTATGCTCTCTAAGCTGTGTTTTTTAGATGTTTCAGGATCCACCATACACTCCTCCATAGTGGATGTTGGCAATTTACATCCCGCCCATCTTCGTAGCAAGGCTCCCATTTCTCCATGGCCGGTCCTGCATTTCTGGTTTGGACACTTTTTTCCGCATGGCCCTTTTGCCCGCTGGGAAGCGAGACTTCTTTGGAGCGCTTATTTGCCTTTCCAGGTTGCTTGTTTGGCCAGAAAGGGCGTATGCGTTTTTTCCTGAATATATTCAGGAAAAAACGCATACGCCCTTTTTGGCCAAGGGCATCCTTGTCCATGTTTTGCCGCTTTTCATGTGCTTTCAAGGCGATTCGAATCTACCTCCTGAAATCTGTTTCCTGCAATTCTGCCTTGCTTTCAAATCCTCTTCGTTGCATTCCCTCAATATATTTGTGGACGAGAGTTATCATTTATAACTCTGCAGGTTTGTGAATTGCAGTGCCCCTGAGCTCCATTTTTCAGCTCGCTTTTTTGGGAGCTGGCCGCAAATGTGCAGGATTGCTTCAGGCCCTCTTCTGGTTCTTGGGGGCAGGCTGAGCTTGTGGTTAATTCTTCTTCCTGATGGGAAAATAAAGTGACCTGTGCCTGTCCCAACACCTAGAGCTAGTCTCTCATTGGTTCGCCCTCTTCCCGTTCATCCTCAGGACAAATTGCAACCTGTACGGAACAGGAGGTTAAAGGTGCTGATTCTCCAAGGAGGGAGATGGCTAGTAAAGTGGCTGGAATGGCGAACCCGAGCACAAGGAGATGAGAAATGAGGTGCGTTTTAGAAACCTTTCCCGATCACACGGTGTACCATCTTCTGGGTTTCTCATGCATGTTTTCGACGTAGGAAGGTGCCCTTGAACCTGGAGATTTGGGACCCATGGGATGGGTACCATGCAGTATTACTTTAAAGGGTCTGCGTTGGCTCACGCACCCTCACCAAACCTCTCAGCCCCAAGAGTGTCCACCCTTATGTCTCAATCAGCTGTGGGTCTAGATATGGTCAATCCAGGTTGCATCACAGACCGTGAACGAATTTTGTAAGAATTTCTCTCTCTTTCACTGTCTTTGTTTCACGGGTTTTGAAAAGTAATTTATTTGTATAATGGGGTTTAGCTGCTTTTCACGGCTGTGTTTATGCCGCTTTACACCCCCTTGACTCACTTACAGAGAGATATCAATACATAGGTTTGCAGATTCTTACTAGTCAGATATATTCTTGTGCGGTGAATAGGGGATGTTGAGTCCAGTTCACTGAGCAAGGAGTAGGTCTTGTCTACTACATATTGGGTTTATGGAACGGTATCTGAGCTAATTTGAAACCCTTGTTTTATGCATCACCCCACCTCACCTTTCCCCTTCAGCAGCCATAGTGTGTTTTCTAAACGTGTGACTCTGTTCTCTTTTGTAATTCAGTTCAAGTGTAGCGGTTTTTACATTCCCTCTATAAGTGATATCTTATGATAAGTGTCTTTTTCTGTGTGACTTATTTCACTTAGAATCATCGTACCTAAATCCACTCATCGTGCTGCTACTAGCCTTATGACGGTGATTTCATGGCTGAGTGATATTCCATTGTACATGAGGACCACAACTTCTTTATCCACTTTTCTCTTTCCTAGCATATTTAAAGTGTAATGAAGTGGGGGTTCTTGTCAACAGAGCAGCCCTAAACTTTGGGGTGCCTGTGTCTTGCTGATTTTTAGTTTCCCAATTTATACGCCCATGAGTGGAAGTGCCCTATGCTCTCCTAGCTGTGTTTTTTAGATGTTTCAGGACACACCGTACACTTCTCCAGAGTGGCTGTTGGCAATTTACATCCCGCCCATCAGCGTAGCAAGGCTCCCATTTCTCCATGGCCGGTCCTGCATTTCTGGTTTGGACACTTTTTTCCGCATGGCCCTTTTGCCCGCTGGGAAGCCAGACTTCTTCGGAGCGTTGATTTGCCTTTCCAGGTAGCTTGGTTGGCCAAAAAGGGCGTATGCGTTGTTTCCTGAATATATTCAGGAAAAAACGCATAGGCCCCTTTTGCCCAAGGGCATCATTGTCCACGTTTTGCCGCTTTTCATGTGCTTTCAAGGCGATTCGAATGTACCTCCTGAAATCTGTTTCCTGCAATTCTGCCTTGCTTTCAAAGCCTCTTCGCTGCCTTCCCTCAATATATTTGTGGACGAGAGTTATCATTTATAACTCTGCAGGTTTGTGAATAGGAGTGCCCCTGAGCTCCATTTTTCAAGTCGCTTTTTTGGGAGCTGGCCGCAAAAGCGCAGGATTGCTTCAGGCCCTCTTCTGGTTCTGGGGGGCAGGCTGAGCTTGTGGTTAGTTCTTCTTCCTGATGGGAAAATAGAGTGACCTGTGCCTGTCCCAACACCTAATTCTAGTCTCTCATTGGTTCGCCCTCTTCCCGTTCATCCTCAGGACAAATTGCAACCTGTACGGAACAGGAGGTTAAAGGTGCTGATTCTCCAAGGAGGGAGATGGCTAGTAAAGCGGCTGGAATGGCGAACCCGAGCACAAGGAGATGAGAAATGAGGTGCGTTTTAGAAACCTTTCCCGATCACACGGTGTACCATCTTCTGGGTTTCTCATGCATGTTTTCGACGTAGGAAGGTGCCCTTGAACCTGGAGATGTGGGACCCATGGGATGGGTACCATGCAGTATTACTTTAAAGGGTCTGCGTTGGCTCACGCAACCTCACCAAACCTCTCAGCCCCAAGAGTGTCCACCCTTATGTCTCAATCAGCTGTGGGTCTAGATATGGTCAATCCAGGTTGCATCACAGCCCCTGAACGAATTTTGTAAGAATTTCTCTCTCTTTCACTGTCTTTGTTTCACGGGTTTTGAAAAGTAATTTATTTGTATAATGGGGTTTAGCTGCTTTTCACGGCTGTGTTTATGCCGCTTTACACCCCCTTGACTCACTTACAGAGAGATATCAATACATAGGTTTGCAGATTCTTACTAGTCAGATATATTCTTGTGCGGTGAATAGGGGGTGTTGAGTCCAGTTCACTGAGCAAGGAGTAGGTCTTGTCTGTTATATATTGGGTTTATGGAATGGTATCTGAGCTAATTTGAAACTCTTGTTTTATGCATCACCCCACCTCACCTTTCCCGTTCAACAGCCATAGTGTGTTTTCTAAACGTGTGACTCTGTTCTGTTTTGTAATTCAGTTCAAGTGTAGCGGTTTTTACATTCACTCTATAAGTGATATCTTATGATAAGTGTCTTTTTCTGTGTGACTTATTTCACTTAGAATCGTCGGACCTAAATCCACTCATCCTGCTGCTACTAGCCTTATGACGTTGATTTCATGGCTGAGTGATATTCCATTGTACATGAGGACCACAACTTCTTTATCCATTTTTCTCTTTCCTAGGATATTTCAGGTGTAATGAAGTGGGGGTTCTTGTCAACAGAGCAACCCTAAACTTTGGGGTGCCTGTGTCTTGCTCATTTTTAGTTTTCCCAATTTATACGCCCATGAGTGGAAGTGCCCTATGCTCTCCAAGCTGTGTTTTTTAGATGTTTCAGGACACACCGTACAGTTCTCCAGAGTGGCTGTTGGCAATTTACATCCCGCCCATCAGCGTAGCAAGGCTCCCATTTCTCCATGGCCGGTCCTGCATTTCTGGTTTGGACACTTTTTTCCGCATGGCCCTTTTGCCCGCTGGGAAGCGAGACTTCTTTGGAGCGCTGATTTGCCTTTCCAGGTTGCTTGGTTGGCCAGAAAGGGCATATGCGTTTTTTCCTGAATATATTGAGGAAAAAACGCATACGCCCTTTTTGGCCAAGGGCATCACTGTCCACGTTTTGCCTCTTTTCATGGGCTTTCAAGGCGATTCGAATCTACCTCCTGAAATCTGTTTCCTGCAATTCTGCCTTGCTTTCAAATCCTCTTCGTTGCCTTCCCTCAATATATTTGTGGACGAGAGTTATCATTTATAACTCTGCAGGTTTGTGAATTGCAGTGCCCCTGAGCTCCATTTTTCAACTCGCTTTTTTGAGAGCTGGCCGCAAAAGTGCAGGATTGCTTCAGGCCCTCTTCTGGTTCTGGGGGGCAGGCTGAGCTTGTGGTTAATTCTTCTTCCTGATGGGAAAATAGAGTGACCTGTGCCTGTCCCAGCACCTAGAACTAGTCTCTCATTGGTTCGCCCTCTTCCCGTTCATCCTCAGGACAAATTGCAACCTGTACGGAACAGGAGGTTAAAGGTTTTGATTCTCCAAGGAGGGAGATGGGTAGTAAAGCTGCTGGAATGGGGAACCCGAGCACAAGGAGATGAGAAATGAGGTGTGTTTTAGAAACCTTTCCCGATCACACGGTGTACCATCTTCTGGGTTTCTCATGCATTTTTTCGATGTAGGAAGATGCCCTTGAACCTGGAGATTTGGGACCCATGGGATGGGTACCATGCAGTATTACTTTAAAGGGTCTGCGTTGGCTCACCCAACCTCACCAAACTTCTCAGCCCCAAGAGTGTCCACCCTTATGTCTCAATCAGCTGTGGGTCTAGATATGGTCAATCCAGGTTGCATCACAGCCCCTGAACGAAATGTGTAAGAATTTCTCTCTCTTTCACTGTGTTTGTTTCACGGGTTTTGAAAAGTAATTTATTTTTATAATGGGGTTTAGCTGCTTTTCACGGCGGTGTTTATGCCACTTTACACCCCCTTGACTCACTTACAGAGAGATATCAATACATAGGTTTGAAGATTCTTACTAGTCAGATATATTCTTGTGCGGTGAATAGGGGGTTTTGAGTCCAGTTCACTGAGCAAGGAGTAGGTCTTGTCTATTATATATTGGGTTTATGGAATGGTATCTGAGCTAATTTGAAACTCTTGTTTTATGCATCACCCCACCTCACCTTTCCCGTTCAACAGCCATAGTGTGTTTTCTAAACGTGTGACTCTGTTCTGTTTTGTAATTCAGTTCAAGTGTAGCGGTTTGTACATTCCCTCTATAAGTGATATCTTATGATAAGTGTCTTTTTCTGTGTGACTTATTTCACTTAGAATCGTCGGACCTAAATCCACTCATCCTGCTGCTACTAGCCTTATGACGTTGATTTCATGGCTGAGTGATATTCCATTGTACATGAGGACCACAACTTCTTTATCCATTTTTCTCTTTCCTAGGATATTTCAGGTGTAATGAAGTGGGGGTTCTTGTCAACAGAGCAGACCTAAACTTTGGGGTGCCTGTGTCTTGCTGATTTTTAGTTTTCCCAATTTATACGCCCATGAGTGGAAGTGCCCTATGCTCTCCAAGCTGTGTTTTTTAGATGTTTCAGGACACACCGTACAGTTCTCCAGAGTGGCTGTTGGCAATTTACATCCCGCCCATCAGCGTAGCAAGGCTCCCATTTCTCCATGGCCGGTCCTGCATTTCTGGTTTGGACACTTTTTTCCGCATGGCCCTTTTGCCCGCTGGGCAGCGAGACTTCTTTGGAGCGCTGATTTGCCTTTCCAGGTTGCTTGGTTGGCCAAAAAGGGCGTATGCGTTTTTTCCTGAATATATTGAGGAAAAAACGCATACGCCCTTTTTGGCCAAGGGCATCACTGTCCACCTTTTGCCTCTTTTCATGGGCTTTCAAGGCGATTCGAATCTACCTCCTGAAATCTGTTTCCTGCAATTCTGCCTTGCTTTCAAATCCTCTTCGTTGCCTTCCCTCAATATATTTGTGGACGAGAGTTATCATTTATAACTCTGCAGGTTTGTGAATTGCAGTGCCCCTGAGCTCCATTTTTCCAGTCGCTTTTTTGGGAGCTGGCCGCAAAAGTGCAGGATAGCTTCAGGCCCTCTTCTGGTTCTGGGGGGCAGGCTGAGCTTGTGGTTAATTCTTCTTCCTGATGGGAAAATAGAGTGACCTGTGCCTGTCCCAACACCTAGAGCTAGTCTCTCATTGGTTCCCCCTCTTCCCGTTCATCCTCAGGACAAATTGCAACCTGTACGGAACAGGAGGTTAAAGGTGCTGATTCTCCAAGGAGGGAGATGGCTAGTAAAGCGGCTGGAATGGCGAACCCGAGCACAAGGAGATGAGAAATGAGGTGCGTTTTAGAAACCTTTCCCGATCACACGGTGTACCATCTTCTGGGCTTCTGATGCATGTTTTCGATGTAGGAAGATGCCCTTGAACCTGGAGATTTGGGACCCATGGGATGGGTACCATGCAGTATTACTTTAAAGGGTAGGCGTTGGCTCACCCAACCTCACCAAACCTCTCAGCCCGAAGAGTTTCCAACCTTATGTCTCAATCAGCTGTGGGTCTAGATATGGCGAATCCAGGTTGCATCACAGCCCGTGAACGAAATGTGTAAGAATTTCTCTCTCTTTCACTGTCTTTGTTTCACGGGTTTTGAAAAGTAATTTATTTTTATAATGGGGTTTAGCTGCTTTTCACGGCGGTGTTTATGCTGCTTTACACCCCCTTGACTCACTTACAGAGCGATATCAATATATAGGTTTGAAGATTCTTATTAGTCAGATATATTCTTGTGCGGTGAATAGGGGGTGTTGAGTCCAGTTCACTGAGCAAGGAGTAGGTCTTCTCTACTACATATTGGGTTTATGGAACGGTATCTGAGCTAATTTGAAACCCTTGTTTTATGCATCACCCCACCTCACCTTTCCCGTTCAGCAGCCATAGTGTGTTTTCTAAACGTGTGACTCTGTTCTGTTTTGTAATTCAGTTCAAGTGTAGCGGTTTTTACATTCCCCCTATAAGTGATATGTTATGATAAGTGTCTTTTTCTGTGTGACTTATTTCACTTAGAATCGTCGGACCTAAATCCACTCATCGTGCTGCTACTAGCCTTATGACGTTGATTTCATGGCTGAGTGATATTCCATTGTACATGAGGACCACAACTTCTTTATCCATTTTTCTCTTTCCTAGGATATTTCAGGTGTAATGAAGTGGGGGTTCTTGTCAACAGAGCAGCCCTAAACTTTGGGGTGCCTGTGTCTTGCTGATTTTAAGTTTTCCCAATTTATACGCCCATGAGTGGAAGTGCCCTATGCTCTCTAAGCTGTGTTTTTTAGATGTTTCAGGATCCACCATACATTCCTCCATAGTGGATGTTGGCAATTTACATCCCGCCCATCTTCGTAGCAAGGCTCCCATTTCTCCATGGCCGGTCCTGCATTTCTGGTTTGGACACTTTTTTCCGCATGGCCCTTTTGCCCGCTGGGAAGCGAGACTTCTTTGGAGCGCTTATTTGCCTTTCCAGGTTGCTTGTTTGGCCAGAAAGGGCGTATGCGTTTTTTCCTGAATATATTCAGGAAAAAACGCATACGCCCTTTTTGGCCAAGGGCATCCTTGTCCATGTTTTGCCGCTTTTCATGTGCTTTCAAGGCGATTCGAATCTACCTCCTGAAATCTGTTTCCTGCAATTCTGCCTTGCTTTCAAAGCCTCTTCGCTGCCTTCCCTCAATATATTTGTGGACGAGAGTTATCATTTATAACTCTGCAGGTTTGTGAATAGGAGTGCCCCTGAGCTCCATTTTTCAAGTCGCTTTTTTGGGAGCTGGCCGCAAAAGCGCAGGATTGCTTCAGGCCCTCTTCTGGTTCTGGGGGGCAGGCTGAGCTTGTGGTTAGTTCTTCTTCCTGATGGGAAAATAGAGTGACCTGTGCCTGTCCCAACACCTAATTCTAGTCTCTCATTGGTTCGCCCTCTTCCCGTTCATCCTCAGGACAAATTGCAACCTGTACGGAACAGGAGGTTAAAGGTGCTGATTCTCCAAGGAGGGAGATGGCTAGTAAAGCGGCTGGAATGGCGAACCCGAGCACAAGGAGATGAGAAATGAGGTGCGTTTTAGAAACCTTTCCCGATCACACGGTGTACCATCTTCTGGGTTTCTCATGCATGTTTTCGACGTAGGAAGGTGCCCTTGAACCTGGAGATGTGGGACCCATGGGATGGGTACCATGCAGTATTACTTTAAAGGGTCTGCGTTGGCTCACGCAACCTCACCAAACCTCTCAGCCCCAAGAGTGTCCACCCTTATGTCTCAATCAGCTGTGGGTCTAGATATGGTCAATCCAGGTTGCATCACAGCCCCTGAACGAATTTTGTAAGAATTTCTCTCTCTTTCACTGTCTTTGTTTCACGGGTTTTGAAAAGTAATTTATTTGTATAATGGGCTTTAGCTGCTTTTCACGGCTGTGTTTATGCCGCTTTACACCCCCTTGACTCACTTACAGAGAGATATCAATACATAGGTTTGCAGATTCTTACTAGTCAGATATATTCTTGTGCGGTGAATAGGGGGTGTTGAGTCCAGTTCACTGAGCAAGGAGTAGGTCTTGTCTATTATATATTGGGTTTATGGAATGGTATCTGAGCTAATTTGAAACTCTTGTTTTATGCATCACCCCACCTCACCTTTCCCGTTCAACAGCCATAGTGTGTTTTCTAAACGTGTGACTCTGTTCTGTTTTGTAATTCAGTTCAAGTGTAGCGGTTTTTACATTCCCTCTATAAGTGATATCTTATGATAAGTGTCTTTTTCTGTGTGACTTATTTCACTTAGAATCATCGTACCTAAATCCACTCATCGTGCTGCTACTAGCCTTATGACGTTGATTTCATGGCTGAGTGATATTCCATTGTACATGAGGACCACAACTTCTTTATCCACTTTTCTCTTTCCTAGCATATTTAAAATGTAATGAAGTGGGGGTTCTTGTCAACAGAGCAGCCCTAAACTTTGGGGTGCCTGTGTCTTGCTGATTTTTAGTTTCCCAATTTATACGCCCATGAGTGGAAGTGCCCTATGCTCTCCTAGCTGTGTTTTTTAGATGTTTCAGGACACACCGTACACTTCTCCAGAGTGGCTGTTGGCAATTTACATCCCGCCCATCAGCGTAGCAAGGCTCCCATTTCTCCATGGCCGGTCCTGCATTTCTGGTTTGGACACTTTTTTCCGCATGGCCCTTTTGCCCGCTGGGAAGCCAGACTTCTTCGGAGCGTTGATTTGCCTTTCCAGGTAGCTTGGTTGGCCAAAAAGGGCGTATGCGTTGTTTCCTGAATATATTCAGGAAAAAACGCATAGGCCCCTTTTGCCCAAGGGCATCATTGTCCACGTTTTGCCGCTTTTCATGTGCTTTCAAGGCGATTCGAATCTACCTCCTGAAATCTGTTTCCTGCAATTCTGCCTTGCTTTCAAAGCCTCTTCGCTGCCTTCCCTCAATATATTTGTGGACGAGAGTTATCATTTATAACTCTGCAGGTTTGTGAATAGGAGTGCCCCTGAGCTCCATTTTTCAAGTCGCTTTTTTGGGAGCTGGCCGCAAAAGTGCAGGATAGCTTCAGGCCCTCTTCTGGTTCTGGGGGGCAGGCTGAGCTTGTGGTTAATTCTTCTTCCTGATGGGAAAATAGAGTGACCTGTGCCTGTCCCAACACCTAGAGCTAGTCTCTCATTGGTTCCCCCTCTTCCCGTTCATCCTCAGGACAAATTGCAACCTGTACGGAACAGGAGGTTAAAGGTGCTGATTCTCCAAGGAGGGAGATGGCTAGTAAAGCGGCTGGAATGGCGAACCCGAGCACAAGGAGATGAGAAATGAGGTGCGTTTTAGAAACCTTTCCCGATCACACGGTGTACCATCTTCTGGGCTTCTGATGCATGTTTTCGATGTAGGAAGATGCCCTTGAACCTGGAGATTTGGGACCCATGGGATGGGTACCATGCAGTATTACTTTAAAGGGTAGGCGTTGGCTCACCCAACCTCACCAAACCTCTCAGCCCGAAGAGTTTCCAACCTTATGTCTCAATCAGCTGTGGGTCTAGATATGGCGAATCCATGTTGCATCACAGCCCGTGAACGAAATGTGTAAGAATTTCTCTCTCTTTCACTGTCTTTGTTTCACGGGTTTTGAAAAGTAATTTATTTTTATAATGGGGTTTAGCTGCTTTTCACGGCGGTGTTTATGCCGCTTTACACCCCCTTGACTCACTTACAGAGCGATATCAATATATAGGTTTGAAGATTCTTATTAGTCAGATATATTCTTGTGCGGTGAATAGGGGGTGTTGAGTCCAGTTCACTGAGCAAGGAGTAGGTCTTCTCTACTACATATTGGGTTTATGGAACGGTATCTGAGCTAATTTGAAACCCTTGTTTTATGCATCACCCCACCTCACCTTTCCCGTTCAGCAGCCATAGTGTGTTTTCTAAACGTGTGACTCTGTTCTGTTTTGTAATTCAGTTCAAGTGTAGCGGTTTTTACATTCCCCCTATAAGTGATATGTTATGATAAGCTTCTTTTTATGTGTGACTTATTTCACTTAGAATCGTCGGACCTAAATCCACTCATCGTGCTGCTACTAGCCTTATGACGTTGATTTCATGGCTGAGTGATATTCCATTGTACATGAGGACCACAACTTCTTTATCCATTTTTCTCTTTCCTAGGATATTTCAGGTGTAATGAAGTGGGGGTTCTTGTCAACAGAGCAGCCCTAAACTTTGGGGTGCCTGTGTCTTGCTGATTTTAAGTTTTCCCAATTTATACGCCCATGAGTGGAAGTGCCCTATGCTCTCTAAGCTGTGTTTTTTAGATGTTTCAGGATCCACCATACACTCCTCCATAGTGGATGTTGGCAATTTACATCCCGCCCATCTTCGTAGCAAGGCTCCCATTTCTCCATGGCCGGTCCTGCATTTCTGGTTTGGACACTTTTTTCCGCATGGCCCTTTTGCCCGCTGGGAAGCGAGACTTCTTTGGAGCGCTTATTTGCCTTTCCAGGTTGCTTGTTTGGCCAGAAAGGGCGTATGCGTTTTTTCCTGAATATATTCAGGAAAAAACGCATACGCCCTTTTTGGCCAAGGGCATCATTGTCCATGTTTTGCCGCTTTTCATGTGCTTTCAAGGCGATTCGAATGTACCTCCTGAAATCTGTTTCCTGCAATTCTGCCTTGCTTTCAAAGCCTCTTCGCTGCCTTCCCTCAATATATTTGTGGACGAGAGTTATCATTTATAACTCTGCAGGTTTGTGAATAGGAGTGCCCCTGAGCTCCATTTTTCAAGTCGCTTTTTTGGGAGCTGGCCGCAAAAGCGCAGGATTGCTTCAGGCCCTCTTCTGGTTCTGGGGGGCAGGCTGAGCTTGTGGTTAGTTCTTCTTCCTGATGGGAAAATAGAGTGACCTGTGCCTGTCCCAACACCTAATTCTAGTCTCTCATTGGTTCGCCCTCTTCCCGTTCATCCTCAGGACAAATTGCAACCTGTACGGAACAGGAGGTTAAAGGTGCTGATTCTCCAAGGAGGGAGATGGCTAGTAAAGCGGCTGGAATGGCGAACCCGAGCACAAGGAGATGAGAAATGAGGTGCGTTTTAGAAACCTTTCCCGATCACACGGTGTACCATCTTCTGGGTTTCTCATGCATGTTTTCGACGTAGGAAGGTGCCCTTGAACCTGGAGATGTGGGACCCATGGGATGGGTACCATGCAGTATTACTTTAAAGGGTCTGCGTTGGCTCACGCAACCTCACCAAACCTCTCAGCCCCAAGAGTGTCCACCCTTATGTCTCAATCAGCTGTGGGTCTAGATATGGTCAATCCAGGTTGCATCACAGCCCCTGAACGAATTTTGTAAGAATTTCTCTCTCTTTCACTGTCTTTGTTTCACGGGTTTTGAAAAGTAATTTATTTGTATAATGGGGTTTAGCTGCTTTTCACGGCTGTGTTTATGCCGCTTTACACCCCCTTGACTCACTTACAGAGAGATATCAATACATAGGTTTGCAGATTCTTACTAGTCAGATATATTCTTGTGCGGTGAATAGGGGGTGTTGAGTCCAGTTCACTGAGCAAGGAGTAGGTCTTGTCTATTATATATTGGGTTTATGGAATGGTATCTGAGCTAATTTGAAACTCTTGTTTTATGCATCACCCCACCTCACCTTTCCCGTTCAACAGCCATAGTGTGTTTTCTAAACGTGTGACTCTGTTCTGTTTTGTAATTCAGTTCAAGTGTAGCGGTTTGTACATTCCCTCTATAAGTGATATCTTATGATAAGTGTCTTTTTCTGTGTGACTTATTTCACTTAGAATCGTCGGACCTAAATCCACTCATCGTGCTGCTACTAGCCTTATGACGTTGATTTCATGGCTGAGTGATATTCCATTGTACATGAGGACCACAACTTCTTTATCCACTTTTCTCTTTCCTAGCATATTTAAAGTGTAATGAAGTGGGGGTTCTTGTCAACAGAGCAGCCCTAAACTTTGGGGTGCCTGTGTCTTGCTGATTTTTAGTTTCCCAATTTATACGCCCATGAGTGGAAGTGCCCTATGCTCTCCTAGCTGTGTTTTTTAGATGTTTCAGGACACACCGTACACTTCTCCAGAGTGGCTGTTGGCAATTTACATCCCGCCCATCAGCGTAGCAAGGCTCCCATTTCTCCATGGCCGGTCCTGCATTTCTGGTTTGGACACTTTTTTCCGCATGGCCCTTTTGCCCGCTGGGAAGCCAGACTTCTTCGGAGCGTTGATTTGCCTTTCCAGGTAGCTTGGTTGGCCAAAAAGGGCGTATGCGTTGTTTCCTGAATATATTCAGGAAAAAACGCATAGGCCCCTTTTGCCCAAGGGCATCATTGTCCACGTTTTGCCGCTTTTCATGTGCTTTCAAGGCGATTCGAATGTACCTCCTGAAATCTGTTTCCTGCAATTCTGCCTTGCTTTCAAAGCCTCTTCGCTGCCTTCCCTCAATATATTTGTGGACGAGAGTTATCATTTATAACTCTGCAGGTTTGTGAATAGGAGTGCCCCTGAGCTCCATTTTTCAAGTCGCTTTTTTGGGAGCTGGCCGCAAAAGCGCAGGATTGCTTCAGGCCCTCTTCTGGTTCTGGGGGGCAGGCTGAGCTTGTGGTTAGTTCTTCTTCCTGATGGGAAAATAGAGTGACCTGTGCCTGTCCCAACACCTAGAGCTAGTCTCTCATTGGTTCGCCCTCTTCCCGTTCATCCTCAGGACAAATTGCAACCTGTACGGAACAGGAGGTTAAAGGTGCTGATTCTCCAAGGAGGGAGATGGCTAGTAAAGCGGCTGGAATGGCGAACCCGAGCACAAGGAGATGAGAAATGAGGTGCGTTTTAGAAACCTTTCCCGATCACACGGTGTACCATCTTCTGGGTTTCTCATGCATGTTTTCGACGTAGGAAGGTGCCCTTGAACCTGGAGATGTGGGACCCATGGGATGGGTACCATGCAGTATTACTTTAAAGGGTCTGCGTTGGCTCACGCAACCTCACCAAACCTCTCAGCCCCAAGAGTGTCCACCCTTATGTCTCAATCAGCTGTGGGTCTAGATATGGTCAATCCAGGTTGCATCACAGCCCCTGAACGAATTTTGTAAGAATTTCTCTCTCTTTCACTGTCTTTGTTTCACGGGTTTTGAAAAGTAATTTATTTGTATAATGGGGTTTAGCTGCTTTTCACGGCTGTGTTTATGCCGCTTTACACCCCCTTGACTCACTTACAGAGAGATATCAATACATAGGTTTGCAGATTCTTACTAGTCAGATATATTCTTGTGCGGTGAATAGGGGGTGTTGAGTCCAGTTCACTGAGCAAGGAGTAGGTCTTGTCTATTATATATTGGGTTTATGGAATGGTATCTGAGCTAATTTGAAACTCTTGTTTTATGCATCACCCCACCTCACCTTTCCCGTTCAACAGCCATAGTGTGTTTTCTAAACGTGTGACTCTGTTCTGTTTTGTAATTCAGTTCAAGTGTAGCGGTTTTTACATTCCCTCTATAAGTGATATCTTATGATAAGTGTCTTTTTCTGTGTGACTTATTTCACTTAGAATCATCGTACCTAAATCCACTCATCGTGCTGCTACTAGCCTTATGACGTTGATTTCATGGCTGAGTGATATTCCATTGTACATGAGGACCACAACTTCTTTATCCACTTTTCTCTTTCCTAGCATATTTAAAGTGTAATGAAGTGGGGGTTCTTGTCAACAGAGCAGCCCTAAACTTTGGGGTGCCTGTGTCTTGCTGATTTTTAGTTTCCCAATTTATACGCCCATGAGTGGAAGTGCCCTATGCTCTCCTAGCTGTGTTTTTTAGATGTTTCAGGACACACCGTACACTTCTCCAGAGTGGCTGTTGGCAATTTACATCCCGCCCATCAGCGTAGCAAGGCTCCCATTTCTCCATGGCCGGTCCTGCATTTCTGGTTTGGACACTTTTTTCCGCATGGCCCTTTTGCCCGCTGGGAAGCCAGACTTCTTCGGAGCGTTGATTTGCCTTTCCAGGTAGCTTGGTTGGCCAAAAAGGGCGTATGCGTTGTTTCCTGAATATATTCAGGAAAAAACGCATAGGCCCCTTTTGCCCAAGGGCATCATTGTCCACGTTTTGCCGCTTTTCATGTGCTTTCAAGGCGATTCGAATGTACCTCCTGAAATCTGTTTCCTGCAATTCTGCCTTGCTTTCAAAGCCTCTTCGCTGCCTTCCCTCAATATATTTGTGGACGAGAGTTATCATTTATAACTCTGCAGGTTTGTGAATAGGAGTGCCCCTGAGCTCCATTTTTCAAGTCGCTTTTTTGGGAGCTGGCCGCAAAAGCGCAGGATTGCTTCAGGCCCTCTTCTGGTTCTGGGGGGCAGGCTGAGCTTGTGGTTAGTTCTTCTTCCTGATGGGAAAATAGAGTGACCTGTGCCTGTCCCAACACCTAATTCTAGTCTCTCATTGGTTCGCCCTCTTCCCGTTCATCCTCAGGACAAATTGCAACCTGTACGGAACAGGAGGTTAAAGGTGCTGATTCTCCAAGGAGGGAGATGGCTAGTAAAGCGGCTGGAATGGCGAACCCGAGCACAAGGAGATGAGAAATGAGGTGCGTTTTAGAAACCTTTCCCGATCACACGGTGTACCATCTTCTGGGTTTCTCATGCATGTTTTCGACGTAGGAAGGTGCCCTTGAACCTGGAGATGTGGGACCCATGGGATGGGTACCATGCAGTATTACTTTAAAGGGTCTGCGTTGGCTCACGCAACCTCACCAAACCTCTCAGCCCCAAGAGTGTCCACCCTTATGTCTCAATCAGCTGTGGGTCTAGATATGGTCAATCCAGGTTGCATCACAGCCCCTGAACGAATTTTGTAAGAATTTCTCTCTCTTTCACTGTCTTTGTTTCACGGGTTTTGAAAAGTAATTTATTTGTATAATGGGGTTTAGCTGCTTTTCACGGCTGTGTTTATGCCGCTTTACACCCCCTTGACTCACTTACAGAGAGATATCAATACATAGGTTTGCAGATTCTTACTAGTCAGATATATTCTTGTGCGGTGAATAGGGGGTGTTGAGTCCAGTTCACTGAGCAAGGAGTAGGTCTTGTCTATTATATATTGGGTTTATGGAATGGTATCTGAGCTAATTTGAAACTCTTGTTTTATGCATCACCCCACCTCACCTTTCCCGTTCAACAGCCATAGTGTGTTTTCTAAACGTGTGACTCTGTTCTGTTTTGTAATTCAGTTCAAGTGTAGCGGTTTGTACATTCCCTCTATAAGTGATATCTTATGATAAGTGTCTTTTTCTGTGTGACTTATTTCACTTAGAATCGTCGGACCTAAATCCACTCATCGTGCTGCTACTAGCCTTATGACGTTGATTTCATGGCTGAGTGATATTCCATTGTACATGAGGACCACAACTTCTTTATCCACTTTTCTCTTTCCTAGCATATTTAAAGTGTAATGAAGTGGGGGTTCTTGTCAACAGAGCAGCCCTAAACTTTGGGGTGCCTGTGTCTTGCTGATTTTTAGTTTCCCAATTTATACGCCCATGAGTGGAAGTGCCCTATGCTCTCCTAGCTGTGTTTTTTAGATGTTTCAGGACACACCGTACACTTCTCCAGAGTGGCTGTTGGCAATTTACATCCCGCCCATCAGCGTAGCAAGGCTCCCATTTCTCCATGGCCGGTCCTGCATTTCTGGTTTGGACACTTTTTTCCGCATGGCCCTTTTGCCCGCTGGGAAGCCAGACTTCTTCGGAGCGTTGATTTGCCTTTCCAGGTAGCTTGGTTGGCCAAAAAGGGCGTATGCGTTGTTTCCTGAATATATTCAGGAAAAAACGCATAGGCCCCTTTTGCCCAAGGGCATCATTGTCCACGTTTTGCCGCTTTTCATGTGCTTTCAAGGCGATTCGAATGTACCTCCTGAAATCTGTTTCCTGCAATTCTGCCTTGCTTTCAAAGCCTCTTCGCTGCCTTCCCTCAATATATTTGTGGACGAGAGTTATCATTTATAACTCTGCAGGTTTGTGAATAGGAGTGCCCCTGAGCTCCATTTTTCAAGTCGCTTTTTTGGGAGCTGGCCGCAAAAGCGCAGGATTGCTTCAGGCCCTCTTCTGGTTCTGGGGGGCAGGCTGAGCTTGTGGTTAGTTCTTCTTCCTGATGGGAAAATAGAGTGACCTGTGCCTGTCCCAACACCTAGAGCTAGTCTCTCATTGGTTCGCCCTCTTCCCGTTCATCCTCAGGACAAATTGCAACCTGTACGGAACAGGAGGTTAAAGGTGCTGATTCTCCAAGGAGGGAGATGGCTAGTAAAGCGGCTGGAATGGCGAACCCGAGCACAAGGAGATGAGAAATGAGGTGCGTTTTAGAAACCTTTCCCGATCACACGGTGTACCATCTTCTGGGTTTCTCATGCATGTTTTCGACGTAGGAAGGTGCCCTTGAACCTGGAGATGTGGGACCCATGGGATGGGTACCATGCAGTATTACTTTAAAGGGTCTGCGTTGGCTCACGCAACCTCACCAAACCTCTCAGCCCCAAGAGTGTCCACCCTTATGTCTCAATCAGCTGTGGGTCTAGATATGGTCAATCCAGGTTGCATCACAGCCCCTGAACGAATTTTGTAAGAATTTCTCTCTCTTTCACTGTCTTTGTTTCACGGGTTTTGAAAAGTAATTTATTTGTATAATGGGGTTTAGCTGCTTTTCACGGCTGTGTTTATGCCGCTTTACACCCCCTTGACTCACTTACAGAGAGATATCAATACATAGGTTTGCAGATTCTTACTAGTCAGATATATTCTTGTGCGGTGAATAGGGGGTGTTGAGTCCAGTTCACTGAGCAAGGAGTAGGTCTTGTCTATTATATATTGGGTTTATGGAATGGTATCTGAGCTAATTTGAAACTCTTGTTTTATGCATCACCCCACCTCACCTTTCCCGTTCAACAGCCATAGTGTGTTTTCTAAACGTGTGACTCTGTTCTGTTTTGTAATTCAGTTCAAGTGTAGCGGTTTGTACATTCCCTCTATAAGTGATATCTTATGATAAGTGTCTTTTTCTGTGTGACTTATTTCACTTAGAATCGTCGGACCTAAATCCACTCATCCTGCTGCTACTAGCCTTATGACGTTGATTTCATGGCTGAGTGATATTCCATTGTACATGAGGACCACAACTTCTTTATCCATTTTTCTCTTTCCTAGGATATTCCAGGTGTAATGAAGTGGGGGTTCTTGTCAACAGAGCAACCCTAAACTTTGGGGTGCCTGTGTCTTGCTCATTTTTAGTTTTCCCAATTTATACGCCCATGAGTGGAAGTGCCCTATGCTCTCCAAGCTGTGTTTTTTAGATGTTTCAGGACACACCGTACAGTTCTCCAGAGTGGCTGTTGGCAATTTACATCCCGCCCATCAGCGTAGCAAGGCTCCCATTTCTCCATGGCCGGTCCTGCATTTCTGGTTTGGACACTTTTTTCCGCATGGCCCTTTTGCCCGCTGGGAAGCGAGACTTCTTTGGAGCGCTGATTTGCCTTTCCAGGTTGCTTGGTTGGCCAGAAAGGGCATATGCGTTTTTTCCTGAATATATTGAGGAAAAAACGCATACGCCCTTTTTGGCCAAGGGCATCACTGTCCACGTTTTGCCTCTTTTCATGGGCTTTCAAGGCGATTCGAATCTACCTCCTGAAATCTGTTTCCTGCAATTCTGCCTTGCTTTCAAAGCCTCTTCGTTGCCTTCCCTCAATATATTTGTGGACGAGAGTTATCATTTATAACTCTGCAGGTTTGTGAATTGCAGTGCCCCTGAGCTCCATTTTTCAACTCGCTTTTTTGGGAGCTGGCCGCAAAAGTGCAGGATTGCTTCAGGCCCTCTTCTGGTTCTGGGGGGCAGGCTGAGCTTGTGGTTAATGCTTCTTCCTGATGGGAAAATAGAGTGACCTGTGCCTGTCCCAGCACCTAGAACTAGTCTCTCATTGGTTCGCCCTCTTCCCGTTCATCCTCAGGACAAATTGCAACCTGTACGGAACAGGAGGTTAAAGGTTCTGATTCTTCAAGGAGGGAGATGGGTAGTAAAGCTGCTGGAATGGGGAACCCGAGCACAAGGAGATGAGAAATGAGGTGTGTTTTAGAAACCTTTCCCGATCACACGGTGTACCATCTTCTGGGTTTCTCATGCATTTTTTCGATGTAGGAAGATGCCCTTGAACCTGGAGATTTGGGACCCATGGGATGGGTACCATGCAGTATTACTTTAAAGGGTCTGCGTTGGCTCACCCAACCTCACCAAACTTCTCAGCCCCAAGAGTGTCCACCCTTATGTCTCAATCAGCTGTGGGTCTAGATATGGTCAATCCAGGTTGCATCACAGCCCCTGAACGAATTTTGTAAGAATTTCTCTCTCTTTCACTGTCTTTGTTTCACGGGTTTTGAAAAGTAATTTATTTGTATAATGGGGTTTAGCTGCTTTTCACGGCTGTGTTTATGCCGCTTTACACCCCCTTGACTCACTTATAGAGAGATATCAATACATAGGTTTGCAGATTCTTACTAGTCAGATATATTCTTGTGCGGTGAATAGGGGATGTTGAGTCCAGTTCACTGAGCAAGGAGTAGGTCTTGTCTACTACATATTGGGTTTATGGAACGGTATCTGAGCTAATTTGAAACCCTTGTTTTATGCATCACCCCACCTCACCTTTCCCCTTCAGCAGCCATAGTGTGTTTTCTAAACGTGTGACTCTGTTCTGTTTTGTAATTCAGTTCAAGTGTAGCGGTTTTTACATTCCCTCTATAAGTGATATCTTATGATAAGTGTCTTTTTCTGTGTGACTTATTTCACTTACAATCATCGTACCTAAATCCACTCATCGTGCTGCTACTAGCCTTATGACGTTGATTTCATGGCTGAGTGATATTCCATTGTACATGAGGACCACAACTTCTTTATCCACTTTTCTCTTTCCTAGCATATTTAAAGTGTAATGAAGTGGGGGTTCTTGTCAACAGAGCAGCCCTAAACTTTGGGGTGCCTGTGTCTTGCTGATTTTTATTTTCCCAATTTATACGCCCATGAGTGGAAGTGCCCTATGCTCTCCTAGCTGTGTTTTTTAGATGTTTCAGGACACACCGTACACTTGTCCAGAGTGGCTGTTGGCAATTTACATCCCGCCCATCAGCGTAGCAAGGCTCCCATTTCTCCATGGCCGGTCCTGCATTTCTGGTTTGGACACTTTTTTCCGCATGGCCCTTTTGCCCGCTGGGAAGCGAGACTTCTTTGGAGCGCTGATTTGCCTTTCCAGGTTGCTTGGTTGGCCAAAAAGGGCGTATGCGTTTTTTCCTGAATATATTGAGGAAAAAACGCATACGCCCTTTTTGGCCAAGGGCATCATTGTCCATGTTTTGCCGCTTTTCATGTGCTTTCAAGGCGATTCGAATGTACCTCCTGAAATCTGTTTCCTGCAATTCTGCCTTGCTTTCAAAGCCTCTTCGCTGCCTTCCCTCAATATATTTGTGGACGAGAGTTATCATTTATAACTCTGCAGGTTTGTGAATAGGAGTGCCCCTGAGCTCCATTTTTCAAGTCGCTTTTTTGGGAGCTGGCCGCAAAAGCGCAGGATTGCTTCAGGCCCTCTTCTGGTTCTGGGGGGCAGGCTGAGCTTGTGGTTAGTTCTTCTTCCTGATGGGAAAATAGAGTGACCTGTGCCTGTCCCAACACCTAATTCTAGTCTCTCATTGGTTCGCCCTCTTCCCGTTCATCCTCAGGACAAATTGCAACCTGTACGGAACAGGAGGTTAAAGGTGCTGATTCTCCAAGGAGGGAGATGGCTAGTAAAGCGGCTGGAATGGCGAACCCGAGCACAAGGAGATGAGAAATGAGGTGCGTTTTAGAAACCTTTCCCGATCACACGGTGTACCATCTTCTGGGTTTCTCATGCATGTTTTCGACGTAGGAAGGTGCCCTTGAACCTGGAGATGTGGGACCCATGGGATGGGTACCATGCAGTATTACTTTAAAGGGTCTGCGTTGGCTCACGCAACCTCACCAAACCTCTCAGCCCCAAGAGTGTCCACCCTTATGTCTCAATCAGCTGTGGGTCTAGATATGGTCAATCCAGGTTGCATCACAGCCCCTGAACGAATTTTGTAAGAATTTCTCTCTCTTTCACTGTCTTTGTTTCACGGGTTTTGAAAAGTAATTTATTTGTATAATGGGGTTTAGCTGCTTTTCACGGCTGTGTTTATGCCGCTTTACACCCCCTTGACTCACTTACAGAGAGATATCAATACATAGGTTTGCAGATTCTTACTAGTCAGATATATTCTTGTGCGGTGAATAGGGGGTGTTGAGTCCAGTTCACTGAGCAAGGAGTAGGTCTTGTCTATTATATATTGGGTTTATGGAATGGTATCTGAGCTAATTTGAAACTCTTGTTTTATGCATCACCCCACCTCACCTTTCCCGTTCAACAGCCATAGTGTGTTTTCTAAACGTGTGACTCTGTTCTGTTTTGTAATTCAGTTCAAGTGTAGCGGTTTGTACATTCCCTCTATAAGTGATATCTTATGATAAGTGTCTTTTTCTGTGTGACTTATTTCACTTAGAATCGTCGGACCTAAATCCACTCATCGTGCTGCTACTAGCCTTATGACGTTGATTTCATGGCTGAGTGATATTCCATTGTACATGAGGACCACAACTTCTTTATCCACTTTTCTCTTTCCTAGCATATTTAAAGTGTAATGAAGTGGGGGTTCTTGTCAACAGAGCAGCCCTAAACTTTGGGGTGCCTGTGTCTTGCTGATTTTTAGTTTCCCAATTTATACGCCCATGAGTGGAAGTGCCCTATGCTCTCCTAGCTGTGTTTTTTAGATGTTTCAGGACACACCGTACACTTCTCCAGAGTGGCTGTTGGCAATTTACATCCCGCCCATCAGCGTAGCAAGGCTCCCATTTCTCCATGGCCGGTCCTGCATTTCTGGTTTGGACACTTTTTTCCGCATGGCCCTTTTGCCCGCTGGGAAGCCAGACTTCTTCGGAGCGTTGATTTGCCTTTCCAGGTAGCTTGGTTGGCCAAAAAGGGCGTATGCGTTGTTTCCTGAATATATTCAGGAAAAAACGCATAGGCCCCTTTTGCCCAAGGGCATCATTGTCCACGTTTTGCCGCTTTTCATGTGCTTTCAAGGCGATTCGAATGTACCTCCTGAAATCTGTTTCCTGCAATTCTGCCTTGCTTTCAAAGCCTCTTCGCTGCCTTCCCTCAATATATTTGTGGACGAGAGTTATCATTTATAACTCTGCAGGTTTGTGAATAGGAGTGCCCCTGAGCTCCATTTTTCAAGTCGCTTTTTTGGGAGCTGGCCGCAAAAGCGCAGGATTGCTTCAGGCCCTCTTCTGGTTCTGGGGGGCAGGCTGAGCTTGTGGTTAGTTCTTCTTCCTGATGGGAAAATAGAGTGACCTGTGCCTGTCCCAACACCTAGAGCTAGTCTCTCATTGGTTCGCCCTCTTCCCGTTCATCCTCAGGACAAATTGCAACCTGTACGGAACAGGAGGTTAAAGGTGCTGATTCTCCAAGGAGGGAGATGGCTAGTAAAGCGGCTGGAATGGCGAACCCGAGCACAAGGAGATGAGAAATGAGGTGCGTTTTAGAAACCTTTCCCGATCACACGGTGTACCATCTTCTGGGTTTCTCATGCATGTTTTCGACGTAGGAAGGTGCCCTTGAACCTGGAGATGTGGGACCCATGGGATGGGTACCATGCAGTATTACTTTAAAGGGTCTGCGTTGGCTCACGCAACCTCACCAAACCTCTCAGCCCCAAGAGTGTCCACCCTTATGTCTCAATCAGCTGTGGGTCTAGATATGGTCAATCCAGGTTGCATCACAGCCCCTGAACGAATTTTGTAAGAATTTCTCTCTCTTTCACTGTCTTTGTTTCACGGGTTTTGAAAAGTAATTTATTTGTATAATGGGGTTTAGCTGCTTTTCACGGCTGTGTTTATGCCGCTTTACACCCCCTTGACTCACTTACAGAGAGATATCAATACATAGGTTTGCAGATTCTTACTAGTCAGATATATTCTTGTGCGGTGAATAGGGGGTGTTGAGTCCAGTTCACTGAGCAAGGAGTAGGTCTTGTCTATTATATATTGGGTTTATGGAATGGTATCTGAGCTAATTTGAAACTCTTGTTTTATGCATCACCCCACCTCACCTTTCCCGTTCAACAGCCATAGTGTGTTTTCTAAACGTGTGACTCTGTTCTGTTTTGTAATTCAGTTCAAGTGTAGCGGTTTGTACATTCCCTCTATAAGTGATATCTTATGATAAGTGTCTTTTTCTGTGTGACTTATTTCACTTAGAATCGTCGGACCTAAATCCACTCATCCTGCTGCTACTAGCCTTATGACGTTGATTTCATGGCTGAGTGATATTCCATTGTACATGAGGACCACAACTTCTTTATCCATTTTTCTCTTTCCTAGGATATTCCAGGTGTAATGAAGTGGGGGTTCTTGTCAACAGAGCAACCCTAAACTTTGGGGTGCCTGTGTCTTGCTCATTTTTAGTTTTCCCAATTTATACGCCCATGAGTGGAAGTGCCCTATGCTCTCCAAGCTGTGTTTTTTAGATGTTTCAGGACACACCGTACAGTTCTCCAGAGTGGCTGTTGGCAATTTACATCCCGCCCATCAGCGTAGCAAGGCTCCCATTTCTCCATGGCCGGTCCTGCATTTCTGGTTTGGACACTTTTTTCCGCATGGCCCTTTTGCCCGCTGGGAAGCGAGACTTCTTTGGAGCGCTGATTTGCCTTTCCAGGTTGCTTGGTTGGCCAGAAAGGGCATATGCGTTTTTTCCTGAATATATTGAGGAAAAAACGCATACGCCCTTTTTGGCCAAGGGCATCACTGTCCACGTTTTGCCTCTTTTCATGGGCTTTCAAGGCGATTCGAATCTACCTCCTGAAATCTGTTTCCTGCAATTCTGCCTTGCTTTCAAAGCCTCTTCGTTGCCTTCCCTCAATATATTTGTGGACGAGAGTTATCATTTATAACTCTGCAGGTTTGTGAATTGCAGTGCCCCTGAGCTCCATTTTTCAACTCGCTTTTTTGGGAGCTGGCCGCAAAAGTGCAGGATTGCTTCAGGCCCTCTTCTGGTTCTGGGGGGCAGGCTGAGCTTGTGGTTAATGCTTCTTCCTGATGGGAAAATAGAGTGACCTGTGCCTGTCCCAGCACCTAGAACTAGTCTCTCATTGGTTCGCCCTCTTCCCGTTCATCCTCAGGACAAATTGCAACCTGTACGGAACAGGAGGTTAAAGGTTCTGATTCTTCAAGGAGGGAGATGGGTAGTAAAGCTGCTGGAATGGGGAACCCGAGCACAAGGAGATGAGAAATGAGGTGTGTTTTAGAAACCTTTCCCGATCACACGGTGTACCATCTTCTGGGTTTCTCATGCATTTTTTCGATGTAGGAAGATGCCCTTGAACCTGGAGATTTGGGACCCATGGGATGGGTACCATGCAGTATTACTTTAAAGGGTCTGCGTTGGCTCACCCAACCTCACCAAACTTCTCAGCCCCAAGAGTGTCCACCCTTATGTCTCAATCAGCTGTGGGTCTAGATATGGTCAATCCAGGTTGCATCACAGCCCCTGAACGAATTTTGTAAGAATTTCTCTCTCTTTCACTGTCTTTGTTTCACGGGTTTTGAAAAGTAATTTATTTGTATAATGGGGTTTAGCTGCTTTTCACGGCTGTGTTTATGCCGCTTTACACCCCCTTGACTCACTTATAGAGAGATATCAATACATAGGTTTGCAGATTCTTACTAGTCAGATATATTCTTGTGCGGTGAATAGGGGATGTTGAGTCCAGTTCACTGAGCAAGGAGTAGGTCTTGTCTACTACATATTGGGTTTATGGAACGGTATCTGAGCTAATTTGAAACCCTTGTTTTATGCATCACCCCACCTCACCTTTCCCCTTCAGCAGCCATAGTGTGTTTTCTAAACGTGTGACTCTGTTCTGTTTTGTAATTCAGTTCAAGTGTAGCGGTTTTTACATTCCCTCTATAAGTGATATCTTATGATAAGTGTCTTTTTCTGTGTGACTTATTTCACTTACAATCATCGTACCTAAATCCACTCATCGTGCTGCTACTAGCCTTATGACGTTGATTTCATGGCTGAGTGATATTCCATTGTACATGAGGACCACAACTTCTTTATCCACTTTTCTCTTTCCTAGCATATTTAAAGTGTAATGAAGTGGGGGTTCTTGTCAACAGAGCAGCCCTAAACTTTGGGGTGCCTGTGTCTTGCTGATTTTTATTTTCCCAATTTATACGCCCATGAGTGGAAGTGCCCTATGCTCTCCTAGCTGTGTTTTTTAGATGTTTCAGGACACACCGTACACTTGTCCAGAGTGGCTGTTGGCAATTTACATCCCGCCCATCAGCGTAGCAAGGCTCCCATTTCTCCATGGCCGGTCCTGCATTTCTGGTTTGGACACTTTTTTCCGCATGGCCCTTTTGCCCGCTGGGAAGCGAGACTTCTTTGGAGCGCTGATTTGCCTTTCCAGGTTGCTTGGTTGGCCAAAAAGGGCGTATGCGTTTTTTCCTGAATATATTGAGGAAAAAACGCATACGCCCTTTTTGGCCAAGGGCATCACTGTCCACGTTTTGCCTCTTTTCATGGGCTTTCAAGGCGATTCGAATCTACCTCCTGAAATCTGTTTCCTGCAATTCTGCCTTGCTTTCAAATCCTCTTCGTTGCCTTCCCTCAATATATTTGTGGACGAGAGTTATCATTTATAACTCTGCAGTTTTGTGAATTGCAGTGCCCCTGAGCTCCATTTTTCAACTCGCTTTTTTGGGAGCTGGCCGCAAAAGTGCAGGATTGCTTCAGGCCCTCTTCTGGTTCTGGGGGGCAGGCTGAGCTTGTGGTTAATTCTTCTTCCTGATGGGAAAATAGAGTGACCTGTGCCTGTCCCAGCACCTAGAACTAGTCTCTCATTGGTTCGCCCTCTTCCCGTTCATCCTCAGGACAAATTGCAACCTGTATGGAACAGGAGGTTAAAGGTTCTGATTCTCCAAGGAGGGAGATGGCTAGTAAAGCTGCTGGAATGGCGAACCCGAGCACAAGGAGATGAGAAATGAGGTGTGTTTTAGAAACCTTTCCCGATCACACGGTGTACCATCTTCTGGGTTTCTCATGCATTTTTTCGATGTAGGAAGATGCCCTTGAACCTGGAGATTTGGGACCCATGGGATGGGTACCATGCAGTATTACTTTAAAGGGTCTGCGTTGGCTCACCCAACCTCACCAAACCTCTCAGCCCCAAGAGTGTCCACCCTTATGTCTCAATCAGCTGTGGGTCTAGATATGGTCAATCCAGGTTGCATCACAGACCCTGAACGAATTTTGTAAGAATTTCTCTCTCTTTCACTGTCTTTGTTTCACGGGTTTTGAAAAGTAATTTATTTGTATAATGGGGTTTAGCTGCTTTTCACGGCTGTGTTTATGCCGCTTTACACCCCCTTGACTCACTTATAGAGAGATATCAATACATAGGTTTGCAGATTCTTACTAGTCAGATATATTCTTGTGCGGTGAATAGGGGATGTTGAGTCCAGTTCACTGAGCAAGGAGTAGGTCTTGTCTACTACATATTGGGTTTATGGAACGGTATCTGAGCTAATTTGAAACCCTTGTTTTATGCATCACCCCACCTCACCTTTCCCCTTCAGCAGCCATAGTGTGTTTTCTAAACGTGTGACTCTGTTCTGTTTTGTAATTCAGTTCAAGTGTAGCGGTTTTTACATTCCCTCTATAAGTGATATCTTATGATAAGTGTCTTTTTCTGTGTGACTTATTTCACTTACAATCATCGTACCTAAATCCACTCATCGTGCTGCTACTAGCCTTATGACGTTGATTTCATGGCTGAGTGATATTCCATTGTACATGAGGACCACAACTTCTTTATCCACTTTTCTCTTTCCTAGCATATTTAAAGTGTAATGAAGTGGGGGTTCTTGTCAACAGAGCAGCCCTAAACTTTGGGGTGCCTGTGTCTTGCTGATTTTTATTTTCCCAATTTATACGCCCATGAGTGGAAGTGCCCTATGCTCTCCTAGCTGTGTTTTTTAGATGTTTCAGGACACACCGTACACTTCTCCAGAGTGGCTGTTGGCAATTTACATCCCGCCCATCAGCGTAGCAAGGCTCCCATTTCTCCATGGCCGGTCCTGCATTTCTGGTTTGGACACTTTTTTCCGCATGGCCCTTTTGCCCGCTGGGAAGCCAGACTTCTTCGGAGCGTTGATTTGCCTTTCCAGGTAGCTTGGTTGGCCAAAAAGGGCGTATGCGTTGTTTTCTGAATATATTCAGGAAATAACGCATAGACCCCTTTTGCCCAAGGGCATCATTGTCCACGTTTTGCCGCTTTTCATGTGCTTTCAAGGCGATTCGAATCTACCTCCTGAAATCTGTTTCCTGCAATTCTGCCTTGCTTTCAAAGCCTCTTCGCTGCCTTCCCTCAATATATTTGTGGACGAGAGTTATCATTTATAACGCTGCAGGTTTGTGAATAGGAGTGCCCCTGAGCTCCATTTTTCAAGTCGCTTTTTTGGGAGCTGGCCGCAAAAGCGCAGGATTGCTTCAGGCCCTCTTCTGGTTCTGGGGGGCAGGCTGAGCTTGTGGTTAGTTCTTCTTCCTGATGGGAAAATAGAGTGACCTGTGCCTGTCCCAACACCTAGAGCTAGTCTCTCATTGGTTCGCCCTCTTCCCGTTCATCCTCAGGACAAATTGCAACCTGTACGGAACAGGAGGTTAAAGGTGCTGATTCTCCAAGGAGGGAGATGGCTAGTAAAGCGGCTGGAATGGCGAACCCGAGCACAAGGAGATGAGAAATGAGGTGCGTTTTAGAAACCTTTCCCGATCACACGGTGTACCATCTTCTGGGTTTCTCATGCATGTTTTCGACGTAGGAAGGTGCCCTTGAACCTGGAGATGTGGGACCCATGGGATGGGTACCATGCAGTATTACTTTAAAGGGTCTGCGTTGGCTCACGCAACCTCACCAAACCTCTCAGCCCCAAGAGTGTCCACCCTTATGTCTCAATCAGCTGTGGGTCTAGATATGGTCAATCCAGGTTGCATCACAGCCCCTGAACGAATTTTGTAAGAATTTCTCTCTCTTTCACTGTCTTTGTTTCACGGGTTTTGAAAAGTAATTTATTTGTATAATGGGGTTTAGCTGCTTTTCACGGCTGTGTTTATGCCGCTTTACACCCCCTTGACTCACTTACAGAGAGATATCAATACATAGGTTTGAAGATTCTTACTAGTCAGATATATTCTTGTGCGGTGAATAGGGGGTGTTGAGTCCAGTTCACTGAGCAAGGAGTAGGTCTTGTCTATTATATATTGGGTTTATGGAATGGTATCTGAGCTAATTTGAAACTCTTGTTTTATGCATCACCCCACCTCACCTTTCCCGTTCAACAGCCATAGTGTGCTTTCTAAACGTGTGACTCTGTTCTGTTTTGTAATTCAGTTCAAGTGTAGCGGTTTTTACATTCCCTCTATAAGTGATATCTTATGATAAGTGTCTTTTTCTGTGTGACTTATTTCACTTAGAATCGTCGGACCTAAATCCACTCATCCTGCTGCTACTAGCCTTATGACGTTGATTTCATGGCTGAGTGATATTCCATTGTACATGAGGACCACAACTTCTTTATCCATTTTTCTCTTTCCTAGGATATTTCAGGTGTAATGAAGTGGGGGTTCTTGTCAACAGAGCAACCCTAAACTTTGGGGTGCCTGTGTCTTGCTCATTTTTAGTTTTCCCAATTTATACGCCCATGAGTGGAAGTGCCCTATGCTCTCCAAGCTGTGTTTTTTAGATGTTTCAGGACACACCGTACAGTTCTCCAGAGTGGCTGTTGGCAATTTACATCCCGCCCATCAGCGTAGCAAGGCTCCCATTTCTCCATGGCCGGTCCTGCATTTCTGGTTTGGACACTTTTTTCCGCATGGCCCTTTTGCCCGCTGGGAAGCGAGACTTCTTTGGAGCGCTGATTTGCCTTTCCAGGTTGCTTGGTTGGCCAGAAAGGGCATATGCGTTTTTTCCTGAATATATTGAGGAAAAAACGCATACGCCCTTTTTGGCCAAGGGCATCACTGTCCACGTTTTGCCTCTTTTCATGGGCTTTCAAGGCGATTCGAATCTACTTCCTGAAATCTGTTTCCTGCAATTCTGCCTTGCTTTCAAATCCTCTTCGTTGCCTTCCCTCAATATATTTGTGGACGAGAGTTATCATTTATAACTCTGCAGGTTTGTGAATTGCAGTGCCCCTGAGCTCCATTTTTCAACTCGCTTTTTTGGGAGCTGGCCGCAAAAGTGCAGGATTGCTTCAGGCCCTCTTCTGGTTCTGGGGGGCAGGCTGAGCTTGTGGTTAATTCTTCTTCCTGATGGGAAAATAGAGTGACCTGTGCCTGTCCCAGCACCTAGAACTAGTCTCTCATTGGTTCGCCCTCTTCCCGTTCATCCTCAGGACAAATTGCAACCTGTACGGAACAGGAGGTTAAAGGTTCTGATTCTCCAAGGAGGGAGATGGGTAGTAAAGCTGCTGGAATGGGGAACCCGAGCACAAGGAGATGAGAAATGAGGTGTGTTTTAGAAATCTTTCCCGATCACACGGTGTACCATCTTCTGGGTTTCTCATGCATTTTTTCGATGTAGGAAGATGCCCTTGAACCTGGAGATTTGTGACCCATGGGATGGGTACCATGCAGTATTACTTTAAAGGGTCTGCGTTGGCTCACCCAACCTCACCAAACTTCTCAGCCCCAAGAGTGTCCACCCTTATGTCTCAATCAGCTGTGGGTCTAGATATGGTCAATCCAGGTTGCATCACAGCCCCTGAACGAAATGTGTAAGAATTTCTCTCTCTTTCACTGTGTTTGTTTCACGGGTTTTGAAAAGTAATTTATTTTTATAATGGGGTTTAGCTGCTTTTCACGGCGGTGTTTATGCCACTTTACACCCCCTTGACTCACTTACAGAGAGATATCAATACATAGGTTTGAAGATTCTTACTAGTCAGATATATTCTTGTGCGGTGAATAGGGGGTGTTGAGTCCAGTTCACTGAGCAAGGAGTAGGTCTTGTCTATTATATATTGGGTTTATGGAATGGTATCTGAGCTAATTTGAAACTCTTGTTTTATGCATCACCCCACCTCACCTTTCCCGTTCAACAGCCATAGTGTGTTTTCTAAACGTGTGACTCTGTTCTGTTTTGTAATTCAGTTCAAGTGTAGCGGTTTTTACATTCCCTCTATAAGTGATATCTTATGATAAGTGTCTTTTTCTGTGTGACTTATTTCACTTAGAATCGTCGGACCTAAATCCACTCATCCTGCTGCTACTAGCCTTATGACGTTGATTTCATGGCTGAGTGATATTCCATTGTACATGAGGACCACAACTTCTTTATCCATTTTTCTCTTTCCTAGGATATTTCAGGTGTAATGAAGTGGGGGTTCTTGTCAACAGAGCAGCCCTAAACTTTGGGGTGCCTGTGTCTTGCTCATTTTTAGTTTTCCCAATTTATACGCCCATGAGTGGAAGTGCCCTATGCTCTCCAAGCTGTGTTTTTTAGATGTTTCAGGACACACCGTACAGTTCTCCAGAGTGGCTGTTGGCAATTTACATCCCGCCCATCAGCGTAGCAAGGCTCCCATTTCTCCATGGCCGGTCCTGCATTTCTGGTTTGGACACTTTTTTCCGCATGGCCCTTTTGCCCGCTGGGAAGCGAGACTTCTTTGGAGCGCTGATTGGCCTTTCCAGGTTGCTTGGTTGGCCAAAAAGGGCGTATGCGTTTTTTCCTGAATATATTCAGGAAAAAACGCATACGCCCTTTTTGGCCAAGGGCATCACTGTCCACGTTTTGCCGCTTTTCATGTGCTTTCAAGGCGATTCGAATCTACCTCCTGAAATCTGTTTCCTGCAATTCTGCCTTGCTTTCAAATCCTCTTCGTTGCCTTCCCTCAATATATTTGTGGACGAGAGTTATCATTTATAACTCTGCAGGTTTGTGAATTGCAGTGCCCCTGAGCTCCATTTTTCAACTCGCTTTTTTGGGAGCTGGCCGCAAAAGTGCAGGATTGCTTCAGGCCCTCTTCTGGTTCTGGGGGGCAGGCTGAGCTTGTGGTTAATTCTTCTTCCTGATGGGAAAATAGAGTGACCTGTGCCTGTCCCAGCACCTAGAACTAGTCTCTCATTGGTTCGCCCTCTTCCCGTTCATCCTCAGGACAAATTGCAACCTGTACGGAACAGGAGGTTAAAGGTTCTGATTCTCCAAGGAGGGAGATGGCTAGTAAAGCTGCTGGAATGGGGAACCCGAGCACAAGGAGATGAGAAATGAGGTGTGTTTTAGAAACCTTTCCCGATCACACGGTGTACCATCTTCTGGGTTTCTCATGCATTTTTTCGATGTAGGAAGATGCCCTTGAACCTGGAGATTTGGGACCCATGGGATGGGTACCATGCAGTATTACTTTAAAGGGTCTGCGTTGGCTCACCCAACCTCACCAAACCTCTCAGCCCCAAGAGTGTCCACCCTTATGTCTCAATCAGCTGTGGGTCTAGATATGGTCAATCCAGGTTGCATCACAGCCCCTGAACGAAATGTGTAAGAATTTCTCTCTCTTTCACTGTCTTTGTTTCACGGGTTTTGAAAAGTAATTTATTTTTATAATGGGGTTTAGCTGCTTTTCACGGCTGTGTTTATGCCGCTTTACACCCCCTTGACTCACTTACAGAGAGATATCAATACATAGGTTTGAAGATTCTTACTAGTCAGATATATTCTTGTGTGGTGAATAGGGGGTGTTGAGTCCAGTTCACTGAGCAAGGAGTAGGTCTTCTCTATTACATATTGGGTTTATGGAACGGTATCTGAGCTAATTTGAAACCCTTGTTTTATGCATCACCCCACCTCACCTTTCCCGTTCAGCACCCATATTGTGTTTTCTAAACGTGTGACTCTGTTCTGTTTTGTAATTCAGTTCAAGTGTAACGGTTTTTACATTCCCTCTATAAGTGATATCTTATTATAAGTGTCTATTTCTGTGTGACTTATTTCACTTAGAATCGTCGGACCTAAATCCACTCATCGTGCTGCTACTAGCCTTATGACGTTGATTTCATGGCTGAGTGATATTCCATTGTACATGAGGACCACAACTTCTTTATCCACTTTTCTCTTTCCTAGCATATTTAAAGTGTAATGAAGTGGGGGTTCTTGTCAACAGAGCAGCCCTAAACTTTGGGGTGCCTGTGTCTTGCTGATTTTTAGTTTTCCCAATTTATACGCCCATGAGTGGAAGTGCCCTATGCTCTCCAAGCTGTGTTTTTTAGATGTTTCAGAACACACCGTACACTTCTCCAGAGTGGCTGTTGGCAATTTACATCCCACCCATCAGCGTAGCAAGGCTCCCATTTCTCCATGGCCGGTCCTGCGTTTCTGGTTTGGACACTTTTTTCCGCATGGCCCTTTTGCCCGCTGGGAAGCGAGACTTCTTTGGAGCGCTGATTTGCCTTTACAGGTTGCTTGGTTGGCCAAAAAGGGCGTATGCGTTTTTTCCTGAATATATTCAGGAAAAAACGCATACGCCCTTTTTGGCCAAGGGCATCATTGTCCACGTTTTGCCGCTTTTCATGTGCTTTCAAGGCGATTCGAATCTACCTCCTGAAATCTGTTTCCTGCAATTCTGCCTTGCTTTCAAAGCCTCTTCGTTGCCTTCCCTCAATATATTTGTGCACGAGAGTTATCATTTATAACTCTGCAGGTTTGTGAATTGCAGTGCCCCTGAGCTCCATTTTTCCAGTCTCTTTTTTGGGAGCTGGCCGCAAAAGTGCAGGATTGCTTCAGGCCCTCTTTTGGTTCTGGGGGGCAGGCTGAGCTTGTGCTTAATTCTTCTTCTTGATGGGAAAATAGAGTGACCTGTGCCTGTCCCAACACCTAGAGCTAGTCTCTCATTGGTTCGCCCTCTTCCCGTTCATCCTCAGGACAAATTGCAACCTGTACGGAACAGGAGGTTAAAGGTGCTGATTCTCCAAGGAGGGAGATGGCTAGTAAAGCAGCTGGAATGGCGAACCCGAGCACAAGGAGATGAGAAATGAGGTGCGTTTTAGAAACCTTTCCCGATCACACGGTGTACCATCTTCTGGGTTTCTCATGCATGTTTTCGACGTAGGAAGGTGCCCTTGAACCTGGAGATTTGGGACCCATGGGATGGGTACCATGCAGTATTACTTTAAAGGGTCTGCGTTGGCTCACGCACCCTCACCAAACCTCTGAGCCACAAGAGTGTCCACCCTTATGTCTCAATCAGCTGTGGGTCTAGATATGGTCAATCCAGGTTGCATCACAGCCCCTGAACGAATTTTGTAAGAATTTCTCTCTCTTTCACTGTCTTTGTTTCACGGGTTTTGAAAAGTAATTTATTTGTATAATGGGGTTTAGCTGCTTTTCACGGCTGTGTTTATGCCGCTTTACACCCCCTTGACTCACTTACAGAGAGATATCAATACATAGGTTTGCAGATTCTTACTAGTCAGATATATTCTTGTGCGGTGAATAGGGGGTGTTGAGTCCAGTTCACTGAGCAAGGAGTAGGTCTTCTCTACTACATATTGGGTTTATGGAACGGTATCGGAGCTAATTTGAAACCCTTGTTTTATGCATCACCCCACCTCACCTGTCCCGTTCAGCAGCCATAGTGTGTTTTCTAAACGTGTGACTCTGTTCTGTTTTGTAATTCAGTTCAAGTGTAGCGGTTTTTACATTCCCTCTATAAGTGATATCTTATGATAAGTGTCTTTTTCTGTGTGACTTATTTCACTTAGAATCATCGTACCTAAATCCACTCATCGTGCTGCTACTAGCCTTATGACGTTGATTTCATGGCTGAGTGATATTCCATTGTACATGAGGACCACAACTTCTTTATCCACTTTTCTCTTTCCTAGCATATTTAAAGTGTAATGAAGTGGGGGTTCTTGTCAACAGAGCAGCCCTAAACTTTGGGGTGCCTGTGTCTTGCTGATTTTTAGTTTCCCAATTTATACGCCCATGAGTGGAAGTGCCCTATGCTCTCCTAGCTGTGTTTTTTAGATGTTTCAGGACACACCGTACACTTCTCCAGAGTGGCTGTTGGCAATTTACATCCCGCCCATCAGCGTAGCAAGGCTCCCATTTCTCCATGGCCGGTCCTGCATTTCTGGTTTGGACACTTTTTTCCGCATGGCCCTTTTGTCCGCTGGGAAGCCAGACTTCTTCGGAGCGTTGATTTGCCTTTCCAGGTAGCTTGGTTGGCCAAAAAGGGCGTATGCGTTTTTTCCTGAATATATTCAGGAAAAAACGCATAGGCCCCTTTTGCCCAAGGGCATCATTGTCCACGTTTTGCCGCTTTTCATGTGCTTTCAAGGCGATTCGAATCTACCTCCTGAAATCTGTTTCCTGCAATTCTGCCTTGCTTTCAAAGCCTCTTCGCTGCCTTCCCTCAATATATTTGTGGACGAGAGTTATCATTTATAACTCTGCAGGTTTGTGAATTGCAGTGCCCCTGAGCTCCATTTTTCAACTCGCTTTTTTGGGAGCTGGCCGCAAAAGTGCAGGATTGCTTCAGGCCCTCTTCTGGTTCTGGGGGGCAGGCTGAGCTTGTGGTTAATTCTTCTTCCTGATGGGAAAATAGAGTGACCTGTGCCTGTCCCAGCACCTAGAACTAGTCTCTCATTGGTTCGCCCTCTTCCCGTTCATCCTCAGGACAAATTGCAACCTGTACGGAACAGGAGGTTAAAGGTTCTGATTCTCCAAGGAGGGAGATGGCTAGTAAAGCTGCTGGAATGGGGAACCCGAGCACAAGGAGATGAGAAATGAGGTGTGTTTTAGAAACCTTTCCCGATCACACGGTGTACCATCTTCTGGGTTTCTCATGCATTTTTTCGATGAAGGAAGATGCCCTTGAACCTGGAGATTTGGGACCCATGGGATGGGTACCATGCAGTATTACTTTAAAGGGTCTGCGTTGGCTCACCCAACCTCACCAAACCTCTCAGCCCCAAGAGTGTCCACCCTTATGTCTCAATCAGCTGTGGGTCTAGATATGGTCAATCCAGGTTGCATCACAGCCCCTGAACGAAATGTGTAAGAATTTCTCTCTCTTTCACTGTCTTTGTTTCACGGGTTTTGAAAAGTAATTTATTTTTATAATGGGGTTTAGCTGCTTTTCACGGCTGTGTTTATGCTGCTTTACACCCCCTTGACTCACTTACAGAGAGATATCAATACATAGGTTTGAAGATTCTTACTAGTCAGATATATTCTTGTGTGGTGAATAGGGGGTGTTGAGTCCAGTTCACTGAGCAAGGAGTAGGTCTTCTCTATTACATATTGGGTTTATGGAACGGTATCTGAGCTAATTTGAAACCCTTGTTTTATGCATCACCCCACCTCACCTTTCCCGTTCAGCAGCCATAGTGTGTTTTCTGAACGTGTGACTCTGTTCTGTTTTGTAATTCAGTTCAAGTGTAGCGGTTTTTACATTCCCTCTATAAGTGATATCTTATTATAAGTGTCTTTTTCTGTGTGACTTATTTCACTTAGAATCGTCGGACCTAAATCCACTCATCGTGCTGCTACTAGCCTTATGACGTTGATTTCATGGCTGAGTGATATTCCATTGTACATGAGGACCACAACTTCTTTATCCACTTTTCTCTTTCCTAGCATATTTAAAGTGTAATGAAGTGGGGGTTCTTGTCAACAGAGCAGCCCTAAACTTTGGGGTGCCTGTGTCTTGATGATTTTTAGTTTTCCCAATTTATACGCCCATGAGTGGAAGTGCCCTATGCTCTCCAAGCTGTGTTTTTTAGATGTTTCAGAACACACAGTACACTTCTCCAGAGTGGCTGTTGGCAATTTACATCCCACCCATCAGCGCAGCAAGGCTCCCATTTCTCCATGGCCGGTCCTGCGTTTCTGGTTTGGACACTTTTTTCCGCATGGCCCTTTTGCCCGCTGGGAAGCGAGACTTCTTTGGAGCGCTGATTTGCCTTTACAGGTTGCTTGGTTGGCCAAAAAGGGCGTATGCGTTTTTTCCTGAATATATTCAGGAAAAAACGCATACGCCCTTTTTGGCCAAGGGCATCATTGTCCACGTTTTGCCGCTTTTCATGTGCTTTCAAGGCGATTCGAATCTACCTCCTGAAATCTGTTTCCTGCAATTCTGCCTTGCTTTCAAAGCCTCTTCGTTGCCTTCCCTCAATATATTTGTGGACGAGAGTTATCATTTATAACTCTGCAGGTTTGTGAATGGCAGTGCCCCTGAGCTCCATTTTTCCAGTCGCTTTTTTGGGAGCTGGCCGCAAAAGTGCAGGATTGCTTCAGGCCCTCTTTTGGTTCTGGGGGGCAGGCTGAGCTTGTGCTTAATTCTTCTTCTTGATGGGAAAATAGAGTGACCTGTGCCTGTCCCAACACCTAGAGCTAGTCTCTCATTGGTTCGCCCTCTTCCCGTTCATCCTCAGGACAAATTGCAACCTGTACGGAACAGGAGGTTAAAGGTGCTGATTCTCCAAGGAGGGAGATGGCTAGTAAAGCAGCTGGAATGGCGAACCCGAGCACAAGGAGATGAGAAATGAGGTGCGTTTTAGAAACCTTTCCCGATCACACGGTGTACCATCTTCTGGGTTTCTCATGCATGTTTTCGACGTAGGAAGGTGCCCTTGAACCTGGAGATTTGGGACCCATGGGATGGGTACCATGCAGTATTACTTTAAAGGGTCTGCGTTGGCTCACGCACCCTCACCAAACCTCTCAGCCCCAAGAGTGTCCACCCTTATGTCTCAATCAGCTGTGGGTCTAGATATGGTCAATCCAGGTTGCATCACAGCCCCTGAACGAATTTTGTAAGAATTTCTCTCTCTTTCACTGTCTTTGTTTCACGGGTTTTGAAAAGTAATTTATTTGTATAATGGGGTTTAGCTGCTTTTCACGGCTGTGTTTATGCCGCTTTACACCCCCTTGACTCACTTACAGAGAGATATCAATACATAGGTTTGCAGATTCTTACTAGTCAGATATATTCTTGTGCGGTGAATAGGGGGTGTTGAGTCCAGTTCACTGAGCAAGGAGTAGGTCTTGTCTACTACATATTGGGTTTATGGAACGGTATCGGAGCTAATTTGAAACCCTTGTTTTATGCATCACCCCACCTCACCTGTCCCGTTCAGCAGCCATAGTGTGTTTTCTAAACGTGTGACTCTGTTCTGTTTTGTAATTCAGTTCAAGTGTAGCGGTTTTTACATTCCCTCTCTAAGTGATATCTTATGATAAGTGTCTTTTTCTGTGTGACTTATTTCACTTAGAATCATCGAACCTAAATCCACTCATCGTGCTGCTACTAGCCTTATGACGTTGATTTCATGGCTGAGTGATATTCCATTGTACATGAGGACCACAACTTCTTTATCCACTTTTCTCTTTCCTAGCATATTTAAAGTGTAATGAAGTGGGGGTTCTTGTCAACAGAGCAGCCCTAAACTTTGGGGTGCCTGTGTCTTGCTGATTTTTAGTTTCCCAATTTATACGCCCATGAGTGGAAGTGTCCTATGCTCTCCTAGCTGTGTTTTTTAGATGTTTCAGGACACACCGTACACTTTTCCAGAGTGGCTGTTGGCAATTTACATCCCACCCATCAGCGTAGCAAGGCTCCCATTTCTCCATGGCCGGTCCTGCATTTCTGGTTTGGACACTTTTATCCGCATGGCCCTTTTGCCCGCTGGGAAGCCAGACTTCTTCGGAGCGTTGATTTGCCTTTCCAGGTAGCTTGGTTGGCCAAAAAGGGCGTATGCGTTGTTTCCTGAATATATTCAGGAAACAACGCATAGGCCCCTTTTGCCCAAGGGCATCATTGTCCACGTTTTGCCGCTTTTCATGTGCTTTCAAGGCGATTCGAATCTACCTCCTGAAATCTGTTTCCTGCAATTCTGCCTTGCTTTCAAAGCCTCTTCGCTGCCTTCCCTCAATATATTTGTGGACGAGAGTTATCATTTATAACTCTGCAGGTTTGTGAATTGCAGTGCCCCTGAGCTCCATTTTTCAAGTCGCTTTTTTGGGAGCTGGCCGCAAAAGCGCAGGATTGCTTCAGGCCCTCTTCTGGTTCTGGGGGGCAGGCTGAGCTTGTGGTTAGTTCTTCTTCCTGATGGGAAAATAGAGTAACCTGTGCCTGTCCCAACACCTAGAGCTAGTGTCTCATTGGTTCGCCCTCTTCCCGTTCATCCTCAGGACAAATTGCAACCTGTATGGAACAGGAGGTTAAAGGTGCTGATTCTCCAAGGAGGGAGATGGCTAGTAAAGCAGCTGGAATGGCGAACCCGAGCACAAGGAGATGAGAAATGAGGTGCGTTTTAGAAACCTTTCCCGATCACACGGTGTACCATCTTCTGGGTTTCTCATGCATGTTTTCGACGTAGGAAGGTGCCCTTGAACCTGGAGATTTGGGACCCATGGGATGGGTATCATGCAGTATTACTTTAAAGGGTCTGCGTTGGCTCACGCAACCTCACCAAACCTCTCAGCCCCAAGAGTGTCCACCCTTATGTCTCTATCAGCTGTGGGTCTAGATATGGTCAATCCAGGTTGCATCACAGCCCCTGAACGAATTTTGTAAGAATTTCTCTCTCTTTCACTGTCTTTGTTTCACGGGTTTTGAAAAGTAATTTATTTGTATAATGGGGTTTAGCTGCTTTTCACGGCTGTGTTTATACCGCTTTACACCCCCTTGACTCACTTACAGAGAGATATCAATACATAGGTTTGCAGATTCTTACTAGTCAGATATATTCTTGTGCGGTGAATAGGGGGTGTTGAGTCCAGTTCACTGAGCAAGGAGTAGGTCTTGTCTACTACATATTGGTTTTATGGAATGGTATGTGAGCTAATTTGAAACCCTTGTTTTATGCATCACCCCACCTCACCTTTCCCGTTCAGCAGCCATAGTGTGTTTTCTAAACGTGTGACTCTGTTCTCTTTTGTAATTCAGTTCAAGTGTAGCGGTTTTTACATTCCCTCTATAAGTGATATCTTATGATAAGTGTCTTTTTGTGTGTGACTTATTTCACTTAGAATCATCGTACCTAAATCCACTCATCGTGCTGCTACTAGCCTTATGACGTTGATTTCATGGCTGAGTGATATTCCATTGTACATGAGGACCACAACTTCTTTATCCACTTTTCTCTTTCCTAGCATATTTAAAGTGTAATGAAGTGGGGGTTCTTGTCAACAGAGCAGCCCTAAACTTTGGGGTGCCTGTGTCTTGCTGATTTTTAGTTTCCCAATTTATACGCCCATGAGTGGAAGTGCCCTATGCTCTCCTAGCTGTGTTTTTTAGATGTTTCAGGACACACCGTACACTTCTCCAGACTGGCTGTTGGCAATTTACATCACGCCCATCAGCGTAGCAAGGCTCCCATTTCTCCATGGCCGGTCCTGCATTTCTGGTTTGGACACTTTTTTCCGCATGGCCCTTTTGCCCGCTGGGAAGCCAGACTTCTTCGGAGCGTTGATTTGCCTTTCCAGGTAGCTTGGTTGGCCAAAAAGGGCGTATGCGTTGTTTCCTGAATATATTCAGGAAAAAACGCATAGGCCCCTTTTGCCCAAGGGCATCATTGTCCACGTTTTGCCGCTTTTCATGTGCTTTCAAGGCGATTCGAATCTACCTCCTGAAATCTGTTTCCTGCAATTCTGCCTTGCTTTCAAAGCCTCTTCGCTGCCTTCCCTCAATATATTTGTGGACGAGAGTTATCATTTATAACTCTGCAGGTTTGTGAATTGCAGTGCCCCTGAGCTCCATTTTTCAAGTCGCTTTTTTGGGAGCTGGCCGCAAAAGCGCAGGATTGCTTCAGGCCCTCTTCTGGTTCTGGGGGGCAGGCTGAGCTTGTGGTTAGTTCTTCTTCCTGATGGGAAAATAGAGTGACCTGTGCCTGTCCCAACACCTAGAGCTAGTCTCTCATTGGTTCGCCCTCTTCCCGTTCATCCTCAGGACAAATTGCAACCTGTACGGAACAGGAGGTTAAAGGTGCTGATTCTCCAAGGAGGGAGATGGCTAGTAAAGCAGCTGGAATGGCGAACCCGAGCACAAGGAGATGAGAAATGAGGTGCGTTTTAGAAACCTTTCCCGATCACACGGTGTACCATCTTCTGGGTTTCTCATGCATGTTTTCGACGTAGGAAGGTGCCCTTGAACCTGAGATTTGGGACCCATGGGATGGGTACCATGCAGTATTACTTTAAAGGATCTGCGTTGGCTCACGCAACCTCACCAAACCTCTCAGCCCCAAGAGTGTCCACCCTTATGTCTCAATCAGCTGTGGGTCTAGATATGGTCAATCCAGGTTGCATCACAGCCCCTGAACGAATTTTGTAAGAATTTCTCTCTCTTTCACTGTCTTTGTTTCACGGGTTTTGAAAAGTAATTTATTTTTATAATGGGGTTTAGCTGCTTTTCACGGCTGTGTTTATGCCGCTTTACACCCCCTTGACTCACTTACAGAGAGATATCAATACATAGGTTTGCAGATTCTTACTAGTCAGATATATTCTTGTGCGGTGAATAGGGGGTGTTGAGTCCAGTTCACTGAGCAAGGAGTAGGTCTGGTCTACTACATATTGGGTTTATGGAACGGTATCTGAGCTAATTTGAAACCCTTGTTTTATGCATCACCCCACCTCACCTTTCCCCTTCAGCAGCCATAGTGTGTTTTCTAAACGTGTGACTCTGTTCTCTTTTGTAATTCAGTTCAAGTGTAGCAGTTTTTACATTCCCTCTATAAGTGATATCTTATGATAAGTGTCTTTTTCTGTGTGACTTATTTCACTTAGAATCACCGTACCTAAATCCACTCATCGTGCTGCTACTAGCCTTATGACGTTGATTTCATGGCTGAGTGATATTCCATTGTACATGAGGACCACAACTTCTTTATCCACTTTTCTCTTTCCTAGCATATTTAAAGTGTAATGAAGTGGGGGTTCTTGTCAACAGAGCAGCCCTAAACTTTGGGGTGCCTGTGTCTTGCTGATTTTTAGTTTCCCAATTTATACGCCCATGAGTGGAAGTGCCCTATGCTCTCCTAGCTGTGTTTTTTAGATGTTTCAGGACACACCGTATACTTCTCCAGAGTGGGTGTTGGCAATTTACATCCCGCCCATCAGCGTAGCAAGGCTCCCATTTCTCCATGGCCGGTCCTGCATTTCTGGTTTGGACACTTTTTTCCGCATGGCCCTTTTGCCCGCTGGGAAGCCAGACTTCTTCGGAGCGTTGATTTGCCTTTCCAGGTAGCTTGGTTGGCCAAAAAGGGCGTATGCGTTGTTTCCTGAATATATTCAGGAAAAAACGCATAGGCCCCTTTTGCCCAAGGGCATCATTGTCCACGTTTTGCCGCTTTTCATGTGCTTTCAAGGCGATTCGAATCTACCTCCTGAAATTTGTTTCCTGCAATTCTGCCTTGCTTTCAAAGCCTCTTCGCTGCCTTCCCTCAATATATTTGTGGACGAGAGTTATCATTTATAACTCTGCAGTTTTGTGAATTGCAGTGCCCCTGAGCTCCATTTTTCAAGTCGCTTTTTTGGGAGCTGGCCGCAAAAGCGCAGGATTGCTTCAGGCCCTCTTCTGGTTCTGGGGGGCAGGCTGAGCTTGTGGTTAGTTCTTCTTCCTGATGGGAAAATAGAGTGACCTGTGCCTGTCCCAACCCCTAGAGCTAGTCTCTCATTGGTTCCCCCTCTTCCCGTTCATCCTCAGGACAAATTGCAACCTGTACGGAACAGGAGCTTAAAGGTGCTGATTCTCCAAGGAGGGAGATGGCTACTAAAGCGGCTGGAATGGCGAACCCGAGCACAAGGAGATGAGAAATGAGGTGCGTTTTAGAAACCTTTCCCGATCACACGGTGTACCATCTTCTGGGTTTCTCATGCATGTTTTCGACGTAGGAAGATGCCCTTGAACCTGGAGATTTGGGACCCATGGGATGCGTACCATGCAGTATTACTTTAAAGGGTCTGCGTTGGCTCATGCAACCTCACCAAACCTCTGAGCCCCAAGAGTGTCCACCCTTATGTCTCAATCAGCTGTGGGTCTAGATATGGTCAATCCAGGTTGCATCACAGCCCCTGAACGAATTTTGTAAGAATTTCTCTCTCTTTCACTGTTTTTGTTTCACGGGTTTTGAAAAGTAATTTATTTTTATAATGGGGTTTAGCTGCTTTTCACGGCTGTGTTTATGCCGCTTTACACCCCCTTGACTCACTTACAGAGAGATATCAATACATAGGGTTGAAGATTCTTACTAGTCAGATCTATTCTTGTGCGGTTAATAGGGGGTGTTGAGTCCAGTTCACTGAGCAAGGAGTAGGTCTTGTCTACTACATATTGGGTTTATGGAACGGTATCTGAGCTAATTTGAAACCCTTGTTTTATGCATCACCCCACCTCACCTTTCCCGTTCAGCAGCCATAGTGTGTTTTCTGAACGTGTGACTCTGTTCTGTTTTGTAATTCAGTTCAAGTGTAGCGGTTTTTACATTCCCTCTATAAGTGATATCTTATGATAAGTGTCTTTTTCGGTGTGACTTATTTCACTTAGAATCGTCGTACCTAAATCCACTCATCGTGCTGCTACTAGCCTTATGACGTGGAATTCATGGCTGAGTGATATTCCATTGTACATGAGGACCGCAACTTCTCTATCCACTTTTCTCTTTCCTAGGATATTTAAGGTGTAATGAAGTGGGGGTTCTTGTCAACAGAGCAGCCCTAAACTTTGGGGTGTCTGTGTCTTGCTGATTTTTAGTTTTCCCAATTTATACGCCCATGAGTGGAAGTGCCCTATGCTCTCCAAGCTGTGTTTTTTAGATGTTTCAGGACACACCGTACACTTCTCCAGAGTGGCTGTTGGCAATTTACATCCCGCCCATCAGTGTAGCAAGGCTCCCATTTCTTCATGGCCGGTCCTGCATTTCTGGTTTGGACACTTTTTTCCGCATGGCCCTTTTGCCCGCTGGGAAGCGAGACTTCTTTGGAGCGCTGATTTGCCTTTCCAGGTGGCTTGGTTGGCCAAAAAGGGCGTATGCGTTTTTTCCTGAATATATTCAGGAAAAAACGCATACGCCCTTTTTGGCCAAGGGCATCATTGTCCACGTTTTGCCGCTTTTCATGTGCTTTCAAGGCGATTCGAATCTACCTCCTGAAATCTGTTTCCTGCAATTCTGCCTTGCTTTCAAAGCCTCTTCGTTGCCTTCCCTCAATATATTTGTGGACGAGAGTTATCATTTATAACTCTGCAGGTTTGTGAATGGCAGTGCCCCTGAGCTCCATTTTTCCAGTCGCTTTTTTGGGAGCTGGCCGCAAAAGTGCAGGATTGCTTCAGGCCCTCTTCTGGTTCTGGGGGGCAGGCTGAGCTTGTGGTTAATTCTTCTTCATGATGGGAAAATAGAGTGACCTGTGCCTGTCCCAACCCCTAGAGCTAGTCTCTCATTGGTTCCCCCTCTTCCCGTTCATCCTCAGGACAAATTGCAACCTGTACGGAACAGGAGCTTAAAGGTGCTGATTCTCCAAGGAGGGAGATGGCTACTAAAGCGGCTGGAATGGCGAACCCGAGCACAAGGAGATGAGAAATGAGGTGCGTTTTAGAAACCTTTCCCTATCACACGGTGTACCATCTTCTGGGTTTCTCATGCATGTTTTCGACGTAGGAAGATGCCCTTGAACCTGGAGATTTGGGACCCATGGGATGCGTACCATGCAGTATTACTTTAAAGGGTCTGCGTTGGCTCATGCAACCTCACCAAACCTCTGAGCCCCAAGAGTGTCCACCCTTATGTCTCAATCAGCTGTGGGTCTAGATATGGTCAATCCAGGTTGCATCACAGCCCCTGAACGAATTTTGTAAGAATTTCTCTCTCTTTCACTGTCTTTGTTTCACGGGTTTTGAAAAGTAATTTATTTTTCTAATGGGGTTTAGCTGCTTTTCACGGCTGTGTTTATGCCGCTTTACACCCCCTTGACTCACTTACAGAGAGATACCAATACATAGGGTTGAAGATTCTTACTAGTCAGATATATTCTTGTGCGGTGAATAGGGGGTGTTGAGTCCAGTTCACTGAGCAAGGAGTAGGTCTTGTCTACTACATATTGGGTTTATGGAACGGTATCTGAGCTAATTTGAAACCCTTGTTTTATGCATCACCCCACCTCACCTTTCCCGTTCAGCAGCCATAGTGTGTTTTCTGAACGTGTGACTCTGTTCTGTTTTGTAATTCAGTTCAAGTGTAGCGGTTTTTACATTCCCTCTATAAGTGATATCTTATGATAAGTGTCTTTTTCGGTGTGACTTATTTCACTTAGAATCGTCGTACCTAAATCCACTCATCGTGCTGCTACTAGCCTTATGACGTGGAATTCATGGCTGAGTGATATTCCATTGTACATGAGGACCGCAACTTCTTTATCCACTTTTCTCTATCCTAGGATATTTAAGGTGTAATGAAGTGGGGGTTCTTGTCAACAGAGCAGCCCTAAAGTTTGGGGTGTCTGTGTCTTGCTGATTTTTAGTTTTCCCAATTTATACGCCCATGAGTGGAAGTGCCCTATGCTCTCCAAGCTGTGTTTTTTAGATGTTTCAGGACACACCGTACACTTCTCCAGAGTGGCTGTTGGCAATTTACATCCCGCCCATCAGTGTAGCAAGGCTCCCATTTGTCCATGGCCGGTCCTGCATTTCTGGTTTGGACACTTATTTCCGCATGGCCCTTTTGCCCGCTGGGAAGCGAGACTTCTTTGGAGCGCTGATTTGCCTTTCCAGGTGGCTTGGTTGGCCAAAAAGGGCGTATGCGTTTTTTCCTGAATATATTCAGGAAAAAACGCATACGCCCTTTTTGGCCAAGGGCATCATTGTCCACGTTTTGCCGCTTTTCATGTGCTTTCAAGGCGATTCGAATCTACCTCCTGAAATCTGTTTCCTGCAATTCTGCCTTACTTTCAAAGCCTCTTCGTTGCCTTCCCTCAATATATTTGTGGAAGAGAGTTATCATTTATAACTCTGCAGGTTTGTGAATGGCAGTGCCCCTGAGCTCCATTTTTCCAGTCGCTTTTTTGGGAGCTGGCCGCAAAAGTGCAGGATTGCTTCAGGCCCTCTTCTGGTTCTGGGGGGCAGGCTGAGCTTGTGGTTAATTCTTCTTCCTGATGGGAAAATAGAGTGACCTGTGCCTGTCCCAACCCCTAGAGCTAGTCTCTCATTGGTTCCCCCTCTTCCCGTTCATCCTCAGGACAAATTGCAACCTGTACGGAACAGGAGCTTAAAGGTGCTGATTCTCCAAGGAGGGAGATGGCTACTAAAGCGGCTGGAATGGCGAACCCGAGCACAAGGAGATGAGAAATGAGGTGCGTTTTAGAAACCTTTCCCTATCACACGGTGTACCATCTTCTGGGTTTCTCATGCATGTTTTCGACGTAGGAAGATGCCCTTGAACCTGGAGATTTGGGACCCATGGGATGCGTACCATGCAGTATTACTTTAAAGGGTCTGCGTTGGCTCATGCAACCTCACCAAACCTCTGAGCCCCAAGAGTGTCCACCCTTATGTCTCAATCAGCTGTGGGTCTAGATATGGTCAATCCAGGTTGCATCACAGCCCCTGAACGAATTTTGTAAGAATTTCTCTCTCTTTCACTGTCTTTGTTTCACGGGTTTTGAAAAGTAATTTATTTTTATAATGGGGTTTAGCTGCTTTTCACGGCTGTGTTTATGCCGCTTTACACCCCCTTGACTCACTTACAGAGAGATATCAATACATAGGGTTGAAGATTCTTACTAGTCAGATATATTCTTGTGCGGTGAATAGGGGGTGTTGAGTCCAGTTCACTGAGCAAGGAGTAGCTCTTGTCTACTACATATTGGGTTTATGGAACGGTATCTGAGCTAATTTGAAACCCTTGTTTTATGCATCACCCCACCTCACCTTTCCCGTTCAGCAGCCATAGTGTGTTTTCTGAACGTGTGACTCTGTTCTGTTTTGTAATTCAGTTCAAGTGTAGCGGTTTTTACATTCCCTCTATAAGTGATATCTTATGATAAGTGTCTTTTTCTGTGTGACTTATTTCACTTAGAATCGTCGTACCTAAATCCACTCATCGTGCTGCTACTAGCCTTATGACGTGGATTTCATGGCTGAGTGATATTCCATTGTACATGAGGACCACAACTTCTTTATCCACTTTTCTCTTTCCTAGGATATTTAAGGTGTAATGAAGTGGGGGTTTCTTGTCAACAGAGCAGCCCTAAACTTTGGGGTGCCTGTGTCTTGTTGATTTTTAGTTTTCCCAATTTATACGCCCATGAGTGGAAGTGCCCTATGCTCTCCAAGTTGTGTTTTTTAGATGTTTCAGGACACACCGTACACTTTTCCAGAGTGGCTGTTGGCAATTTACATCCCGCCCATCAGCGTAGCAAGGCTCCCATTTCTCCATGGCCGGTCCTGCATTTCTGGTTTGGACAGTTTTTTCCGCATGGCCCTTTTGCCCGCTGGGAAGCGAGACTTCGTTGGAGCGCTGATTTGCCTTTCCAGGTGGCTTGGTTGGCCAAAAAGGGCGTATGCGTTTTTTCCTGAATATATTCAGGAAAAAACGCATACGCCCTTTTTGGCCAAGGGCATCATTGTCCACGTTTTGCCGCTTTTCATGTGCTTTCAAGGCGATTCGAATCTACCTCCTGAAATCTGTTTCCTGCAATTCTGCCTTGCTTTCAAAGCCTCTTCGTTGCCTTCCCTCAATATATTTGTGGACGAGAGTTATCATTTATAACTCTGCAGGTTTGTGAATGGCAGTGCCCCTGAGCTCCATTTTTCCAGTCGCTTTTTTGGGAGCTGGCCGCAAAAGTGCAGGATTGCTTCAGGCCCTCTTCTGGTTCTGGGGGGCAGGCTGAGCTTGTGGTTAATTCTTCTTCATGATGGGAAAATAGAGTGACCTGTGCCTGTCCCAACCCCTAGAGCTAGTCTCTCATTGGTTCCCCCTCTTCCCGTTCATCCTCAGGACAAATTGCAACCTGTACGGAACAGGAGCTTAAAGGTGCTGATTCTCCAAGGAGGGAGATGGCTACTAAAGCGGCTGGAATGACGAACCCGAGCACAAGGAGATGAGAAATGAGGTGCGTTTTAGAAACCTTTCCCGATCACACGGTGTACCATCTTCTGGGTTTCTCATGCATGTTTTCGACGTAGGAAGATGCCCTTGAACCTGGAGATTTGGGACCCATGGGATGCGTACCATGCAGTATTACTTTAAAGGGTCTGCGTTGGCTCATGCAACCTCACCAAACCTCTGAGCCCCAAGAGTGTCCACCCTTATGTCTCAATCAGCTGTGGGTCTAGATATGGTCAATCCAGGTTGCATCACAGCCCCTGAACGAATTTTGTAAGAATTTCTCTCTCTTTCACTGTCTTTGTTTCACGGGTTTTGAAAAGTAATTTATTTTTATAATGGGGTTTAGCTGCTTTTCACGGCTGTGTTTATGCCGCTTTACACCCCCTTGACTCACTTACAGAGAGATATCAATACATAGGGTTGAAGATTCTTACTAGTCAGATATATTCTTGTGCGGTGAATAGGGGGTGTTGAGTCCAGTTCACTGAGCAAGGAGTAGCTCTTGTCTACTACATATTGGGTTTATGGAACGGTATCTGAGCTAATTTGAAACCCTTGTTTTATGCATCACCCCACCTCACCTTTCCCGTTCAGCAGCCATAGTGTGTTTTCTGAACGTGTGACTCTGTTCTGTTTTGTAATTCAGTTCAAGTGTAGCGGTTTTTACATTCCCTCTCTAAGTGATATCTTATGATAAGTGTCTTTTTCTGTGTGACTTATTTCACTTAGAATCGTCGTACCTAAATCCACTCATCGTGCTGCTACTAGCCTTATGACGTGGATTTCATGGCTGAGTGATATTCCATTGTACATGAGGACCACAACTTCTTTATCCACTTTTCTCTTTCCTAGGATATTTAAGGTGTAATGAAGTGGGGGTTTCTTGTCAACAGAGCAGCCCTAAACTTTGGGGTGTCTGTGTCTTGCTGATTTTTAGTTTTCCCAATTTATACGCCCATGAGTGGAAGTGCCCTATGCTCTCCAAGCTGTGTTTTTTAGATGTTTCAGGACACACCGTACACTTCTCCAGAGTGGCTGTTGGCAATTTACATCCCGCCCATCAGTGTAGCAAGGCTCCCATTTCTTCATGGCCGGTCCTGCATTTCTGGTTTGGACAGTTTTTTCCGCATGGCCCTTTTGCCCGCTGGGAAGCGAGACTTCTTTGGAGCGCTGATTTGCCTTTCCAGGTGGCTTGGTTGGCCAAAAAGGGCGTATGCGTTTTTTCCTGAATATATTCAGGAAAAAACGCATACGCCCTTTTTGGCCAAGGGCATCATTGTCCACGTTTTGCCGCTTTTCATGTGCTTTCAAGGCGATTCGAATCTACCTCCTGAAATCTGTTTCCTGCAATTCTGCCTTGCTTTCAAAGCCTCTTCGTTGCCTTCCCTCAATATATTTGTGGACGAGAGTTATCATTTATAACTCTGCAGGTTTGTGAATGGCAGTGCCCCTGAGCTCCATTTTTCCAGTCGCTTTTTTGGGAGCTGGCCGCAAAAGTGCAGGATTGCTTCAGGCCCTCTTCTGGTTCTGGGGGGCAGGCTGAGCTTGTGGTTAATTCTTCTTCCTGATGGGAAAATAGAGTGACCTGTGCCTGTCCCAACCCCTAGAGCTAGTCTCTCATTGGTTCCCCCTCTTCCCGTTCATCCTCAGGACAAATTGCAACCTGTACGGAACAGGAGCTTAAAGGTGCTGATTCTCCAAGGAGGGAGATGGCTACTAAAGCGGCTGGAATGGCGAACCCGAGCACAAGGAGATGAGAAATGAGGTGCGTTTTAGAAACCTTTCCCTATCACACGGTGTACCATCTTCTGGGTTTCTCATGCATGTTTTCGACGTAGGAAGATGCCCTTGAACCTGGAGATTTGGGACCCATGGGATGCGTACCATGCAGTATTACTTTAAAGGGTCTGCGTTGGCTCATGCAACCTCACCAAACCTCTGAGCCCCAAGAGTGTCCACCCTTATGTCTCAATCAGCTGTGGGTCTAGATATGGTCAATCCAGGTTGCATCACAGCCCCTGAACGAATTTTGTAAGAATTTCTCTCTCTTTCACTGTCTTTGTTTCACGGGTTTTGAAAAGTAATTTATTTTTCTAATGGGGTTTAGCTGCTTTTCACGGCTGTGTTTATGCCGCTTTACACCCCCTTGACTCACTTACAGAGAGATACCAATACATAGGGTTGAAGATTCTTACTAGTCAGATATATTCTTGTGCGGTGAATAGGGGGTGTTGAGTCCAGTTCACTGAGCAAGGAGTAGGTCTTGTCTACTACATATTGGGTTTATGGAACGGTATCTGAGCTAATTTGAAACCCTTGTTTTATGCATCACCCCACCTCACCTTTCCCGTTCAGCAGCCATAGTGTGTTTTCTGAACGTGTGACTCTGTTCTGTTTTGTAATTCAGTTCAAGTGTAGCGGTTTTTACATTCCCTCTATAAGTGATATCTTATGATAAGTGTCTTTTTCGGTGTGACTTATTTCACTTAGAATCGTCGTACCTAAATCCACTCATCGTGCTGCTACTAGCCTTATGACGTGGAATTCATGGCTGAGTGATATTCCATTGTACATGAGGACCGCAACTTCTTTATCCACTTTTCTCTTTCCTAGGATATTTAAGGTGTAATGAAGTGGGGGTTCTTGTCAACAGAGCAGCCCTAAAGTTTGGGGTGTCTGTGTCTTGCTGATTTTTAGTTTTCCCAATTTATACGCCCATGAGTGGAAGTGCCCTATGCTCTCCAAGCTGTGTTTTTTAGATGTTTCAGGACACACCGTACACTTCTCCAGAGTGGCTGTTGGCAATTTACATCCCGCCCATCAGTGTAGCAAGGCTCCCATTTGTCCATGGCCGGTCCTGCATTTCTGGTTTGGACACTTATTTCCGCATGGCCCTTTTGCCCGCTGGGAAGCGAGACTTCTTTGGAGCGCTGATTTGCCTTTCCAGGTGGCTTGGTTGGCCAAAAAGGGCGTATGCGTTTTTTCCTGAATATATTCAGGAAAAAACGCATACGCCCTTTTTGGCCAAGGGCATCATTGTCCACGTTTTGCCGCTTTTCATGTGCTTTCAAGGCGATTCGAATCTACCTCCTGAAATCTGTTTCCTGCAATTCTGCCTTGCTTTCAAAGCCTCTTCGTTGCCTTCCCTCAATATATTTGTGGAAGAGAGTTATCATTTATAACTCTGCAGGTTTGTGAATGGCAGTGCCCCTGAGCTCCATTTTTCCAGTCGCTTTTTTGGGAGCTGGCCGCAAAAGTGCAGGATTGCTTCAGGCCCTCTTCTGGTTCTGGGGGGCAGGCTGAGCTTGTGGTTAATTCTTCTTCCTGATGGGAAAATAGAGTGACCTGTGCCTGTCCCAACCCCTAGAGCTAGTCTCTCATTGGTTCCCCCTCTTCCCGTTCATCCTCAGGACAAATTGCAACCTGTACGGAACAGGAGCTTAAAGGTGCTGATTCTCCAAGGAGGGAGATGGCTACTAAAGCGGCTGGAATGGCGAACCCGAGCACAAGGAGATGAGAAATGAGGTGCGTTTTAGAAACCTTTCCCGATCCCACGGTGTACCATCTTCTGGGTTTCTCATGCATGTTTTCGACGTAGGAAGATGCCCTTGAACCTGGAGATTTGGGACCCATGGGATGCGTACCATGCAGTATTACTTTAAAGGGTCTGCGTTGGCTCATGCAACCTCACCAAACCTCTGAGCCCCAAGAGTGTCCACCCTTATGTCTCAATCAGCTGTGGGTCTAGATATGGTCAATCCAGGTTGCATCACAGCCCCTGAACGAATTTTGTAAGAATTTCTCTCTCTTTCACTGTCTTTGTTTCACGGGTTTTGAAAAGTAATTTATTTTTATAATGGGGTTTAGCTGCTTTTCACGGCTGTGTTTATGCCGCTTTACACCCCCTTGACTCACTTACAGAGAGATATCAATACATAGGGTTGAAGATTCTTACTAGTCAGATATATTCTTGTGCGGTGAATAGGGGGTGTTGAGTCCAGTTCACTGAGCAAGGAGTAGCTCTTGTCTACTACATATTGGGTTTATGGAACGGTATCTGAGCTAATTTGAAACCCTTGTTTTATGCATCACCCCACCTCACCTTTCCCGTTCAGCAGCCATAGTGTGTTTTCTGAACGTGTGACTCTGTTCTGTTTTGTAATTCAGTTCAAGTGTAGCGGTTTTTACATTCCCTCTATAAGTGATATCTTATGATAAGTGTCTTTTTCTGTGTGACTTATTTCACTTAGAATCGTCGTACCTAAATCCACTCATCGTGCTGCTACTAGCCTTATGACGTGGATTTCATGGCTGAGTGATATTCCATTGTACATGAGGACCACAACTTCTTTATCCACTTTTCTCTTTCCTAGGATATTTAAGGTGTAATGAAGTGGGGGTTTCTTGTCAACAGAGCAGCCCTAAACTTTGGGGTGCCTGTGTCTTGTTGATTTTTAGTTTTCCCAATTTATACGCCCATGAGTGGAAGTGCCCTATGCTCTCCAAGTTGTGTTTTTTAGATGTTTCAGGACACACCGTACACTTTTCCAGAGTGGCTGTTGGCAATTTACATCCCGCCCATCAGCGTAGCAAGGCTCCCATTTCTCCATGGCCGGTCCTGCATTTCTGGTTTGGACAGTTTTTTCCGCATGGCCCTTTTGCCCGCTGGGAAGCGAGACTTCGTTGGAGCGCTGATTTGCCTTTCCAGGTGGCTTGGTTGGCCAAAAAGGGCGTATGCGTTTTTTCCTGAATATATTCAGGAAAAAACGCATACGCCCTTTTTGGCCAAGGGCATCATTGTCCACGTTTTGCCGCTTTTCATGTGCTTTCAAGGCGATTCGAATCTACCTCCTGAAATCTGTTTCCTGCAATTCTGCCTTGCTTTCAAAGCCTCTTCGTTGCCTTCCCTCAATATATTTGTGGACGAGAGTTATCATTTATAACTCTGCAGGTTTGTTAATGGCAGTGCCCCTGAGCTCCATTTTTCCAGTCGCTTTTTTGGGAGCTGGCCGCAAAAGTGCAGGATTGCTTCAGGCCCTCTTCTGGTTCTGGGGGGCAGGCTGAGCTTGTGGTTAATTCTTCTTCCTGATGGGAAAATAGAGTGACCTGTGCCTGTCCCAACCCCTAGAGCTAGTCTCTCATTGGTTCCCCCTCTTCCCGTTCATCCTCAGGACAAATTGCAACCTGTACGGAACAGGAGCTTAAAGGTGCTGATTCTCCAAGGAGGGAGATGGCTACTAAAGCGGCTGGAATGACGAACCCGAGCACAAGGAGATGAGAAATGAGGTGCGTTTTAGAAACCTTTCCCGATCACACGGTGTACCATCTTCTGGGTTTCTCATGCATGTTTTCGACGTAGGAAGATGCCCTTGAACCTGGAGATTTGGGACCCATGGGATGGGTACCATGCAGTATTACTTTAAAGGGTCTGCGTTGGCTCATGCAACCTCACCAAACCTCTGAGCCCCAAGAGTGTCCACCCTTATGTCTCAATCAGCTGTGGGTCTAGATATGGTCAATCCAGGTTGCATCACAGCCCCTGAACGAATTTTGTAAGAATTTCTCTCTCTTTCACTGTCTTTGTTTCACGGGTTTTGAAAAGTAATTTATTTTTATAATGGGGTTTAGCTGCTTTTCACGGCTGTGTTTATGCCGCTTTACACCCCCTTGACTCACTTACAGAGAGATATCAATACATAGGGTTGAAGATTCTTACTAGTCAGATATATTCTTGTGCGGTGAATAGGGGGTGTTGAGTCCAGTTCACTGAGCAAGGAGTAGCTCTTGTCTACTACATATTGGGTTTATGGAACGGTATCTGAGCTAATTTGAAACCCTTGTTTTATGCATCACCCCACCTCACCTTTCCCGTTCAGCAGCCATAGTGTGTTTTCTGAACGTGTGACTCTGTTCTGTTTTGTAATTCAGTTCAAGTGTAGCGGTTTTTACATTCCCTCTATAAGTGATATCTTATGATAAGTGTCTTTTTCTGTGTGACTTATTTCACTTAGAATCGTCGTACCTAAATCCACTCATCGTGCTGCTACTAGCCTTATGACGTGGATTTCATGGCTGAGTGATATTCCATTGTACATGAGGACCACAACTTCTTTATCCACTTTTCTCTTTCCTAGGATATTTAAGGTGTAATGAAGTGGGGGTTTCTTGTCAACAGAGCAGCCCTAAACTTTGGGGTGCCTGTGTCTTGCTGATTTTTAGTTTTCCCAATTTATACGCCCATGAGTGGAAGTGCCCTATGCTCTCCAAGTTGTGTTTTTTAGATGTTTCAGGACACACCGTACACTTTTCCAGAGTGGCTGTTGGCAATTTACATCCCGCCCATCAGCGTAGCAAGGCTCCCATTTCTCCATGGCCGGTCCTGCATTTCTGGTTTGGACAGTTTTTTCCGCATGGCCCTTTTGCCCGCTGGGAAGCGAGACTTCGTTGGAGCGCTGATTTGCCTTTCCAGGTGGCTTGGTTGGCCAAAAAGGGCGTATGCGTTTTTTCCTGAATATATTCAGGAAAAAACGCATACGCCCTTTTTGGCCAAGGGCATCATTGTTCACGTTTTGCCGCTTTTCCTGTGCTTTGAAGGCGATTCGAATCTACCTCCTGAAATCTGTTTCCTGCAATTCTGCCTTGCTTTCAAAGCCTCTTCGTTGCCTTCCCTCAATATATTTGTGGATGAGAGTTATCATTTATAACTCTGCAGGTTTGTGAATGGCAGTGCCCCTGAGCTCCATTTTTCCAGTCGCTTTTTTGGGAGCTGGCCGCAAAAGTGCAGGATTGCTTCAGGCCCTCTTCTGGTTCTGGGGGGCAGGCTGAGCTTGTGGTTAATTCTTCTTCCTGATGGGAAAATAGAGTGACCTGTGCCTGTCCCAACCCCTAGAGCTAGTCTCTCATTGGTTCCCCCTCTTCCCGTTCATCCTCAGGACAAATTGCAACCTGTACGGAACAGGAGCTTAAAGGTGCTGATTCTCCAAGGAGGGAGATGGCTAGTAAAGCGGCTGGAATGGCGAACCCGAGCACAAGGAGATGAGAAATGAGGTGTGTTTTAGAAACCTTTCCCGATCACACGGTGTACCATCTTCTGGGTTTCTCATGCATGTTTTCGACGTAGGAAGATGCCCTTGAACCTGGAGATTTGGGACCCATGGGATGGGTACCATGCAGTATTACTTTAAAGGGTCTGCGTTGGCTCATGCAACCTCACCAAACCTCTGAGCCCCAAGAGTGTCCACCCTTATGTCTCAATCAGCTGTGGGTCTAGATATGGTCAATCCAGGTTGCATCACAGCCCCTGAACGAATTTTGTAAGAATTTCTCTCTCTTTCACTGTCTTTGTTTCACGGGTTTTGAAAAGTAATTTATTTTTATAATGGGGTTTAGCTGCTTTTCACGGCTGTGTTTATGCCGCTTCACACCCCCTTGACTCACTTACAGAGAGATATCAATACATAGGGTTGAAGATTCTTACTAGTCAGATATATTCTTGTGCGGTGAATAGGGGGTGTTGAGTCCAGTTCACTGAGCAAGGAGTAGCTCTTGTCTACTACATATTGGGTTTATGGAACGGTATCTGAGCTAATTTGAAACCCTTGTTTTATGCATCACCCCACCTCACCTTTCCCGTTCAGCAGCCATAGTGTGTTTTCTGAACGTGTGACTCTGTTCTGTTTTGTAATTCAGTTCAAGTGTAGCGGTTTTTACATTCCCTCTATAAGTGATATCTTATGAGAAGTGTCTTTTTCGGTGTGACTTATTTCACTTAGAATCGTCCTACCTAAATCCACTCATCGTGCTGCTACTAGCCTTATGACGTGGATTTCATGGCTGAGTGATATTCCATTGTACATGAGGACCACAACTTCTTTATCCACTTTTCTCTTTCCTAGGATATTTAAGGTGTAATGAAGTGGGGGTTCTTGTCAACAGAGCAGCCCTAAACTTTGGGGTGCCTGTGTCTTGATGATTTTTAGTTTTCCCAATTTATAGGCCCATGAGTGGAAGTGCCCTATGCTCTCCAAGCTGTGTTTTTTAGATGTTCAGGACACACCGTACAGTTGTCCAGAGTGGCTGTTGGCAATTTACATCCCGCCCATCAGTGTAGCAAGGCTCCCATTTCTCCATGGCCGGTCCTGCGTTTCTGGTTTGGACACTTTTTTCCGCATGGCCCTTTTGCCCGCTGGGAAGCGACACTTCGTTGGAGCGCTGATTTGCCTTTCTAGGTGGCTTGGTTGGCCAAAAAGGGCGTATGCGTTTTTTATTGAATATATTCAGGAAAAAACGCATACGCCCTTTTTGGCCAAGGGCATCATTGTCCACGTTTTGCAGCTTTTCCTGTGCTTTGAAGGCGATTCGAATCTACCTCCTGAAATCTGTTTCCTGCAATTCTGCCTTGCTTTCAAAGCCTCTTCGTTGCCTTCCCTCAATATATTTGTGGATGAGAGTTATCATTTATAACTCTGCAGGTTTGTGAATGGCAGTGCCCCTGAGCTCCATTTTTCCAGTCGCTTTTTTGGGAGCTGGCCGCAAAAGTGCAGGATTGCTTCAGGCCCTCTTCTGGTTCTGGGGGGCAGGCAGAGCTTGTGGTTAATTCTTCTTCCTGATGGGAAAATAGAGTGACCTGTGCCTGTCCCAACCCCTAGAGCTAGTCTCTCATTGGTTCCCCCTCTTCCCGTTCATCCTCAGGACAATTTGCAACCTGTACGGAACAGGAGCTTAAAGGTGCTGATTCTCCAAGGAGGGAGATGGCTACTAAAGCGGCTGGAATGGCGAACCCGAGCACAAGGAGATGAGAAATGAGGTGTGTTTTAGAAACCTTTCCCGATCACACGGTGTACCATCTTCTGGGTTTCTCATGCATGTTTTCGACGTAGGAAGGTGCCCTTGAACCTGGAGATTTGGGACCCATGGGATGGGTACCATGCAGTATTACTTTAAAGGGTCTGCGTTGGCTCATGCAACCTCACCAAACCTCTGAGCCCCAAGAGTGTCCACCCTTATGTCTCAATCAGCTGTGGGTCTAGATATGGTCAATCCAGGTTGCATCACAGCCCCTGAACGAATTTTGAAAAAATTTCTCTCTCTTTCACTGTCTTTGTTTCACGGGTTTTGAAAAGTAATTTATTTTTATAATGGGGTTTAGCTGCTTTTCACGGCTGTGTTTATGCCGCTTTACACCCCCTTGACTCACTTACAGAGAGATACCAATACATAGGGTTGAAGATTCTTACTAGTCAGATATATTCTTGTGTGGTGAATAGGGGGTGTTGAGTCCAGTTCACTGAGCAAGGAGTAGGTCTTGTCTACTACATATTGGGTTTATGGAACGGTATCTGAGCTAATTTGAAACCCTTGTTTTATGCATCACCCCACCTCACCTTTCCCGTTCAGCAGCCATAGTGTGTTTTCTGAACGTGTGACTCTGTTCTGTTTTGTAATTCAGTTCAAGTGTAGCGGTTTTTACATTCCCTTTATAAGTGATATCTTATGATAAGTGTCTTTTTCTGTGTGACTTATTTCACTTAGAATCGTCGTACCTAAATCCACTCATCGTGCTGCTACTAGCCTGATGACGTGGAATTCATGGCTGAGTGATATTCCATTGTACATGAGGACCGCAACTTCTTTATCCACTTTTCTCTTTCCTAGGATATTTAAGGTGTAATGAAGTGGGGGTTCTTGTCAACAGAGCAGCCCTAAACTTTGGGGTGTCTGTGTCTTGCTGATTTTTAGTTTTCCCAATTTATACGCCCATGAGTGGAAGTGCCCTATGCTCTCCAAGCTGTGTTTTTTAGATGTTTCAGGACACACCGTACACTTCTCCAGAGTGGCTGTTGGCAATTTACATCCCGCCCATCAGCGTAGCAAGGCTCCCATTTCTCCATGGCCGGTCCTGCATTTCTGGTTTGGACACTTTTTTCCGCATGGCCCTTTTGCCCGCTGGGAAGCGAGACTTCTTTGGAGCGCTGATTTGAATTTCCAGGTGGCTTGGTTGGCCAAAAAGGGCGTATGCGTTTTTTCCTGAATATATTCAGGAAAAAAGGCATACGCCCTTTTTGGCCAAGGGCATCATTGTCCACGTTTTGCCGCTTTTCATGTGCTTTCAAGGCGATTCGAATCTACCTCCTGAAATCTGTTTCCTGCAATTCTGCCTTGCTTTCAAAGCCTCTTCGTTGCCTTCCCTCAATATATTTGTGGACGAGAGTTATCATTTATAACTCTGCAGGTTTGTGAATGGCAGTGCCCCTGAGCTCCATTTTTCCCGTCGCTTTTTTGGGAGCTGGCCGCAAAAGTGCAGGATTGCTTCAGGCCCTCTTCTGGTTCTGGGGGGCAGGCTGAGCTTGTGGTTAATTCTTCTTCCTGATGGGAAAATAGAGTGACCTGTGCCTGTCCCAACCCCTAGAGCTAGTCTCTCATTGGTTCCCCCTCTTCCCGTTCATCCTCAGGACAAATTGCAACCTGTACGGAACAGGAGCTTAAAGGTGCTGATTCTCCAAGGAGGGAGATGGCTACTAAAGCGGCTGGAATGGCGAACCCGAGCACAAGGAGATGAGAAATGAGGTGCGTTTTAGAAACCTTTCCCGATCACACGGTGTACCATCTTCTGGGTTTCTCATGCATGTTTTCGACGTAGGAAGATGCCCTTGAACCTGGAGATTTGGGACCCATGGGATGCGTACCATGCAGTATTACTTTAAAGGGTCTGCGTTGGCTCATGCAACCTCACCAAACCTCTGAGCCCCAAGAGTGGCCACCCTTATGTCTCAATCAGCTGTGGGTCTAGATATGGTCAATCCAGGTTGCATCACAGCCCCTGAACGAATTTTGAAAGAATTTCTCTCTCTTTCACTGTCTTTGTTTCACGGGTTTTGAAAAGTAATTTATTTTTATAATGGGGTTTAGCTGCTTTTCACGGCTGTGTTTATGCCGCTTTACACCCCCTTGACTCACTTACAGAGAGATACCAATACATAGGGTTGAAGATTCTTACTAGTCAGATATATTCTTGTGCGGTGAATAGGGGGTGTTGAGTCCAGTTCACTGAGCAAGGAGTAGGTCTTGTCTACTATATATTGGGTTTATGGAATGGTATCTGAGCTAATTTGAAACCCTTGTTTTATGCATCACCCCACCTCACCTTTCCCGTTCAGCAGCCATAGTGTGTTTTCTGAACGTGTGACTCTGTTCTGTTTTGTAATTCAGTTCAAGTGTAGCGGTTTTTACATTCCCTCTATAAGTGATATCTTATGATAAGTGTCTTTTTCGGTGTGACTTATTTCACTTAGAATCGTCGTACCTAAATCCACTCATCGTGCTGCTACTAGCCTTATGACGTGGAATTCATGGCTGAGTGATATTCCATTGTACATGAGGACCGCAACTTCTTTATCCACTTTTCTCTTTCCTAGGATATTTAAGGTGTAATGAAGTGGGGGTTCTTGTCAACAGAGCAGCCCTAAACTTTGGGGTGTCTGTGTCTTGCTGATTTTTAGTTTTCCCAATTTATACGCCCATGAGTGGAAGTGCCCTATGCTCTCCAAGCTGTGTTTTTTAGATGTTTCAGGACACACCGTACACTTCTCCAGAGTGGCTGTTGGCAATTTACATCCCGCCCATCAGCGTAGCAAGGCTCCCATTTCTCCATGGCCGGTCCTGCATTTCTGGTTTGGACACTTTTTTCCGCATGGCCCTTTTGCCCGCTGGGAAGCGAGACTTCTTTGGAGCGCTGATTTGCCTTTCCAGGTGGCTTGGTTGGCCAAAAAGGGCGTATGCGTTTTTTCCTGAATATATTCAGGAAAAAACGCATACGCCCTTTTTGGCCAAGGGCATCATTGTCCACGTTTTGCCGCTTTTCATGTGCTTTCAAGGCGATTCGAATCTACCTCCTGACATCTGTTTCCTGCAATTCTGCCTTGCTTTCAAAGCCTCTTCGTTGCCTTCCCTCAATATATTTGTGGACGAGAGTTATCATTTATAACTCTGCAGGTTTGTGAATGGCAGTGCCCCTGAGCTCCATTTTTCCAGTCGCTTTTTTGGGAGCTGGCCGCAAAAGTGCAGGATTGCTTCAGGCCCTCTTCTGGTTCTGGGGGGCAGGCTGAGCTTGTGGTTAATTCTTCTTCCTGATGGGAAAAAAGAGTGACCTGTGCCTGTCCCAACCCCTAGAGCTAGTCTCTCATTGGTTCCCCCTCTTCCCGTTCATCCTCAGGACAAATTGCAACCTGTACGGAACAGGAGGTTAAAGGTGCTGATTCTCCAAGGAGGGAGATGGCTACTAAAGCGGCTGGAATGGCGAACCCGAGCACAAGGAGATGAGAAATGAGGTGTGTTTTAGAAACCTTTCCCGATCACACGGTGTACCATCTTCTGGGTTTCTCATGCATGTTTTCGACGTAGGAAGATGCCCTTGAACCTGGAGATTTGGGACCCATGGGATGGGTACCATGCAGTATTACTTTAAAGGTTCTGCATTGGCTCATGCAACCTCACCAAACCTCTGAGCCCCAAGAGTGTCCACCCTTATGTCTCAATCAGCTGTGGGTCTAGATATGGTCAATCCAGGTTGCATCACAGCCCCTGAACGAATTTTGTAAGAATTTCTCTCTCTTTCACTGTCTTTGTTTCACGGGTTTTGAAAAGTAATTTATTTTTATAATGGGGTTTAGCTGCTTTTCACGGCTGTGTTTATGCCGCTTTACACCCCCTTGACTCACTTACAGAGAGATATCAATACATAGGGTTGAAGATTCTTACTAGTCAGATCTATTCTTGTGCGGTGAATAGGGGGTGTTGAGTCCAGTTCACTGAGCAAGGAGTAGGTCTTGTCTACTACATATTGGGTTTATGGAACGGTATCGGAGCTAGTTTGAAACCCTTGTTTTATGCATCACCCCACCTCACCTTTCCCGTTCAGCAGCCATAGTGTGTTTTCTGAACGTGTGACTCTGTTCTGTTTTGTAATTCAGTTCAAGTGTAGCGGTTTTTACATTCCCTCTATAAGTGATATCTTATGATAAGTGTCTTTTTCGGTGTGACTTATTTCACTTAGAATCGTCGTACCAAAATCCACTCATCGTGCTGCTACTAGCCTTATGACGTGGAATTCATGGCTGAGTGATATTCCATTGTACATGAGGACCGCAACTTCTTTATCCACTTTTCTCTTTCCTAGGATATTTAAGGTGTAATGAAGTGGGGGTTCTTGTCAACAGAGCAGCCCTAAACTTTGGGGTGCCTGTGTCTTGCTGATTTTTAGTTTTCCCAATTTATACGCCCATGAGTGGAAGTGCCCTATGCTCTCCAAGCTGTGTTTTTTAGATGTTTCAGGACACACCGTACACTTCTCCAGAGTGGCTGTTGGCAATTTACATCCCGCCCATCAGCGTAGCAAGGCTCCCATTTCTCCATGGCCGGTCCTGCATTTCTGGTTTGGACACTTTTTTCCGCATGGCCCTTTTGCCCGCTGGGAAGCGAGACTTCTTTGGAGCGCTGATTTGCCTTTCCAGGTGGCTTGGTTGGCCAAAAAGGGCGTATGCGTTTTTTCCTGAATATATTCAGGAAAAAACGCATACGCCCTTTTTGGCCAAGGGCATCATTGTCCACGTTTTGCCGCTTTTCATGTGCTTTCAAGGCGATTCGAATCTACCTCCTGACATCTGTTTCCTGCAATTCTGCCTTGCTTTCAAAGCCTCTTCGTTGCCTTCCCTCAATATATTTGTGGACGAGAGTTATCATTTATAACTCTGCAGGTTTGTGAATGGCAGTGCCCCTGAGCTCCATTTTTCCAGTCGCTTTTTTGGGAGCTGGCCGCAAAAGTGCAGGATTGCTTCAGGCCCTCTTCTGGTTCTGGGGGGCAGGCTGAGCTTGTGGTTAATTCTTCTTCCTGATGGGAAAAAAGAGTGACCTGTGCCTGTCCCAACCCCTAGAGCTAGTCTCTCATTGGTTCCCCCTCTTCCCGTTCATCCTCAGGACAAATTGCAACCTGTACGGAACAGGAGGTTAAAGGTGCTGATTCTCCAAGGAGGGAGATGGCTACTAAAGCGGCTGGAATGGCGAACCCGAGCACAAGGAGATGAGAAATGAGGTGTGTTTTAGAAACCTTTCCCGATCACACGGTGTACCATCTTCTGGGTTTCTCATGCATGTTTTCGACGTAGGAAGATGCCCTTGAACCTGGAGATTTGGGACCCATGGGATGGGTACCATGCAGTATTACTTTAAAGGTTCTGCATTGGCTCATGCAACCTCACCAAACCTCTGAGCCCCAAGAGTGTCCACCCTTATGTCTCAATCAGCTGTGGGTCTAGATATGGTCAATCCAGGTTGCATCACAGCCCCTGAACGAATTTTGTAAGAATTTCTCTCTCTTTCACTGTCTTTGTTTCACGGGTTTTGAAAAGTAATTTATTTTTATAATGGGGTTTAGCTGCTTTTCACGGCTGTGTTTATGCCGCTTTACACCCCCTTGACTCACTTACAGAGAGATATCAATACATAGGGTTGAAGATTCTTACTAGTGAGATATATTCTTGTGCGGTGAATAGGGGGTGTTGAGTCCAGTTCACTGAGCAAGGAGTAGGTCTTGTCTACTACATATTGGGTTTATGGAACGGTATCGGAGCTAGTTTGAAACCCTTGTTTTATGCATCACCCCACCTCACCTTTCCCGTTCAGCAGCCACAGTGTGTTTTCTGAACGTGTGACTCTGTTCTGTTTTGTAATTCAGTTCAAGTGTAGCGGTTTTTACATTCCCTCTATAAGTGATATCTTATGATAAGTGTCTTTTTCGGTGTGACTTATTTCACTTAGAATCGTCGTACCTAAATCCACTCATCGTGCTGCTACTAGCCTTATGACGTGGAATTCATGGCTGAGTGATATTCCATTGTACATGAGGACCGCAACTTCTTTATCCACTTTTCTCTTTCCTAGGATATTTAAGGTGTAATGAAGTGGGGGTTCTTGTCAACAGAGCAGCCCTAAACTTTGGGGTGTCTGTGTCTTGCTGATTTTTAGTTTTCCCAATTTATACGCCCATGAGTGGAAGTGCCCTTTGCTCTCCAAGCTGTGTTTTTTAGATGTTTCAGGACACACCGTACACTTCTCCAGAGTGGCTGTTGGCAATTTACATCCCGCCCATCAGCGTAGCAAGGCTCCCATTTCTCCATGGCCGGTCCTGCATTTCTGGTTTGGACACTTTTTTCCGCATGGCCCTTTTGCCCGCTGGGAAGCGAGACTTCTTTGGAGCGCTGATTTGCCTTTCCAGGTGGCTTGGTTGGCCAAAAAGGGCGTATGCGTTTTTTCCTGAATATATTCAGGAAAAAACGCATACGCCCTTTTTGGCCAAGGGCATCATTGTCCACGTTTTGCTGCTTTTCATGTGCTTTCAAGGCGATTCGAATCTACCTCCTGAAATCTGTTTCCTGCAATTCTGCCTTGCTTTCAAAGCCTCTTCGTTGCCTTCCCTCAATATATTTGTGGACGAGAGTTATCATTTATAACTCTGCAGGTTTGTGAATGGCAGTGCCCCTGAGCTCCATTTTTCCAGTCGCTTTTTTGGGAGCTGGCCGCAAAAGTGCAGGATTGCTTCAGGCCCTCTTCTGGTTCTGGGGGGCAGGCTGAGCTTGTGGTTAATTCTTCTTCCTGATGGGAAAAAAGAGTGACCTGTGCCTGTCCCAACCCCTAGAGCTAGTCTCTCATTGGTTCCCCCTCTTCCCGTTCATCCTCAGGACAAATTGCAACCTGTACGGAACAGGAGGTTAAAGGTGCTGATTCTCCAAGGAGGGAGATGGCTACTAAAGCGGCTGGAATGGCGAACCCGAGCACAAGGAGATGAGAAATGAGGTGTGTTTTAGAAACCTTTCCCGATCACACGGTGTACCATCTTCTGGGTTTCTCATGCATGTTTTCGACGTAGGAAGATGCCCTTGAACCTGGAGATTTGGGACCCATGGAATGGGTACCATGCAGTATTACTTTAAAGGGTCTGCGTTGGCTCATGCAACCTCAGCAAACCTCTGAGCCCCAAGAGTGTCCACCCTTATGTCTCAATCAGCTGTGGGTCTAGATATGGTCAATCCAGGTTGCATCACAGCCCCTGAACGAATTTTGTAAGAATTTCTCTCTCTTTCACTGTCTTTGTTTCACGGGTTTTGAAAAGTAATTTATTTTTATAATGGGGTTTAGCTGCTTTTCACGGCTGTGTTTATGCCGCTTTTCACCCCCTTGACTCACTTACAGAGAGATATCAATACATAGGGTTGAAGATTCTTACTAGTCAGATCTATTCTTGTGCGGTGAATAGGGGGTGTTGAGTCCAGTTCACTGAGCAAGGAGTAGGTCTTGTCTACTACATATTGGGTTTATGGAACGCTATCTGAGCTAATTTGAAACCCTTGTTTTATGCATCACCCCACCTCACCTTTCCCGTTCAGCAGCCATAGTGTGTTTTCTGAACGTGTGACTCTGTTCTGTTTTGTAATTCAGTTCAAGTGTAGCGGTTTTTACATTCCCTCTATAAGTGATATCTTATGATAAGTGTCTTTTTCGGTGTGACGTATTTCACTTAGAATCGTCGTACCTAAATCCACTCATCGTGCTGCTACTAGCCTTATGACGTGGAATTCATGGCTGAGTGATATTCCATTGTACATGAGGACCGCAACTTCTTTATCCACTTTTCTCTTTCCTAGGATATTTAAGGTGTAATGAAGTGGGGGTTCTTGTCAACAGAGCAGCCCTAAACTTTGGGGTGTCTGTGTCTTGCTGATTTTTAGTTTTCCCAATTTATACGCCCATGAGTGGAAGTGCCCTATGCTCTCCAAGCTGTGTTTTTTAGATGTTTCAGGACACACCGTACACTTCTCCAGAGTGGCTGTTGGCAATTTACATCCCGCCCATCAGCGTAGCAAGGCTCCCATTTCTCCATGGCCGGTCCTGCATTTCTGGTTTGGACACTTTTTTCCGCATGGCCCTTTTGCCCGCTGGGAAGCGAGACTTCTTTGGAGCGCTGATTTGCCTTTCCAGGTGGCTTGGTTGGCCAAAAAGGGCGTATGCGTTTTTTCCTGAATATATTCAGGAAAAAACGCATACGCCCTTTTTGGCCAAGGGCATCATTGTCCACGTTTTGCCGCTTTTCATGTGCTTTCAAGGCGATTCGAATCTACCTCCTGACATCTGTTTCCTGCAATTCTGCCTTGCTTTCAAAGCCTCTTCGTTGCCTTACCTCAATATATTTGTGGACGAGAGTTATCATTTATAACTCTGCAGGTTTGTGAATGGCAGTGCCCCTGAGCTCCATTTTTCCAGTCGCTTTTTTGGGAGCTGGCCGCAAAAGTGCAGGATTGCTTCAGGCCCTCTTCTGGTTCTGGGGGGCAGGCTGAGCTTGTGGTTAATTCTTCTTCCTGATGGGAAAAAAGAGTGACCTGTGCCTGTCCCAACCCCTAGAGCTAGTCTCTCATTGGTTCCCCCTCTTCCCGTTCATCCTCAGGACAAATTGCAACCTGTACGGAACAGGAGGTTAAAGGTGCTGATTCTCCAAGGAGGGAGATGGCTACTAAAGCGGCTGGAATGGCGAACCCGAGCACAAGGAGATGAGAAATGAGGTGTGTTTTAGAAACCTTTCCCGATCACACGGTGTACCATCTTCTGGGTTTCTCATGCATGTTTTCGACGTAGGAAGATGCCCTTGAACCTGGAGATTTGGGACCCATGGGATGGGTACCATGCAGTATTACTTTAAAGGTTCTGCATTGGCTCATGCAACCTCACCAAACCTCTGAGCCCCAAGAGTGTCCACCCTTATGTCTCAATCAGCTGTGGGTCTAGATATGGTCAATCCAGGTTGCATCACAGCCCCTGAACGAATTTTGTAAGAATTTCTCTCTCTTTCACTGTCTTTGTTTCACGGGTTTTGAAAAGTAATTTATTTTTATAATGGGGTTTAGCTGCTTTTCACGGCTGTGTTTATGCCGCTTTACACCCCCTTGACTCACTTACAGAGAGATATCAATACATAGGGTTGAAGATTCTTACTAGTGAGATCTATTCTTGTGCGGTGAATAGGGGGTGTTGAGTCCAGTTCACTGAGCAAGGAGTAGGTCTTGTCTACTACATATTGGGTTTATGGAACGGTATCGGAGCTAGTTTGAAACCCTTGTTTTATGCATCACCCCACCTCACCTTTCCCGTTCAGCAGCCACAGTGTGTTTTCTGAACGTGTGACTCTGTTCTGTTTTGTAATTCAGTTCAAGTGTAGCGGTTTTTACATTCCCTCTATAAGTGATATCTTATGATAAGTGTCTTTTTCGGTGTGACTTATTTCACTTAGAATCGTCGTACCTAAATCCACTCATCGTGCTGCTACTAGCCTTATGACGTGGAATTCATGGCTGAGTGATATTCCATTGTACATGAGGACCGCAACTTCTTTATCCACTTTTCTCTTTCCTAGGATATTTAAGGTGTAATGAAGTGGGGGTTCTTGTCAACAGAGCAGCCCTAAACTTTGGGGTGTCTGTGTCTTGCTGATTTTTAGTTTTCCCAATTTATACGCCCATGAGTGGAAGTGCCCTTTGCTCTCCAAGCTGTGTTTTTTAGATGTTTCAGGACACACCGTACACTTCTCCAGAGTGGCTGTTGGCAATTTACATCCCGCCCATCAGCGTAGCAAGGCTCCCATTTCTCCATGGCCGGTCCTGCATTTCTGGTTTGGACACTTTTTTCCGCATGGCCCTTTTGCCCGCTGGGAAGCGAGACTTCTTTGGAGCGCTGATTTGCCTTTCCAGGTGGCTTGGTTGGCCAAAAAGGGCGTATGCGTTTTTTCCTGAATATATTCAGGAAAAAACGCATACGCCCTTTTTGGCCAAGGGCATCATTGTCCACGTTTTGCTGCTTTTCATGTGCTTTCAAGGCGATTCGAATCTACCTCCTGAAATCTGTTTCCTGCAATTCTGCCTTGCTTTCAAAGCCTCTTCGTTGCCTTCCCTCAATATATTTGTGGACGAGAGTTATCATTTATAACTCTGCAGGTTTGTGAATGGCAGTGCCCCTGAGCTCCATTTTTCCAGTCGCTTTTTTGGGAGCTGGCCGCAAAAGTGCAGGATTGCTTCAGGCCCTCTTCTGGTTCTGGGGGGCAGGCTGAGCTTGTGGTTAATTCTTCTTCCTGATGGGAAAAAAGAGTGACCTGTGCCTGTCCCAACCCCTAGAGCTAGTCTCTCATTGGTTCCCCCTCTTCCCGTTCATCCTCAGGACAAATTGCAACCTGTACGGAACAGGAGGTTAAAGGTGCTGATTCTCCAAGGAGGGAGATGGCTACTAAAGCGGCTGTAATGGCGAACCCGAGCACAAGGAGATGAGAAATGAGGTGTGTTTTAGAAACCTTTCCCGATCACACGGTGTACCATCTTCTGGGTTTCTCATGCATGTTTTCGACGTAGGAAGATGCCCTTGAACCTGGAGATTTGGGACCCATGGAATGGGTACCATGCAGTATTACTTTAAAGGGTCTGCGTTGGCTCATGAAACCTCACCAAACCTCTGAGCCACAAGAGTGTCCACCCTTATGTCTCAATCAGCTGTGGGTCTAGATATGGTCAATCCAGGTTGCATCACAGCCCCTGAACGAATTTTGAAAGAATTTCTCTCTCTTTCACTGTCTTTGTTTCACGGGTTTTGAAAAGTAATTTATTTGTATAATGGGGTTTAGCTGCTTTTCACGGCTGTGTTTATGCCGCTTTACACCCCCGTGACTCACTTACAGAGAGATATCAATACATAGGGTTGAAGATTCTTACTAGTCAGATATATTCTTGTGCGGTGAATAGGGGGTGTTGAGTCCAGTTCACTGAGCAAGGAGTAGGTCTTGTCTACTACATATTGGGTTTATGGAACGGTATCTGAGCTAATTTGAAACCCTTGTTTTATGCATCACCCCACCTCACCTTTCCCGTTCAGCAGCCATAGTGTGTTTTCTGAACGTGTGACTCTGTTCTGTTTTGTAATTCAGTTCAAGTGTAGCGGTTTTTACATTCCCTCTATAAGTGATATCTTATGATAAGTGTCTTTTTCGGTGTGACTTATTTCACTTAGAATCGTCGTACCTAAATCCACTCATCGTGCTGCTACTAGCCTTATGACGTGGATGTCATGGCTGAGTGATATTCCATTGTACATGAGGACCACAACTTCTTTATCCACTTTTCTCTTTCCTAGGATATTTAAGGTGTAATGAAGTGGGGGTTCTTGTCAACAGAGCAGCCCTAAACTTTGGGGTGCCTGTGTCTTGATGATTTTTAGTTTTCCCAATTTATACGCCCATGAGTGGAAGTGCCCTATGCTCTCCAAGCTGTGTTTTTTAGATGTTTCAGGACACACCGTACACTTCTCCAGAGTGGCTGTTGGCAATTTACATCCCGCCCATCAGCGTAGCAAGGCTCCCATTTCTCCATGGCCGGTCCTGCATTTCTGGTTTGGACACTTTTTTCCGCATGGCCCTTTTGCCCGCTGGGAAGCGAGACTTCTTTGGAGCGCTGATTTGCCTTTCCAGGTGGCTTGGTTGGCCAAAAAGGGCGTATGCGTTTTTTCCTGAATATATTCAGGAAAAAACGCATACGCCCTTTTTGGCCAAGGGCATCATTGTCCACGTTTTGCCGCTTTTCATGTGCTTTCAAGGCGATTCGAATCTACCTCCTGACATCTGTTTCCTGCAATTCTGCCTTGCTTTCAAAGCCTCTTCGTTGCCTTCCCTCAATATATTTGTGGACGAGAGTTATCATTTATAACTCTGCAGGTTTGTGAATGGCAGTGCCCCTGAGCTCCATTTTTCCAGTCGCTTTTTTGGGAGCTGGCCGCAAAAGTGCAGGATTGCTTCAGGCCCTCTTCTGGTTCTGGGGGGCAGGCTGAGCTTGTGGTTAATTCTTCTTCCTGATGGGAAAAAAGAGTGACCTGTGCCTGTCCCAACCCCTAGAGCTAGTCTCTCATTGGTTCCCCCTCTTCCCGTTCATCCTCAGGACAAATTGCAACCTGTACGGAACAGGAGCTTAAAGGTGCTGATTCTCCAAGGAGGGAGATGGCTAGTAAAGCGGCTGGAATGGCGAACCCGAGCACAAGGAGATGAGAAATGAGGTGTGTTTTAGAAACCTTTCCCGATCACACGGTGTACCATCTTCTGGGTTTCTCATGCATGTTTTCGACGTAGGAAGATGCCCTTGAACCTGGAGATTTGGGACCCATGGGATGGGTACCATGCAGTATTACTTTAAAGGGTCTGCATTGGCTCATGCAACCTCACCAAACCTCTGAGCCACAAGAGTGTCCACCCTTATGTCTCAATCAGCTGTGGGTCTAGATATGGTCAATCCAGGTTGCATCACAGCCCCTGAACGAATTTTGAAAGAATTTCTCTCTCTTTCACTGTCTTTGTTTCACGGGTTTTGAAAAGTAATTTATTTTTATAATGGGGTTTAGCTGCTTTTCACGGCTGTGTTTATGCCGCTTTACACCCCCTTGACTCACTTACAGAGAGATATCAATACATAGGGATGAAGATTCTTACTAGTCAGATATATTCTTGTGCGGTGAATAGGGGGTGTTGAGTCCAGTTCACTGAGCAAGGAGTAGGTCTTGTCTACTACATATTGGGTTTATGGAACGGTATCTGAGCTAATTTGAAACCCTTGTTTTATGCATCACCCCACCTCACCTTTCCCGTTCAGCAGCCATAGTGTGTTTTCTGAACGTGTGACTCTGTTCTGTTTTGTAATTCAGTTCAAGTGTAGCGGTTTTTACATTCCCTCTATAAGTGATATCTTATGATAAGTGTCTTTTTCGGTGTGACTTATTTCACTTAGAATCGTCGTACCTAAATCCACTCATCGTGCTGCTACTAGCCTTATGACGTGGATGTCATGGCTGAGTGATATTCCATTGTACATGAGGACCACAACTTCTTTATCCACTTTTCTCTTTCCTAGGATATTTAAGGTGTAATGAAGTGGGGGTTCTTGTCAACAGAGCAGCCCTAAACTTTGGGGTGCCTGTGTCTTGATGATTTTTAGTTTTCCCAATTTATACGCCCATGAGTGGAAGTGCCCTATGCTCTCCAAGCTGTGTTTTTTAGATGTTTCAGGACACACCGTACACTTCTCCAGAGTGGCTGTTGGCAATTTACATCCCGCCCATCAGCGTAGCAAGGCTCCCATTTCTCCATGGCCGGTCCTGCATTTCTGGTTTGGACACTTTTTTCCGCATGGCCCTTTTGCCCGCTGGGAAGCGAGACTTCTTTGGAGCGCTGATTTGCCTTTCCAGGTGGCTTGGTTGGCCAAAAAGGGCGTATGCGTTTTTTCCTGAATATATTCAGGAAAAAACGCATACGCCCTTTTTGGCCAAGGGCATCATTGTCCACGTTTTGCCGCTTTTCATGTGCTTTCAAGGCGATTCGAATCTACCTCCTGACATCTGTTTCCTGCAATTCTGCCTTGCTTTCAAAGCCTCTTCGTTGCCTTCCCTCAATATATTTGTGGACGAGAGTTATCATTTATAACTCTGCAGGTTTGTGAATGGCAGTTCCCCTGAGCTCCATTTTTCCAGTCGCTTTTTTGGGAGCTGGCCGCAAAAGTGCAGGATTGCTTCAGGCCCTCTTCTGGTTCTGGGGGGCAGGCTGAGCTTGTGGTTAATTCTTCTTCCTGATGGGAAAAAAGAGTGACCTGTGCCTGTCCCAACCCCTAGAGCTAGTCTCTCATTGGTTCCCCCTCTTCCCGTTCATCCTCAGGACAAATTGCAACCTGTACGGAACAGGAGCTTAAAGGTGCTGATTCTCCAAGGAGGGAGATGGCTAGTAAAGCGGCTGGAATGGCGAACCCGAGCACAAGGAGATGAGAAATGAGGTGTGTTTTAGAAACCTTTCCCGATCACACGGTGTACCATCTTCTGGGTTTCTCATGCATGTTTTCGACGTAGGAAGATGCCCTTGAACCTGGAGATTTGGGACCCATGGGATGGGTACCATGCAGTATTACTTTAAAGGGTCTGCATTGGCTCATGCAACCTCACCAAACCTCTGAGCCACAAGAGTGTCCACCCTTATGTCTCAATCAGCTGTGGGTCTAGATATGGTCAATCCAGGTTGCATCACAGCCCCTGAACGAATTTTGAAAGAATTTCTCTCTCTTTCACTGTCTTTGTTTCACGGGTTTTGAAAAGTAATTTATTTTTATAATGGGGTTTAGCTGCTTTTCACGGCTGTGTTTATGCCGCTTTACACCCCCTTGACTCACTTACAGAGAGATATCAATACATAGGGATGAAGATTCTTACTAGTCAGATATATTCTTGTGCGGTGAATAGGGGGTGTTGAGTCCAGTTCACTGAGCAAGGAGTAGGTCTTGTCTACTACATATTGGGTTTATGGAACGGTATCTGAGCTAATTTGAAACCCTTGTTTTATGCATCACCCCACCTCACCTTTCCCGTTCAGCAGCCATAGTGTGTTTTCTGAACGTGTGACTCTGTTCTGTTTTGTAATTCAGTTCAAGTGTAGCGGTTTTTACATTCCCTCTATAAGTGATATCTTATGATAAGTGTCTTTTTCGGTGTGACTTATTTCACTTAGAATCGTCGTACCTAAATCCACTCATCGTGCTGCTACTAGCCTTATGACGTGGATGTCATGGCTGAGTGATATTCCATTGTACATGAGGACCGCAACTTCTTTATCCACTTTTCTCTTTCCTAGGATATTTAAGGTGTAATGAAGTGGGGGTTCTTGTCAACAGAGCAGCCCTAAACTTTGGGGTGCCTGTGTCTTGATGATTTTTAGTTTTCCCAATTTATACGCCCATGAGTGGAAGTGCCCTATGCTCTCCAAGCTGTGTTTTTTAGATGTTTCAGGACACACCGTACACTTCTCCAGAGTGGCTGTTGGCAATTTACATCCCGCCCATCAGCGTAGCAAGGCTCCCATTTCTCCATGGCCGGTCCTGCATTTCTGGTTTGGACACTTTTTTCCGCATGGCCCTTTTGCCCGCTGGGAAGCGAGACTTCTTTGGAGCGCTGATTTGCCTTTCCAGGTGGCTTGGTTGGCCAAAAAGGGCGTATGCGTTTTTTCCTGAATATATTCAGGAAAAAACGCATACGCCCTTTTTGGCCAAGGGCATCATTGTCCACGTTTTGCCGCTTTTCATGTGCTTTCAAGGCGATTCGAATCTACCTCCTGACATCTGTTTCCTGCAATTCTGCCTTGCTTTCAAAGCCTCTTCGTTGCCTTCCCTCAATATATTTGTGGACGAGAGTTATCATTTATAACTCTGCAGGTTTGTGAATGGCAGTTCCCCTGAGCTCCATTTTTCCAGTCGCTTTTTTGGGAGCTGGCCGCAAAAGTGCAGGATTGCTTCAGGCCCTCTTCTGGTTCTGGGGGGCAGGCTGAGCTTGTGGTTAATTCTTCTTCCTGATGGGAAAAAAGAGTGACCTGTGCCTGTCCCAACCCCTAGAGCTAGTCTCTCATTGGTTCCCCCTCTTCCCGTTCATCCTCAGGACAAATTGCAACCTGTACGGAACAGGAGGTTAAAGGTGCTGATTCTCCAAGGAGGGAGATGGCTACTAAAGCGGCTGGAATGGCGAACCCGAGCACAAGGAGATGAGAAATGAGGTGTGTTTTAGAAACCTTTCCCGATCACACGGTGTACCATCTTCTGGGTTTCTCATGCATGTTTTCGACGTAGGAAGATGCCCTTGAACCTGGAGATTTGGGACCCATGGGATGGGTACCATGCAGTATTACTTTAAAGGTTCTGCATTGGCTCATGCAACCTCACCAAACCTCTGAGCCCCAAGAGTGTCCACCCTTATGTCTCAATCAGCTGTGGGTCTAGATATGGTCAATCCAGGTTGCATCACAGCCCCTGAACGAATTTTGTAAGAATTTCTCTCTCTTTCACTGTCTTTGTTTCACGGGTTTTGAAAAGTAATTTATTTTTATAATGGGGTTTAGCTGCTTTTCACGGCTGTGTTTATGCCGCTTTACACCCCCTTGACTCACTTACAGAGAGATATCAATACATAGGGTTGAAGATTCTTACTAGTCAGATCTATTCTTGTGCGGTGAATAGGGGGTGTTGAGTCCAGTTCACTGAGCAAGGAGTAGGTCTTGTCTACTAAATATTGGGTTTATGGAACGGTATCGGAGCTAATTTGAAACCCTTGTTTTATGCATCACCCCACCTCACCTTTCCCGTTCAGCAGCCATAGTGTGTTTTCTGAACGTGTGACTCTGTTCTGTTTTGTAATTCAGTTCAAGTGTAGCGGTTTTTACATTCCCTCTATAAGTGATATCTTATGATAAGTGTCTTTTTCGGTGTGACTTATTTCACTTAGAATCGTCGTACCTAAATCCACTCATCGTGCTGCTACTAGCCTTATGACGTGGAATTCATGGCTGAGTGATATTCTATTGTACATGAGGACCGCAACTTCTTTATCCACTTTTCTCTTTCCTAGGATATTTAAGGTGTAATGAAGTGGGGGTTCTTGTCAACAGAGCAGCCCTAAACTTTGGGGTGTCTGTGTCTTGCTGATTTTTAGTTTTCCCAATTTATACGCCCATGAGTGGAAGTGCCCTATGCTCTCCAAGCTGTGTTTTTTAGATGTTTCAGGACACACCGTACACTTCTCCAGAGTGGCTGTTGGCAATTTACATCCCGCCCATCAGCGTAGCAAGGCTCCCATTTCTCCATGGCCGGTCCTGCATTTCTGGTTTGGACACTTTTTTCCGCATGGCCCTTTTGCCCGCTGGGAAGCGAGACTTCTTTGGAGCGCTGATTTGCCTTTCCAGGTGGCTTGGTTGGCCAAAAAGGGCGTATGCGTTTTTTCCTGAATATATTCAGGAAAAAACGCATACGCCCTTTTTGGCCAAGGGCATCATTGTCCACGTTTTGCTGCTTTTCATGTGCTTTCAAGGCGATTCGAATCTACCTCCTGACATCTGTTTCCTGCAATTCTGCCTTGCTTTCAAAGCCTCTTCGTTGCCTTCCCTCAATATATTTGTGGACGAGAGTTATCATTTATAACTCTGCAGGTTTGTGAATGGCAGTGCCCCTGAGCTCCATTTTTCCAGTCGCTTTTTTGGGAGCTGGCCGCAAAAGTGCAGGATTGCTTCAGGCCCTCTTCTGGTTCTGGGGGGCAGGCTGAGCTTGTGGTTAATTCTTCTTCCTGATGGGAAAAAAGAGTGACCTGTGCCTGTCCCAACCCCTAGAGCTAGTCTCTCATTGGTTCCCCCTCTTCCCGTTCATCCTCAGGACAAATTGCAACCTGTACGGAACAGGAGGTTAAAGGTGCTGATTCTCCAAGGAGGGAGATGGCTACTAAAGCGGCTGGAATGGCGAACCCGAGCACAAGGAGATGAGAAATGAGGTGTGTTTTAGAAACCTTTCCCGATCACACGGTGTACCATCTTCTGGGTTTCTCATGCATGTTTTCGACGTAGGAAGATGCCCTTGAACCTGGAGATTTGGGACCCATGGAATGGGTACCATGCAGTATTACTTTAAAGGGTCTGCGTTGGCTCATGCAACCTCACCAAACCTCTGAGCCCCAAGAGTGTCCACCCTTATGTCTCAATCAGCTGTGGGTCTAGATATGGTCAATCCAGGTTGCATCACAGCCCCTGAACGAATTTTGAAAGAATTTCTCTCTCTTTCACTGTCTTTGTTTCACGGGTTTTGAAAAGTAATTTATTTTTATAATGGGGTTTAGCTGCTTTTCACGGCTGTGTTTATGCCGCTTTACACCCCCTTGACTCACTTACAGAGAGATACCAATACATAGGGTTGAAGATTCTTACTAGTCAGATATATTCTTGTGCGGTGAATAGGGGGTGTTGAGTCCAGTTCACTGAGCAAGGAGTAGGTCTTGTCTACTACATATTGGGTTTATGGAACGCTATCTGAGCTAATTTGAAACCCTTGTTTTATGCATCACCCCACCTCACCTTTCCCGTTCAGCAGCCATAGTGTGTTTTCTGAACGTGTGACTCTGTTCTGTTTTGTAATTCAGTTCAAGTGTAGCGGTTTTTACATTCCCTCTATAAGTGATATCTTATGATAAGTGTCTTTTTCGGTGTGACGTATTTCACTTAGAATCGTCGTACCTAAATCCACTCATCGTGCTGCTACTAGCCTTATGACGTGGAATTCATGGCTGAGTGATATTCCATTGTACATGAGGACCGCAACTTCTTTATCCACTTTTCTCTTTCCTAGGATATTTAAGGTGTAATGAAGTGGGGGTTCTTGTCAACAGAGCAGCCCTAAACTTTGGGGTGTCTGTGTCTTGCTGATTTTTAGTTTTCCCAATTTATACGCCCATGAGTGGAAGTGCCCTATGCTCTCCAAGCTGTGTTTTTTAGATGTTTCAGGACACACCGTACACTTCTCCAGAGTGGCTGTTGGCAATTTACATCCCGCCCATCAGCGTAGCAAGGCTCCCATTTCTCCATGGCCGGTCCTGCATTTCTGGTTTGGACACTTTTTTCCGCATGGCCCTTTTGCCCGCTGGGAAGCGAGACTTCTTTGGAGCGCTGATTTGCCTTTCCAGGTGGCTTGGTTGGCCAAAAAGGGCGTATGCGTTTTTTCCTGAATATATTCAGGAAAAAACGCATACGCCCTTTTTGGCCAAGGGCATCATTGTCCACGTTTTGCCGCTTTTCATGTGCTTTCAAGGCGATTCGAATCTACCTCCTGACATCTGTTTCCTGCAATTCTGCCTTGCTTTCAAAGCCTCTTCGTTGCCTTCCCTCAATATATTTGTGGACGAGAGTTATCATTTATAACTCTGCAGGTTTGTGAATGGCAGTGCCCCTGAGCTCCATTTTTCCAGTCGCTTTTTTGGGAGCTGGCCGCAAAAGTGCAGGATTGCTTCAGGCCCTCTTCTGGTTCTGGGGGGCAGGCTGAGCTTGTGGTTAATTCTTCTTCCTGATGGGAAAAAAGAGTGACCTGTGCCTGTCCCAACCCCTAGAGCTAGTCTCTCATTGGTTCTCCCTCTTCCCGTTCATCCTCAGGACAAATTGCAACCTGTACGGAACAGGAGATTAAAGGTGCTGATTCTCCAAGGAGGGAGATGGCTACTAAAGCGGCTGGAATGGCGAACCCGAGCACAAGGAGATGAGAAATGAGGTGTGTTTTAGAAACCTTTCCCGATCACACGGTGTACCATCTTCTGGGTTTCTCATGCATGTTTTCGACGTAGGAAGATGCCCTTGAACCTGGAGATTTGGGACCCATGGGATGGGTACCATGCAGTATTACTTTAAAGGTTCTGCATTGGCTCATGCAACCTCACCAAACCTCTGAGCCCCAAGAGTGTCCACCCTTATGTCTCAATCAGCTGTGGGTCTAGATATGGTCAATCCAGGTTGCATCACAGCCCCTGAACGAATTTTGTAAGAATTTCTCTCTCTTTCACTGTCTTTGTTTCACGGGTTTTGAAAAGTAATTTATTTTTATAATGGGGTTTAGCTGCTTTTCACGGCTGTGTTTATGCCGCTTTACACCCCCTTGACTCACTTACAGAGAGATATCAATACATAGGGTTGAAGATTCTTACTAGTGAGATCTATTCTTGTGCGGTGAATAGGGGGTGTTGCGTCCAGTTCACTGAGCAAGGAGTAGGTCTTGTCTACTACATATTGGGTTTATGGAACGGTATCGGAGCTAGTTTGAAACCCTTGTTTTATGCATCACCCCACCTCACCTTTCCCGTTCAGCAGCCACAGTGTGTTTTCTGAACGTGTGACTCTGTTCTGTTTTGTAATTCAGTTCAAGTGTAGCGGTTTTTACATTCCCTCTATAAGTGATATCTTATGATAAGTGTCTTTTTCGGTGTGACTTATTTCACTTAGAATCGTCGTACCTAAATCCACTCATCGTGCTGCTACTAGCCTTATGACGTGGAATTCATGGCTGAGTGATATTCCATTGTACATGTGGACCGCAACTTCTTTATCCACTTTTCTCTTTCCTAGGATATTTAAGGTGTAATGAAGTGGGGGTTCTTGTCAACAGAGCAGCCCTAAACTTTGGGGTGTCTGTGTCTTGCTGATTTTTAGTTTTCCCAATTTATACGCCCATGAGTGGAAGTGCCCTTTGCTCTCCAAGCTGTGTTTTTTAGATGTTTCAGGACACACCGTACACTTCTCCAGAGTGGCTGTTGGCAATTTACATCCCGCCCATCAGCGTAGCAAGGCTCCCATTTCTCCATGGCCGGTCCTGCATTTCTGGTTTGGACACTTTTTTCCGCATGGCCCTTTTGCCCGCTGGGAAGCGAGACTTCTTTGGAGCGCTGATTTGCCTTTCCAGGTGGCTTGGTTGGCCAAAAAGGGCGTATGCGTTTTTTCCTGAATATATTCAGGAAAAAACGCATACGCCCTTTTTGGCCAAGGGCATCATTGTCCACGTTTTGCTGCTTTTCATGTGCTTTCAAGGCGATTCGAATCTACCTCCTGAAATCTGTTTCCTGCAATTCTGCCTTGCTTTCAAAGCCTCTTCGTTGCCTTCCCTCAATATATTTGTGGACGAGAGTTATCATTTATAACTCTGCAGGTTTGTGAATGGCAGTGCCCCTGAGCTCCATTTTTCCAGTCGCTTTTTTGGGAGCTGGCCGCAAAAGTGCAGGATTGCTTCAGGCCCTCTTCTGGTTCTGGGGGGCAGGCTGAGCTTGTGGTTAATTCTTCTTCCTGATGGGAAAAAAGAGTGACCTGTGCCTGTCCCAACCCCTAGAGCTAGTCTCTCATTGGTTCCCCCTCTTCCCGTTCATCCTCAGGACAAATTGCAACCTGTACGGAACAGGAGGTTAAAGGTGCTGATTCTCCAAGGAGGTAGATGGCTACTAAAGCGGCTGGAATGGCGAACCCGAGCACAAGGAGATGAGAAATGAGGTGTGTTTTAGAAACCTTTCCCGATCACACGGTGTACCATCTTCTGGGTTTCTCATGCATGTTTTCGACGTAGGAAGATGCCCTTGAACCTGGAGATTTGGGACCCATGGAATGGGTACCATGCAGTATTACTTTAAAGGGTCTGCGTTGGCTCATGCAACCTCACCAAACCTCTGAGCCACAAGAGTGTCCACCCTTATGTCTCAATCAGCTGTGGGTCTAGATATGGTCAATCCAGGTTGCATCACAGCCCCTGAACGAATTTTGAAAGAATTTCTCTCTCTTTCACTGTCTTTGTTTCACGGGTTTTGAAAAGTAATTTATTTTTATAATGGGGTTTAGCTGCTTTTCACGGCTGTGTTTATGCCGCTTTACACCCCCGTGACTCACTTACAGAGAGATATCAATACATAGGGTTGAAGATTCTTACTAGTCAGATATATTCTTGTGCGGTGAATAGGGGGTGTTGAGTCCAGTTCACTGAGCAAGGAGTAGGTCTTGTCTACTACATATTGGGTTTATGGAACGGTATCTGAGCTAATTTGAAACCCTTGTTTTATGCATCACCCCACCTCACCTTTCCCGTTCAGCAGCCATAGTGTGTTTTCTGAACGTGTGACTCTGTTCTGTTTTGTAATTCAGTTCAAGTGTAGCGGTTTTTACATTCCCTCTATAAGTGATATCTTATGATAAGTGTCTTTTTCGGTGTGACTTATTTCACTTAGAATCGTCGTACCTAAATCCACTCATCGTGCTGCTACTAGCCTTATGACGTGGATGTCATGGCTGAGTGATATTCCATTGTACATGAGGACCGCAACTTCTTTATCCACTTTTCTCTTTCCTAGGATATTTAAGGTGTAATGAAGTGGGGGTTCTTGTCAACAGAGCAGCCCTAAACTTTGGGGTGCCTGTGTCTTGATGATTTTTAGTTTTCCCAATTTATACGCCCATGAGTGGAAGTGCCCTATGCTCTCCAAGCTGTGTTTTTTAGATGTTTCAGGACACACCGTACACTTCTCCAGAGTGGCTGTTGGCAATTTACATCCCGCCCATCAGCGTAGCAAGGCTCCCATTTCTCCATGGCCGGTCCTGCATTTCTGGTTTGGACACTTTTTTCCGCATGGCCCTTTTGCCCGCTGGGAAGCGAGACTTCTTTGGAGCGCTGATTTGCCTTTCCAGGTGGCTTGGTTGGCCAAAAAGGGCGTATGCGTTTTTTCCTGAATATATTCAGGAAAAAACGCATACGCCCTTTTTGGCCAAGGGCATCATTGTCCACGTTTTGCCGCTTTTCATGTGCTTTCAAGGCGATTCGAATCTACCTCCTGACATCTGTTTCCTGCAATTCTGCCTTGCTTTCAAAGCCTCTTCGTTGCCTTCCCTCAATATATTTGTGGACGAGAGTTATCATTTATAACTCTGCAGGTTTGTGAATGGCAGTTCCCCTGAGCTCCATTTTTCCAGTCGCTTTTTTGGGAGCTGGCCGCAAAAGTGCAGGATTGCTTCAGGCCCTCTTCTGGTTCTGGGGGGCAGGCTGAGCTTGTGGTTAATTCTTCTTCCTGATGGGAAAAAAGAGTGACCTGTGCCTGTCCCAACCCCTAGAGCTAGTCTCTCATTGGTTCCCCCTCTTCCCGTTCATCCTCAGGACAAATTGCAACCTGTACGGAACAGGAGCTTAAAGGTGCTGATTCTCCAAGGAGGGAGATGGCTAGTAAAGCGGCTGGAATGGCGAACCCGAGCACAAGGAGATGAGAAATGAGGTGTGTTTTAGAAACCTTTCCCGATCACACGGTGTACCATCTTCTGGGTTTCTCATGCATGTTTTCGACGTAGGAAGATGCCCTTGAACCTGGAGATTTGGGACCCATGGGATGGGTACCATGCAGTATTACTTTAAAGGTTCTGCATTGGCTCATGCAACCTCACCAAACCTCTGAGCCCCAAGAGTGTCCACCCTTATGTCTCAATCAGCTGTGGGTCTAGATATGGTCAATCCAGGTTGCATCACAGCCCCTGAACGAATTTTGTAAGAATTTCTCTCTCTTTCACTGTCTTTGTTTCACGGGTTTTGAAAAGTAATTTATTTTTATAATGGGGTTTAGCTGCTTTTCACGGCTGTGTTTATGCCGCTTTACACCCCCTTGACTCACTTACAGAGAGATATCAATACATAGGGTTGAAGATTCTTACTAGTCAGATCTATTCTTGTGCGGTGAATAGGGGGTGTTGAGTCCAGTTCACTGAGCAAGGAGTAGGTCTTGTCTACTACATATTGGGTTTATGGAACGGTATCGGAGCTAATTTGAAACCCTTGTTTTATGCATCACCCCACCTCACCTTTCCCGTTCAGCAGCCATAGTGTGTTTTCTGAACGTGTGACTCTGTTCTGTTTTGTAATTCAGTTCAAGTGTAGCGGTTTTTACATTCCCTCTATAAGTGATATCTTATGATAAGTGTCTTTTTCGGTGTGACTTATTTCACTTAGAATCGTCGTACCTAAATCCACTCATCGTGCTGCTACTAGCCTTATGACGTGGAATTCATGGCTGAGTGATATTCTATTGTACATGAGGACCGCAACTTCTTTATCCACTTTTCTCTTTCCTAGGATATTTAAGGTGTAATGAAGTGGGGGTTCTTGTCAACAGAGCAGCCCTAAACTTTGGGGTGTCTGTGTCTTGCTGATTTTTAGTTTTCCCAATTTATACGCCCATGAGTGGAAGTGCCCTATGCTCTCCAAGCTGTGTTTTTTAGATGTTTCAGGACACACCGTACACTTCTCCAGAGTGGCTGTTGGCAATTTACATCCCGCCCATCAGCGTAGCAAGGCTCCCATTTCTCCATGGCCGGTCCTGCATTTCTGGTTTGGACACTTTTTTCCGCATGGCCCTTTTGCCCGCTGGGAAGCGAGACTTCTTTGGAGCGCTGATTTGCCTTTCCAGGTGGCTTGGTTGGCCAAAAAGGGCGTATGCGTTTTTTCCTGAATATATTCAGGAAAAAACGCATACGCCCTTTTTGGCCAAGGGCATCATTGTCCACGTTTTGCCGCTTTTCATGTGCTTTCAAGGCGATTCGAATCTACCTCCTGAAATCTGTTTCCTGCAATTCTGCCTTGCTTTCAAAGCCTCTTCGTTGCCTTCCCTCAATATATTTGTGGACGAGAGTTATCATTTATAACTCTGCAGGTTTGTGAATGGCAGTTCCCCTGAGCTCCATTTTTCCAGTCGCTTTTTTGGGAGCTGGCCGCAAAAGTGCAGGATTGCTTCAGGCCCTCTTCTGGTTCTGGGGGGCAGGCTGAGCTTGTGGTTAATTCTTCTTCCTGATGGGAAAAAAGAGTGACCTGTGCCTGTCCCAACCCCTAGAGCTAGTCTCTCATTGGTTCCCCCTCTTCCCGTTTATCCTCAGGACAAATTGCAACCTGTACGGAACAGGAGGTTAAAGGTGCTGATTCTCCAAGGAGGGAGATGGCTACTAAAGCGGCTGGAATGGCGAACCCGAGCACAAGGAGATGAGAAATGAGGTGTGTTTTAGAAACCTTTCCCGATCACACGGTGTACCATCTTCTGGGTTTCTCATGCATGTTTTCGACGTAGGAAGATGCCCTTGAACCTGGAGATTTGGGACCCATGGGATGGGTACCATGCAGTATTACTTTAAAGGTTCTGCATTGGCTCATGCAACCTCACCAAACCTCTGAGCCCCAAGAGTGTCCACCCTTATGTCTCAATCAGCTGTGGGTCTAGATATGGTCAATCCAGGTTGCATCACAGCCCCTGAACGAATTTTGTAAGAATTTCTCTCTCTTTCACTGTCTTTGTTTCACGGGTTTTGAAAAGTAATTTATTTTTATAATGGGGTTTAGCTGCTTTTCACGGCTGTGTTTATGCCGCTTTACACCCCCTTGACTCACTTACAGAGAGATATCAATACATAGGGTTGAAGATTCTTACTAGTGAGATCTATTCTTGTGCGGTGAATAGGGGGTGTTGAGTCCAGTTCACTGAGCAAGGAGTAGGTCTTGTCTACTACATATTGGGTTTATGGAACGGTATCGGAGCTAGTTTGAAACCCTTGTTTTATGCATCACCCCACCTCACCCTTCCCGTTCAGCAGCCACAGTGTGTTTTCTGAACGTGTGACTCTGTTCTGTTTTGTAATTCAGTTCAAGTGTAGCGGTTTTTACATTCCCTCTATAAGTGATATCTTATGATAAGTGTCTTTTTCGGTGTGACTTATTTCACTTAGAATCGTCGTACCTAAATCCACTCATCGTGCTGCTACTAGCCTTATGACGTGGAATTCATGGCTGAGTGATATTCCATTGTACATGAGGACCGCAACTTCTTTATCCACTTTTCTCTTTCCTAGGATATTTAAGGTGTAATGAAGTGGGGGTTCTTGTCAACAGAGCAGCCCTAAACTTTGGGGTGTCTGTGTCTTGCTGATTTTTAGTTTTCCCAATTTATACGCCCATGAGTGGAAGTGCCCTTTGCTCTCCAAGCTGTGTTTTTTAGATGTTTCAGGACACACCGTACACTTCTCCAGAGTGGCTGTTGGCAATTTACATCCCGCCCATCAGCGTAGCAAGGCTCCCATTTCTCCATGGCCGGTCCTGCATTTCTGGTTTGGACACTTTTTTCCGCATGGCCCTTTTGCCCGCTGGGAAGCGAGACTTCTTTGGAGCGCTGATTTGCCTTTCCAGGTGGCTTGGTTGGCCAAAAAGGGCGTATGCGTTTTTTCCTGAATATATTCAGGAAAAAACGCATACGCCCTTTTTGGCCAAGGGCATCATTGTCCACGTTTTGCTGCTTTTCATGTGCTTTCAAGGCGATTCGAATCTACCTCCTGAAATCTGTTTCCTGCAATTCTGCCTTGCTTTCAAAGCCTCTTCGTTGCCTTCCCTCAATATATTTGTGGACGAGAGTTATCATTTATAACTCTGCAGGTTTGTGAATGGCAGTGCCCCTGAGCTCCATTTTTCCAGTCGCTTTTTTGGGAGCTGGCCGCAAAAGTGCAGGATTGCTTCAGGCCCTCTTCTGGTTCTGGGGGGCAGGCTGAGCTTGTGGTTAATTCTTCTTCCTGATGGGAAAAAAGAGTGACCTGTGCCTGTCCCAACCCCTAGAGCTAGTCTCTCATTGGTTCCCCCTCTTCCCGTTCATCCTCAGGACAAATTGCAACCTGTACGGAACAGGAGGTTAAAGGTGCTGATTCTCCAAGGAGGTAGATGGCTACTAAAGCGGCTGGAATGGCGAACCCGAGCACAAGGAGATGAGAAATGAGGTGTGTTTTAGAAACCTTTCCCGATCACACGGTGTACCATCTTCTGGGTTTCTCATGCATGTTTTCGACGTAGGAAGATGCCCTTGAACCTGGAGATTTGGGACCCATGGAATGGGTACCATGCAGTATTACTTTAAAGGGTCTGCGTTGGCTCATGCAACCTCACCAAACATCTGAGCCACAAGAGTGTCCACCCTTATGTCTCAATCAGCTGTGGGTCTAGATATGGTCAATCCAGGTTGCATCACAGCCCCTGAACGAATTTTGAAAGAATTTCTCTCTCTTTCACTGTCTTTGTTTCACGGGTTTTGAAAAGTAATTTATTTTTATAATGGGGTTTAGCTGCTTTTCACGGCTGTGTTTATGCCGCTTTACACCCCCGTGACTCACTTACAGAGAGATATCAATACATAGGGTTGAAGATTCTTACTAGTCAGATATATTCTTGTGCGGTGAATAGGGGGTGTTGAGTCCAGTTCACTGAGCAAGGAGTAGGTCTTGTCTACTACATATTGGGTTTATGGAACGGTATCTGAGCTAATTTGAAACCCTTGTTTTATGCATCACCCCACCTCACCTTTCCCGTTCAGCAGCCATAGTGTGTTTTCTGAACGTGTGACTCTGTTCTGTTTTGTAATTCAGTTCAAGTGTAGCGGTTTTTACATTCCCTCTATAAGTGATATCTTATGATAAGTGTCTTTTTCGGTGTGACTTATTTCACTTAGAATCGTCGTACCTAAATCCACTCATCGTGCTGCTACTAGCCTTATGACGTGGATGTCATGGCTGAGTGATATTCCATTGTACATGAGGACCGCAACTTCTTTATCCACTTTTCTCTTTCCTAGGATATTTAAGGTGTAATGAAGTGGGGGTTCTTGTCAACAGAGCAGCCCTAAACTTTGGGGTGCCTGTGTCTTGATGATTTTTAGTTTTCCCAATTTATACGCCCATGAGTGGAAGTGCCCTATGCTCTCCAAGCTGTGTTTTTTAGATGTTTCAGGACACACCGTACACTTCTCCAGAGTGGCTGTTGGCAATTTACATCCCGCCCATCAGCGTAGCAAGGCTCCCATTTCTCCATGGCCGGTCCTGCATTTCTGGTTTGGACACTTTTTTCCGCATGGCCCTTTTGCCCGCTGGGAAGCGAGACTTCTTTGGAGCGCTGATTTGCCTTTCCAGGTGGCTTGGTTGGCCAAAAAGGGCGTATGCGTTTTTTCCTGAATATATTCAGGAAAAAACGCATACGCCCTTTTTGGCCAAGGGCATCATTGTCCACGTTTTGCCGCTTTTCATGTGCTTTCAAGGCGATTCGAATCTACCTCCTGACATCTGTTTCCTGCAATTCTGCCTTGCTTTCAAAGCCTCTTCGTTGCCTTCCCTCAATATATTTGTGGACGAGAGTTATCATTTATAACTCTGCAGGTTTGTGAATGGCAGTTCCCCTGAGCTCCATTTTTCCAGTCGCTTTTTTGGGAGCTGGCCGCAAAAGTGCAGGATTGCTTCAGGCCCTCTTCTGGTTCTGGGGGGCAGGCTGAGCTTGTGGTTAATTCTTCTTCCTGATGGGAAAAAAGAGTGACCTGTGCCTGTCCCAACCCCTAGAGCTAGTCTCTCATTGGTTCCCCCTCTTCCCGTTCATCCTCAGGACAAATTGCAACCTGTACGGAACAGGAGCTTAAAGGTGCTGATTCTCCAAGGAGGGAGATGGCTAGTAAAGCGGCTGGAATGGCGAACCCGAGCACAAGGAGATGAGAAATGAGGTGTGTTTTAGAAACCTTTCCCGATCACACGGTGTACCATCTTCTGGGTTTCTCATGCATGTTTTCGACGTAGGAAGATGCCCTTGAACCTGGAGATTTGGGACCCATGGGATGGGTACCATGCAGTATTACTTTAAAGGGTCTGCATTGGCTCATGCAACCTCACCAAACCTCTGAGCCACAAGAGTGTCCACCCTTATGTCTCAATCAGCTGTGGGTCTAGATATGGTCAATCCAGGTTGCATCACAGCCCCTGAACGAATTTTGAAAGAATTTCTCTCTCTTTCACTGTCTTTGTTTCACGGGTTTTGAAAAGTAATTTATTTTTATAATGGGGTTTAGCTGCTTTTCACGGCTGTGTTTATGCCGCTTTACACCCCCTTGACTCACTTACAGAGAGATATCAATACATAGCGATGAAGATTCTTACTAGTCAGATATATTCTTGTGCGGTGAATAGGGGGTGTTGAGTCCAGTTCACTGAGCAAGGAGTAGGTCTTGTCTACTACATATTGGGTTTATGGAACGGTATCTGAGCTAATTTGAAACCCTTGTTTTATGCATCACCCCACCTCACCTTTCCCGTTCAGCAGCCATAGTGTGTTTTCTGAACGTGTGACTCTGTTCTGTTTTGTAATTCAGTTCAAGTGTAGCGGTTTTTACATTCCCTCTATAAGTGATATCTTATGATAAGTGTCTTTTTCGGTGTGACTTATTTCACTTAGAATCGTCGTACCTAAATCCACTCATCGTGCTGCTACTAGCCTTATGACGTGGATGTCATGGCTGAGTGATATTCCATTGTACATGAGGACCGCAACTTCTTTATCCACTTTTCTCTTTCCTAGGATATTTAAGGTGTAATGAAGTGGGGGTTCTTGTCAACAGAGCAGCCCTAAACTTTGGGGTGCCTGTGTCTTCATGATTTTTAGTTTTCCCAATTTATACGCCCATGAGTGGAAGTGCCCTATGCTCTCCAAGCTGTGTTTTTTAGATGTTTCAGGACACACCGTACACTTCTCCAGAGTGGCTGTTGGCAATTTACATCCCGCCCATCAGCGTAGCAAGGCTCCCATTTCTCCATGGCCGGTCCTGCATTTCTGGTTTGGACACTTTTTTCCGCATGGCCCTTTTGCCCGCTGGGAAGCGAGACTTCTTTGGAGCGCTGATTTGCCTTTCCAGGTGGCTTGGTTGGCCAAAAAGGGCGTATGCGTTTTTTCCTGAATATATTCAGGAAAAAAGGCATACGCCCTTTTTGGCCAAGGGCATCATTGTCCACGTTTTGCCGCTTTTCATGTGCTTTCAAGGCGATTCGAATCTACCTCCTGACATCTGTTTCCTGCAATTCTGCCTTGCTTTCAAAGCCTCTTCGTTGCCTTCCCTCAATATATTTGTGGACGAGAGTTATCATTTATAACTCTGCAGGTTTGTGAATGGCAGTTCCCCTGAGCTCCATTTTTCCAGTCGCTTTTTTGGGAGCTGGCCGCAAAAGTGCAGGATTGCTTCAGGCCCTCTTCTGGTTCTGGGGGGCAGGCTGAGCTTGTGGTTAATTCTTCTTCCTGATGGGAAAAAAGAGTGACCTGTGCCTGTCCCAACCCCTAGAGCTAGTCTCTCATTGGTTCCCCCTCTTCCCGTTCATCCTCAGGACAAATTGCAACCTGTACGGAACAGGAGGTTAAAGGTGCTGATTCTCCAAGGAGGGAGATGGCTACTAAAGCGGCTGGAATGGCGAACCCGAGCACAAGGAGATGAGAAATGAGGTGTGTTTTAGAAACCTTTCCCGATCACACGGTGTACCATCTTCTGGGTTTCTCATGCATGTTTTCGACGTAGGAAGATGCCCTTGAACCTGGAGATTTGGGACCCATGGGATGGGTACCATGCAGTATTACTTTAAAGGTTCTGCATTGGCTCATGCAACCTCACCAAACCTCTGAGCCCCAAGAGTGTCCACCCTTATGTCTCAATCAGCTGTGGGTCTAGATATGGTCAATCCAGGTTGCATCACAGCCCCTGAACGAATTTTGTAAGAATTTCTCTCTTTCACTGTCTTTGTTTCACGGGTTTTGAAAAGTAATTTATTTTTATAATGGGGTTTAGCTGCTTTTCACGGCTGTGTTTATGCCGCTTTACACCCCCTTGACTCACTTACAGAGAGATATCAATACATAGGGTTGAAGATTCTTACTAGTCAGATCTATTCTTGTGCGGTGAATAGGGGGTGTTGAGTCCAGTTCACTGAGCAAGGAGTAGGTCTTGTCTACTACATATTGGGGTTATGGAACGGTATCTGAGCTAATTTGAAACCCTTGTTTTATGCATCACCCCACCTCACCTTTCCCGTTCAGCAGCCATAGTGTGTTTTCTGAACGTGTGACTCTGTTCTGTTTTGTAATTCAGTTCAAGTGTAGCGGTTTTTACATTCCCTCTATAAGTGATATCTTATGATAAGTGTCTTTTTCGGTGTGACTTATTTCACTTAGAATCGTCGTACCTAAATCCACTCATCGTGCTGCTACTAGCCTTATGACGTGGAATTCATGGCTGAGTGATATTCTATTGTACATGAGGACCGCAACTTCTTTATCCACTTTTCTCTTTCCTAGGATATTTAAGGTGTAATGAAGTGGGGGTTCTTGTCAACAGAGCAGCCCTAAACTTTGGGGTGTCTGTGTCTTGCTGATTTTTAGTTTTCCCAATTTATACGCCCATGAGTGGAAGTGCCCTATGCTCTCCAAGCTGTGTTTTTTAGATGTTTCAGGACACACCGTACACTTCTCCAGAGTGGCTGTTGGCAATTTACATCCCGCCCATCAGCGTAGCAAGGCTCCCATTTCTCCATGGCCGGTCCTGCATTTCTGGTTTGGACACTTTTTTCCGCATGGCCCTTTTGCCCGCTGGGAAGCGAGACTTCTTTGGAGCGCTGATTTGCCTTTCCAGGTGGCTTGGTTGGCCAAAAAGGGCGTATGCGTTTTTTCCTGAATATATTCAGGAAAAAACGCATACGCCCTTTTTGGCCAAGGGCATCATTGTCCACGTTTTGCTGCTTTTCATGTGCTTTCAAGGCGATTCGAATCTACCTCCTGACATCTGTTTCCTGCAATTCTGCCTTGCTTTCAAAGCCTCTTCGTTGCCTTCCCTCAATATATTTGTGGACGAGAGTTATCATTTATAACTCTGCAGGTTTGTGAATGGCAGTGCCCCTGAGCTCCATTTTTCCAGTCGCTTTTTTGGGAGCTGGCCGCAAAAGTGCAGGATTGCTTCAGGCCCTCTTCTGGTTCTGGGGGGCAGGCTGAGCTTGTGGTTAATTCTTCTTCCTGATGGGAAAAAAGAGTGACCTGTGCCTGTCCCAACCCCTAGAGCTAGTCTCTCATTGGTTCCCCCTCTTCCCGTTCATCCTCAGGACAAATTGCAACCTGTACGGAACAGGAGCTTAAAGGTGCTGATTCTCCAAGGAGGGAGATGGCTACTAAAGCGGCTGGAATGGCGAACCCGAGCACAAGGAGATGAGAAATGAGGTGTGTTTTAGAAACCTTTCCCGATCACACGGTGTACCATCTTCTGGGTTTCTCATGCATGTTTTCGACGTAGGAAGATGCCCTTGAACCTGGAGATTTGGGACCCATGGAATGGGTACCATGCAGTATTACTTTAAAGGGTCTGCGTTGGCTCATGCAACCTCACCAAACCTCTGAGCCCCAAGAGTGTCCACCCTTATGTCTCAATCAGCTGTGGGTCTAGATATGGTCAATCCAGGTTGCATCACAGCCCCTGAACGAATTTTGAAAGAATTTCTCTCTCTTTCACTGTCTTTGTTTCACGGGTTTTGAAAAGTAATTTATTTTTATAATGGGGTTTAGCTGCTTTTCACGGCTGTGTTTATGCCGCTTTACACCCCCTTGACTCACTTACAGAGAGATACCAATACATAGGGTTGAAGATTCTTACTAGTCAGATATATTCTTGTGCGGTGAATAGGGGGTGTTGAGTCCAGTTCACTGAGCAAGGAGTAGGTCTTGTCTACTACATATTGGGTTTATGGAACGGTATCTGAGCTAATTTGAAACCCTTGTTTTATGCATCACCCCACCTCACCTTTCCCGTTCAGCAGCCATAGTGTGTTTTCTGAACGTGTGACTCTGTTCTGTTTTGTAATTCAGTTCAAGTGTAGCGGTTTTTATATTCCCTCTATAAGTGATATCTTATGATAAGTGTCTTTTTCGGTGTGACTTATTTCACTTAGAATCGTCGTAACTAAATCCACTCATCGTGCTGCTACTAGCCTTATGACGTGGATGTCATGGCTGAGTGATATTCCATTGTACATGAGGACCACAACTTCTTTATCCACTTTTCTCTTTCCTAGGATATTTAAGGTGTAATGAAGTGGGGGTTCTTGTCAACAGAGCAGCCCTAAACTTTGGGGTGCCTGTGTCTTGCTGATTTTTAGTTTTCCCAATTTATACGCCCATGAGTGGAAGTGCCCTATGCTCTCCAAGCTGTGTTTTTTAGATGTTTCAGGACACACCGTACACTTCTCCAGAGTGGCTGTTGGCAATTTACATCCCGCCCATCAGCGTAGCAAGGCTCCCTTTTCTCCATGGCCGGTCCTGCATTTCTGGTTTGGACACTTTTTTCCGCATGGCCCTTTTGCCCGCTGGGAAGCGAGACTTCTTTGGAGCGCTGATTTGCCTTTCCAGGTGGCTTGGTTGGCCAAAAAGGGCGTATGCGTTTTTTCCTGAATATATTCAGGAAAAAAGGCATACGCCCTTTTTGGCCAAGGGCATCATTGTCCACGTTTTGCCGCTTTTCATGTGCTTTCAAGGCGATTCGAATCTACCTCCTGACATCTGTTTCCTGCAATTCTGCCTTGCTTTCAAAGCCTCTTCGTTGCCTTCCCTCAATATATTTGTGGACGAGAGTTATCATTTATAACTCTGCAGGTTTGAGAATGGCAGTGCCCCTGAGCTCCATTTTTCCAGTCGCTTTTTTGGGAGCTGGCCGCAAAAGTGCAGGATTGCTTCAGGCCCTCTTCTGGTTCTGGGGGGCAGGCTGAGCTTGTGGTTAATTCTTCTTCCTGATGGGAAAAAAGAGTGACCTGTGCCTGTCCCAACCCCTAGAGCTAGTCTCTCATTGGTTCCCCCTCTTCCCGTTCATCCTCAGGACAAATTGCAACATGTACGGAACAGGAGCTTAAAGGTGCTGATTCTCCAAGGAGGGAGATGCCTAGTAAAGCGGCTGGAATGGCGAACCCGAGCACAAGGAGATGAGAAATGAGGTGCGTTTTAGAAACCTTTCCCGATCACACGGTGTACCATCTTCTGGGTTTCTCATGCATGTTTTCGACGTAGGAAGATGCCCTTGAACCTGGAGATTTGGGACCCATGGGATGCGTACCATGCAGTATTACTTTAAAGGGTCTGCGTTGGCTCATGCAACCTCACCAAACCTCTGAGCCCCAAGAGTGTCCACCCTTATGTCTCAATCAGCTGTGGGTCTAGATATGGTCAATCCAGGTTGCATCACAGCCCCTGAACGAGTTTTGAAAGAATTTCTCTCTCTTTCACTGTCTTTGTTTCACGGGTTTTGAAAAGTAATTTATTTTTATAATGGGGTTTAGCTGCTTTTCACGGCTGTGTTTATGCCGCTTTACACCCCCTTGACTCACTTACAGAGAGATATCAATACATAGGGTTGAAGATTCTTACTAGTCAGATATATTCTTGTGCGGTGAATAGGGGGTGTTGAGTCCAGTTCACTGAGCAAGGAGTAGGTCTTGTCTACTACATATTGGGTTTATGGAACGGTATCTGAGCTAATTTGAAACCCTTGTTTTATGCATCACCCCACCTCACCTTTCCCGTTCAGCAGCCATAGTGTGTTTTCTGAACGTGTGACTCTGTTCTGTTTTGTAATTCAGTTCAAGTGTAGCGGTTTTTACATTCCCTCTATAAGTGATATCTTATGATAAGTGTCTTTTTCGGTGTGACTTATTTCACTTAGAATCGTCGTACCTAAATCCACTCATCGTGCTGCTACTAGCCTTATGACGTGGATTTCATGGCTGAGTGATATTCCATTGTACATGAGGACCGCAACTTCTTTATCCACTTTTCTCTTTCCTAGGATATTTAAGGTGTACTGAAGTGGGGGTTCTTGTCAACAGAGCAGCCCTAAACTTTGGGGTGCCTGTGTCTTGCTGATTTTTAGTTTTCCCAATTTATACGCCCATGAGTGGAAGTGCCCTATGCTCTCCAAGCTGTGTTTTTTAGATGTTTCAGGACACACCGTACACTTTTCCAGAGTGGCTGTTGGCAATTTACATCCCGCCCATCAGCGTAGCAAGGCTCCCATTTCTCCATGGCCGGTCCTGCATTTCTGGTTTGGACACTTTTTTCCGCATGGCCCTTTTGCCCGCTGGGAAGCGAGACTTCGTTGGAGCGCTGATTTGCCTTTCCAGGTGGCTTGGTTGGCCAAAATGGGCGTATGCGTTTTTTCCTGAATATATTCAGGAAAAAAGGCATACGCCCTTTTTGGCCAAGGGCATCATTGTCCACGTTTTGCCGCTTTTCATGTGCTTTCAAGGCGATTCGAATCTACCTCCTGAAATCTGTTTCCTGCAATTCTGCCTTGCTTTCAAAGCCTCTTCGTTGCCTTCCCTCAATATATTTGTGGACGAGAGTTATCATTTATAACTCTGCAGGTTTGTGAATGGCAGTGCCCCTGAGCTCCATTTTTCCAGTCGCTTTTTTGGGAGCTGGCCGCAAAAGTGCAGGATTGCTTCAGGCCCTCTTCTGGTTCTGGGGGGCAGGCTGAGCTTGTGGTTAATTCTTCTTCCTGATGGGAAAATAGAGTGACCTGTGCCTGTCCCAACCCCTAGAGCTAGTCTCTCATTGGTTCCCCCTCTTCCCGTTCATCCTCAGGACAAATTGCAACCTGTACGGAACAGGAGCTTAAAGGTGCTGATTCTCCCAGGAGGGAGATGGCTACTAAAGCGGCTGGAATGGCGAACCCGAGCACAAGGAGATGAGAAATGAGGTGCGTTTTAGAAACCTTTCCCGATCACACGGTGTACCATCTTCTGGGTTTCTCATGCATGTTTTCGACGTAGGAAGATGCCCTTGAACCTGGAGATTTGGGACCCATGGGCTGGGTACCATGCAGTATTACTTTAAAGGGTCTGCGTTGGCTCATGCAACCTCACCAAACCTCTGAGCCCCAAGAGTGTCCACCCTTATGTCTCAATCAGCTGTGGGTCTAGATATGGTCAATCCAGGTTGCATCACAGCCCCTGAACGAATTTTGTAAGAATTTCTCTCTCTTTCACTGTCTTTGTTTCACGGGGTTTGAAAAGTAATTTATTTTTATAATGGGGTTTAGCTGCTTTTCACGGCTGTGTTTATGCCGCTTTACACCCCCTTGACTCACTTACAGAGAGATATCAATACATAGGGTTGAAGATTCTTACTAGTCAGATATATTCTTGTGCGGTGAATAGGGGGTGTTGAGTCCAGTTCACTGAGCAAGGAGTAGGTCTTGTCTACTACATATTGGGGTTATGGAACGGTATCTGAGCTAATTTGAAACCCTTGTTTTATGCATCACCCCACCTCACCTTTCCCGTTCAGCAGCCATAGTGTGTTTTCTGAACGTGTGACTCTGTTCTGTTTTGTAATTCAGTTCAAGTGTAGCGGTTTTTACATTCCCTCTATAAGTGATATCTTATGATAAGTGTCTTTTTCGGTGTGACTTATTTCACTTAGAATCGTCGTACCTAAATCCACTCATCGTGCTGCTACTAGCCTTATGACGTGGATTTCATGGCTGAGTGATATTCCATTGTACATGAGGACCACAACTTCTTTATCCACTTTTCTCTTTCCTAGGATATTTAAGGTGTAATGAAGTGGGGGTTCTTGTCAACAGAGCAGCCCTAAACTTTGGGGTGCCTGTGTCTTGCTGATTTTTAGTTTTCCCAATTTATACGCCCATGAGTGGAAGTGCCCTTTGCTCTCCAAGCTGTGTTTTTTAGATGTTTCAGGACACACCGTACACTTGTCCAGAGTGGCTGTTGGCAATTTACATCCCGCCCATCAGCGTAGCAAGGCTCCCATTTCTCCATGGCCGGTCCTGCATTTCTGGTTTGGACACTTTTTTCCGCATGACCCTTTTGCCCGCTGGGAAGCGAGACTTCTTTGGAGCGCTGATTGGCCTTTCCAGGTGGCTTGGTTGGCCAAAAAGGGCGTATGCGTTTTTTCCTGAATATATTCAGGAAAAAAGGCATACGCCCTTTTTGGCCAAGGGCATCATTGTCCACGTTTTGCCGCTTTTCATGTGCTTTCAAGGCGATACGAATCTACCTCCTGAAATCTGTTTCATGCAATTCTGCCTTGCTTTCAAAGCCTCTTCGTTGCCTTCCCTCAATATATTTGTGGACGAGAGTTATCATTTATAACTCTGCAGGTTTGTGAATGGCAGTGCCACTGAGCTCCATTTTTCCAGTCGCTTTTTTGGGAGCTGCCCGCAAAAGTGCAGGATTGCTTCAGGCCCTCTTCTGGTTCTGGGGGGCAGGCTGAGCTTGTGGTTAATTCTTCTTCCTGATGGGAAAATAGAGTGACCTGTGCCTGTCCCAACCCCTAGAGCTAGTCTCTCATTGGTTCCCCCTCTTGCCGTTCATCCTCAGGACAAATTGCAACCTGTACGGAACAGGAGGTTAAAGGTGCTGATTCTCCAAGGAGGGAGATGGCTAGTAAAGCGGCTGGAATGGTGAACCCGAGCACAAGGAGATGAGAAATGAGGTGCGTTTTAGAAACCTTTCCCGATCACACGGTGTACCATCTTCTGGGTTTCTCATGCATGTTTTCGACGTAGGAAGATGCCCTTGAACCTGGAGATTTGGGACCCATGGGATGGGTACCATGCAGTATTACTTTAAAGGGTCTGCGTTGGCTCATGCAACCTCACCAAACCTCTGAGCCCCAAGAGTGTCCACCCTTATGTCTCAATCAGCTGTGGGTCTAGATATGGTCAATCCAGGTTGCATCACAGCCCCTGAACGAATTTTGTAAGAATTTCTCTCTCTTTCACTGTCTTTGTTTCACGGGGTTTGAAAAGTAATTTATTTTTATAATGGGGTTTAGCTGCTTTTCACGGCTGTGTTTATGCCGCTTTACACCCCCTTGACTCACTTACAGAGAGATATCAATACATAGGGTTGAAGATTCTTACTAGTCAGATATATTCTTGTGCGGTGAATAGGGGGTGTTGAGTCCAGTTCACTGAGCAAGGAGTAGGTCTTGTCTACTACATATTGGGGTTATGGAACGGTATCTGAGCTAATTTGAAACCCTTGTTTTATGCATCACCCCACCTCACCTTTCCCGTTCAGCAGCCATAGTGTGTTTTCTGAACGTGTGACTCTGTTCTGTTTTGTAATTCAGTTCAAGTGTAGCGGTTTTTACATTCCCTCTATAAGTGATATCTTATGATAAGTGTCTTTTTCGGTGTGACTTATTTCACTTAGAATCGTCGTACCTAAATCCACTCATCGTGCTGCTACTAGCCTTATGACGTGGATTTCATGGCTGAGTGATATTCCATTGTACATGAGGACCACAACTTCTTTATCCACTTTTCTCTTTCCTAGGATATTTAAGGTGTAATGAAGTGGGGGTTCTTGTCAACAGAGCAGCCCTAAACTTTGGGGTGCCTGTGTCTTGCTGATTTTTAGTTTTCCCAATTTATACGCCCATGAGTGGAAGTGCCCTTTGCTCTCCAAGCTGTGTTTTTTAGATGTTTCAGGACACACCGTACACTTGTCCAGAGTGGCTGTTGGCAATTTACATCCCGCCCATCAGCGTAGCAAGGCTCCCATTTCTCCATGGCCGGTCCTGCATTTCTGGTTTGGACACTTTTTTCCGCATGGTCCTTTTGCCCGCTGGGAAGCGAGACTTCTTTGGAGCGCTGATTTGCCTTTCCAGGTGGCTTGGTTGGCCAAAAAGGGCGTATGCGTTTTTTCCTGAATATATTCAGGAAAAAAGGCATACGCCCTTTTTGGCCAAGGGCATCATTGTCCACGTTTTGCCGCTTTTCATGTGCTTTCAAGGCGATTCGAATCTACCTCCTGAAATCTGTTTCCTGCAATTCTGCCTTGCTTTCAAAGCCTCTTCGTTGCCTTCCCTCAATATATTTGTGGACGAGAGTTATCATTTATAACTCTGCAGGTTTGTGAATGGCAGTGCCCCTGAGCTCCATTTTTCCAGTCGCTTTTTTGGGAGCTGGCCGCAAAAGTGCAGGATTGCTTTAGGCCCTCTTCTGGTTCTGGGGGGCATGCTGAGCTTGTGGTTAATTCTTCTTCCTGATGGGAAAATAGAGTGACCTGTGCCTGTCCCAACCCCTAGAGCTAGTCTCTCATTGGTTCCCCCTCTTCCCGTTCATCCTCAGGACAAATTGCAACCTGTACGGAACAGGAGGTTAAAGGTGCTGATTCTCCAAGGAGGGAGATGGCTAGTAAAGCGGCTGGAATGGCGAACCCGAGCACAAGGGATGAGAAATGAGGTGCGTTTTAGAAACCTTTCCCGATCACACGGTGTACCATCTTCTGGGTTTCTCATGCATGTTTTCGACGTAGGAAGATGCCCTTGAACCTGGAGATTTGGGATCCATGGGATGGGTACCATGCAGTATTACTTTAAAGGGTCTGCGTTGGCTCATGCAACCTCACCAAACCTCTGAGCCCCAAGAGTGTCCACCCTTATGTCTCAATCAGCTGTGGGTCTAGATATGGTCAATCCAGGTTGCATCACAGCCCCTGAACGAATTTTGTAAGAATTTCTCTCTCTTTCACTGTCTTTGTTTCACGGGGTTTGAAAAGTAATTTATTTTTATAATGGGGTTTAGCTGCTTTTCACGGCTGTGTTTATGCCGCTTTACACCCCCTTGACTCACTTACAGAGGGATATCAATACATAGGGTTGAAGATTCTTACTAGTCAGATATATTCTTTTGCGGTGAATAGGGGGTGTTGCGTCCAGTTCACTGAGCAAGGAGTAGGTCTTGTCTACTACATATTGGGGTTATGGAACGGTATCTGAGCTAATTTGAAACCCTTGTTTTATGCATCACCCCACCTCACCTTTCCCGTTCAGCAGCCATAGTGTGTTTTCTGAACGTGTGACTCTGTTCTGTTTTGTAATTCAGTTCAAGTGTAGCGGTTTTTACATTCCCTCTATAAGTGATATCTTATGATAAGTGTCTTTTTCGGTGTGACTTATTTCACTTAGAATCGTCGTACCTAAATCCACTCATCGTGCTGCTACTAGCCTTATGACGTGGATTTCATGGCTGAGTGATATTCCATTGTACATGAGGACCACAACTTCTTTATCCACTTTTCTCTTTCCTAGGATATTTAAGGTGTAATGAAGTGGGGGTTCTTGTCAACAGAGCAGCCCTAAACTTTGGGGTGCCTGTGTCTTGCTGATTTTTAGTTTTCCCAATTTATACGCCCATGAGTGGAAGTGCCCTTTGCTCTCCAAGCTGTGTTTTTTAGATGTTTCAGGACACACCGTACACTTGTCCAGAGTGGCTGTTGGCAATTTACATCCCGCCCATCAGCGTAGCAAGGCTCCCATTTCTCCATGGCCGGTCCTGCATTTCTGGTTTGGACACTTTTTTCCGCATGGCCCTTTTGCCCGCTGGGAAGCGAGACTTCTTTGGAGCGCTGATTTGCCTTTCCAGGTGGCTTGGTTGGCCAAAAAGGGCGTATGCCTTTTTTCCTGAATATATTCAGGAAAAAAGGCATACGCCCTTTTTGGCCAAGGGCATCATTGTCCACGTTTTGCTGCTTTTCATGTGCTTTCAAGGCGATTCGAATCTACCTCCTGAAATCTGTTTCCTGCAATTCTGCCTTGCTTTCAAAGCCTCTTCGTTGCCTTCCCTCAATATATTTGTGGACGAGAGTTATCATTTATAACTCTGCAGGTTTGTGAATGGCAGTGCCCCTGAGCTCCATTTTTCCAGTCGCTTTTTTGGGAGCTGGCCGCAAAAGTGCAGGATTGCTTTAGGCCCTCTTCTGGTTCTGGGGGGCAGGCTGAGCTTGTGGTTAATTCTTCTTCCTGATGGGAAAATAGAGTGACCTGTGCCTGTCCCAACCCCTAGAGCTAGTCTCTCATTGGTTCCCCCTCTTGCCGTTCATCCTCAGGACAAATTGCAACCTGTACGGAACAGGAGGTTAAAGGTGCTGATTCTCCAAGGAGGGAGATGGCTAGTAAAGCGGCTGGAATGGCGAACCCGAGCACAAGGAGATGAGAAATGAGGTGCGTTTTAGAAACCTTTCCCGATCACACGGTGTACCATCTTCTGGGTTTCTCATGCATGTTTTCGACGTAGGAAGATGCCCTTGAACCTGGAGATTTGGGACCCATGGGATGGGTACCATGCAGTATTACTTTAAAGGGTCTGCGTTGGCTCATGCAACCTCACCAAACCTCTGAGCCCCAAGAGTGTCCACCCTTATGTCTCAATCTGCTGTGGGTCTAGATATGGTCAATCCAGGTTGCATCACAGCCCCTGAACGAATTTTGTAAGAATTTCTCTCTCTTTCACTGTCTTTGTTTCACGGGGTTTGAAAAGTAATTTATTTTTATAATGGGGTTTAGCTGCTTTTCACGGCTGTGTTTATGCCGCTTTACACCCCCTTGACTCACTTACAGAGAGATATCAATACATAGGGTTGAAGATTCTTACTAGTCAGATATATTCTTGTGCGGTGAATAGGGGGTGTTGAGTCCAGTTCACTGAGCAAGGAGTAGGTCTTGTCTACTACATATTGGGGTTATGGAACGGTATCTGAGCTAATTTGAAACCCTTGTTTTATGCATCACCCCACCTCACCTTTCCCGTTCAGCAGCCATAGTGTGTTTTCTGAACGTGTGACTCTGTTCTGTTTTGTAATTCAGTTCAAGTGTAGCGGTTTTTACATTCCCTCTATAAGTGATATCTTATGATAAGTGTCTTTTTCGGTGTGACTTATTTCACTTAGAATCGTCGTACCTAAATCCACTCATCGTGCTGCTACTAGCCTTATGACGTGGATTTCATGGCTGAGTGATATTCCATTGTACATGAGGACCACAACTTCTTTATCCACTTTTCTCTTTCCTAGGATATTTAAGGTGTAATGAAGTGGGGGTTCTTGTCAACAGAGCAGCCCTAAACTTTGGGGTGCCTGTGTCTTGCTGATTTTTAGTTTTCCCAATTTATACGCCCATGAGTGGAAGTGCCCTTTGCTCTCCAAGCTGTGTTTTTTAGATGTTTCAGGACACACCGTACACTTCTCCAGAGTGGCTGTTGGCAATTTACATCCCGCCCATCAGCGTAGCAAGGCTCCCATTTCTCCATGGCCGGTCCTGCATTTCTGGTTTGGACACTTTTTTCCGCATGGTCCTTTTGCCCGCTGGGAAGCGAGACTTCTTTGGAGCGCTGATTTGCCTTTCCAGGTGGCTTGGTTGGCCAAAAAGGGCGTATGCGTTTTTTCCTGAATATATTCAGGAAAAAAGGCATACGCCCTTTTTGGCCAAGGGCATCATTGTCCACGTTTTGCCGCTTTTCATGTGCTTTCAAGGCGATTCGAATCTACCTCCTGAAATCTGTTTCCTGCAATTCTGCCTTGCTTTCAAAGCCTCTTCGTTGCCTTCCCTCAATATATTTGTGGACGAGAGTTATCATTTATAACTCTGCAGGTTTGTGAATGGCAGTGCCCCTGAGCTCCATTTTTCCAGTCGCTTTTTTGGGAGCTGGCCGCAAAAGTGCAGGATTGCTTCAGGCCCTCTTCTGGTTCTGGGGGGCAGGCTGAGCTTGTGGTTAATTCTTCTTCCTGATGGGAAAATAGAGTGACCTGTGCCTGTCCCAACCCCTAGAGCTAGTCTCTCATTGGTTCCCCCTCTTGCCGTTCATCCTCAGGACAAATTGCAACCTGTACGGAACAGGAGGTTAAAGGTGCTGATTCTCCAAGGAGGGAGATGGCTAGTAAAGCGGCTGGAATGGCGAACCCGAGCACAAGGAGATGAGAAATGAGGTGCGTTTTAGAAACCTTTCCCGATCACACGGTGTACCATCTTCTGGGTTTCTCATGCATGTTTTCGACGTAGGAAGATGCCCTTGAACCTGGAGATTTGGGACCCATGGGATGGGTACCATGCAGTATTACTTTAAAGGGTCTGCGTTGGCTCATGCAACCTCACCAAACCTCTGAGCCCCAAGAGTGTCCACCCTTATGTCTCAATCAGCTGTGGGTCTAGATATGGCCAATCCAGGTTGCATCACAGCCCCTGAACGAATTTTGTAAGAATTTCTCTCTCTTTCACTGTCTTTGTTTCACGGGGTTTGAAAAGTAATTTATTTTTATAATGGGGTTTAGCTGCTTTTCACGGCTGTGTTTATGCCGCTTTACACCCCCTTGACTCACTTACAGAGAGATATCAATACATAGGGTTGAAGATTCTTACTAGTCAGATATATTCTTGTGCGGTGAATAGGGGGTGTTGAGTCCAGTTCACTGAGCAAGGAGTAGGTCTTGTCTACTACATATTGGGGTTATGGAACGGTATCTGAGCTAATTTGAAACCCTTGTTTTATGCATCACCCCACCTCACCTTTCCCGTTCAGCAGCCATAGTGTGTTTTCTGAACGTGTGACTCTGTTCTGTTTTGTAATTCAGTTCAAGTGTAGCGGTTTTTACATTCCCTCTATAAGTGATATCTTATGATAAGTGTCTTTTTCGGTGTGACTTATTTCACTTAGAATCGTCGTACCTAAATCCACTCATCGTGCTGCTACTAGCCTTATGACGTGGATTTCATGGCTGAGTGATATTCCATTGTACATGAGGACCACAACTTCTTTATCCACTTTTCTCTTTCCTAGGATATTTAAGGTGTAATGAAGTGGGGGTTCTTGTCAACAGAGCAGCCCTAAACTTTGGGGTGCCTGTGTCTTGCTGATTTTTAGTTTTCCCAATTTATACGCCCATGAGTGGAAGTGCCCTTTGCTCTCCAAGCTGTGTTTTTTAGATGTTTCAGGACACACCGTACACTTGTCCAGAGTGGCTGTTGGCAATTTACATCCCGCCCATCAGCGTAGCAAGGCTCCCATTTCTCCATGGCCGGTCCTGCATTTCTGGTTTGGACACTTTTTTCCGCATGGTCCTTTTGCCCGCTGGGAAGCGAGACTTCTTTGGAGCGCTGATTTGCCTTTCCAGGTGGCTTGGTTGGCCAAAAAGGGCGTATGCGTTTTTTCCTGAATATATTCAGGAAAAAAGGCATACGCCCTTTTTGGCCAAGGGCATCATTGTCCATGTTTTGCCGCTTTTCATGTGCTTTCAAGGCGATTCGAATCTACCTCCTGAAATCTGTTTCCTGCAAATCTGCCTTGCTTTCAAAGCCTCTTCGTTGCCTTCCCTCAATATATTTGTGGACGAGAGTTATCATTTATAACTCTGCAGGTTTGTGAATGGCAGTGCCCCTGAGCTCCATTTTTCCAGTCGCTTTTTTGGGAGCTGGCCGCAAAAGTGCAGGATTGCTTTAGGCCCTCTTCTGGTTCTGGGGGGCAGGCTGAGCTTGTGGTTAATTCTTCTTCCTGATGGGAAAATAGAGTGACCTGTGCCTGTCCCAACCCCTAGAGCTAGTCTCTCATTGGTTCCCCCTCTTGCCGTTCATCCTCAGGACAAATTGCAACCTGTACGGAACAGGAGGTTAAAGGTGCTGATTCTCCAAGGAGGGAGATGGCTAGTAAAGCGGCTGGAATGGCGAACCCGAGCACAAGGAGATGAGAAATGAGGTGCGTTTTAGAAACCTTTCCCGATCACACGGTGTACCATCTTCTGGGTTTCTCATGCATGTTTTCGACGTAGGAAGATGCCCTTGAACCTGGAGATTTGGGACCCATGGGATGGGTACCATGCAGTATTACTTTAAAGGGTCTGCGTTGGCTCATGCAACCTCACCAAACCTCTGAGCCCCAAGAGTGTCCACCCTTATGTCTCAATCAGCTGTGGGTCTAGATATGGTCAATCCAGGTTGCATCACAGCCCCTGAACGAATTTTGTAAGAATTTCTCTCTCTTTCACTGTCTTTGTTTCACGGGGTTTGAAAAGTAATTTATTTTTATAATGGGGTTTAGCTGCTTTTCACGGCTGTGTTTATGCCGCTTTACACCCCCTTGACTCACTTACAGAGAGATATCAATACATAGGGTTGAAGATTCTTACTAGTCAGATATATTCTTGTGCGGTGAATAGGGGGTGTTGAGTCCAGTTCACTGAGCAAGGAGTAGGTCTTGTCTACTACATATTGGGGTTATGGAACGGTATCTGAGCTAATTTGAAACCCTTGTTTTATGCATCACCCCACCTCACCTTTCCCGTTCAGCAGCCATAGTGTGTTTTCTGAACGTGTGACTCTGTTCTGTTTTGTAATTCAGTTCAAGTGTAGCGGTTTTTACATTCCCTCTATAAGTGATATCTTATGATAAGTGTCTTTTTCGGTGTGACTTATTTCACTTAGAATCGTCGTACCTAAATCCACTCATCGTGCTGCTACTAGCCTTATGACGTGGATTTCATGGCTGAGTGATATTCCATTGTACATGAGGACCACAACTTCTTTATCCACTTTTCTCTTTCCTAGGATATTTAAGGTGTAATGAAGTGGGGGTTCTTGTCAACAGAGCAGCCCTAAACTTTGGGGTGCCTGTGTCTTGCTGATTTTTAGTTTTCCCAATTTATACGCCCATGAGTGGAAGTGCCCTTTGCTCTCCAAGCTGTGTTTTTTAGATGTTTCAGGACACACCGTACACTTGTCCAGAGTGGCTGTTGGCAATTTACATCCCGCCCATCAGCGTAGCAAGGCTCCCATTTCTCCATGGCCGGTCCTGCATTTCTGGTTTGGACACTTTTTTCCGCATGGCCCTTTTGCCCGCTGGGAAGCGAGACTTCTTTGGAGCGCTGATTTGCCTTTCCAGGTGGCTTGGTTGGCCAAAAAGGGCGTATGCGTTTTTTCCTGAATATATTCAGGAAAAAAGGCATACGCCCTTTTTGGCCAAGGGCATCATTGTCCACGTTTTGCTGCTTTTCATGTGCTTTCAAGGCGATTCGAATCTACCTCCTGAAATCTGTTTCCTGCAATTCTGCCTTGCTTTCAAAGCCTCTTCGTTGCCTTCCCTCAATATATTTGTGGACGAGAGTTATCATTTATAACTCTGCAGGTTTGTGAATGGCAGTGCCCCTGAGCTCCATTTTTCCAGTCGCTTTTTTGGGAGCTGGCCGCAAAAGTGCAGGATTGCTTCAGGCCCTCTTCTGGTTCTGGGGGGCAGGCTGAGCTTGTGGTTAGTTCTTCTTCCTGATGGGAAAATAGAGTGACCTGTGCCTGTCCCAACCCCTAGAGCTAGTCTCTCATTGGTTCCCCCTCTTGCCGTTCATCCTCAGGACAAATTGCAACCTGTACGGAACAGGAGGTTAAAGGTGCTGATTCTCCAAGGAGGGAGATGGCTAGTAAAGCGGCTGGAATGGCGAACCCGAGCAAAGGAGATGAGAAATGAGGTGCGTTTTAGAAACCTTTCCCGATCACACGGTGTACCATCTTCTGGGTTTCTCATGCATGTTTTCGACGTAGGAAGATGCCCTTGAACCTGGAGATTTGGGACCCATGGGATGGGTACCATGCAGTATTACTTTAAAGGGTCTGCGTTGGCTCATGCAACCTCACCAAACCTCTGAGCCCCAAGAGTGTCCACCCTTATGTCTCAATCTGCTGTGGGTCTAGATATGGTCAATCCAGGTTGCATCACAGCCCCTGAACGAATTTTGTAAGAATTTCTCTCTCTTTCACTGTCTTTGTTTCACGGGGTTTGAAAAGTAATTTATTTTTATAATGGGGTTTAGCTGCTTTTCACGGCTGTGTTTATGCCGCTTTACACCCCCTTGACTCACTTACAGAGAGATATCAATACATAGGGTTGAAGATTCTTACTAGTCAGATCTATTCTTGTGCGGTGAATAGGGGGTGTTGAGTCCAGTTCACTGAGCAAGGAGTAGGTCTTGTCTACTACATATTGGGGTTATGGAACGGTATCTGAGCTAATTTGAAACCCTTGTTTTATGCATCACCCCACCTCACCTTTCCCGTTCAGCAGCCATAGTGTGTTTTCTGAACGTGTGACTCTGTTCTGTTTTGTAATTCAGTTCAAGTGTAGCGGTTTTTACATTCCCTCTATAAGTGATATCTTATGATAAGTGTCTTTTTCGGTGTGACTTATTTCACTTAGAATCGTCGTACCTAAATCCACTCATCGTGCTGCTACTAGCCTTATGACGTGGATTTCATGGCTGAGTGATATTCCATTGTACATGAGGACCACAACTTCTTTATCCACTTTTCTCTTTCCTAGGATATTTAAGGTGTAATGAAGTGGGGGTTCTTGTCAACAGAGCAGCCCTAAACTTTGGGGTGCCTGTGTCTTGCTGATTTTTAGTTTTCCCAATTTATACGCCCATGAGTGGAAGTGCCCTTTGCTCTCCAAGCTGTGTTTTTTAGATGTTTCAGGACACACCGTACACTTGTCCAGAGTGGCTGTTGGCAATTTACATCCCGCCCATCAGCGTAGCAAGGCTCCCATTTCTCCATGGCCGGTCCTGCATTTCTGGTTTGGACACTTTTTTCCGCATGGCCCTTTTGCCCGCTGGGAAGCGAGACTTCTTTGGAGCGCTGATTTGCCTTTCCAGGTGGCTTGGTTGGCCAAAAAGGGCGTATGCGTTTTTTCCTGAATATATTCAGGAAAAAAGGCATACGCCCTTTTTGGCCAAGGGCATCATTGTCCACGTTTTGCTGCTTTTCATGTGCTTTCAAGGCGATTCGAATCTACCTCCTGAAATCTGTTTCCTGCAATTCTGCCTTGCTTTCAAAGCCTCTTCGTTGCCTTCCCTCAATATATTTGTGGACGAGAGTTATCATTTATAACTCTGCAGGTTTGTGAATGGCAGTGCCCCTGAGCTCCATTTTTCCAGTCGCTTTTTTGGGAGCTGGCCGCAAAAGTGCAGGATTGCTTCAGGCCCTCTTCTGGTTCTGGGGGGCAGGCTGAGCTTGTGGTTAGTTCTTCTTCCTGATGGGAAAATAGAGTGACCTGTGCCTGTCCCAACCCCTAGAGCTAGTCTCTCATTGGTTCCCCCTCTTGCCGTTCATCCTCAGGACAAATTGCAACCTGTACGGAACAGGAGGTTAAAGGTGCTGATTCTCCAAGGAGGGAGATGGCTAGTAAAGCGGCTGGAATGGCGAACCCGAGCACAAGGAGATGAGAAATGAGGTGCGTTTTAGAAACCTTTCCCGATCACACGGTGTACCATCTTCTGGGTTTCTCATGCATGTTTTCGACGTAGGAAGATGCCCTTGAACCTGGAGATTTGGGACCCATGGGATGGGTACCATGCAGTATTACTTTAAAGGGTCTGCGTTGGCTCATGCAACCTCACCAAACCTCTGAGCCCCAAGAGTGTCCACCCTTATGTCTCAATCAGCTGTGGGTCTAGATATGGTCAATCCAGGTTGCATCACAGCCCCTGAACGAATTTTGTAAGAATTTCTCTCTCTTTCACTGTCTTTGTTTCACGGGGTTTGAAAAGTAATTTATTTTTATAATGGGGTTTAGCTGCTTTTCACGGCTGTGTTTATGCCGCTTTACACCCCCTTGACTCACTTACAGAGAGATATCAATACATAGGGTTGAAGATTCTTACTAGTCAGATATATTCTTGTGCGGTGAATAGGGGGTGTTGAGTCCAGTTCACTGAGCAAGGAGTAGGTCTTGTCTACTACATATTGGGGTTATGGAACGGTATCTGAGCTAATTTGAAACCCTTGTTTTATGCATCACCCCACCTCACCTTTCCCGTTCAGCAGCCATAGTGTGTTTTCTGAACGTGTGACTCTGTTCTGTTTTGTAATTCAGTTCAAGTGTAGCGGTTTTTACATTCCCTCTATAAGTGATATCTTATGATAAGTGTCTTTTTCGGTGTGACTTATTTCACTTAGAATCGTCGTACCTAAATCCACTCATCGTGCTGCTACTAGCCTTATGACGTGGATTTCATGGCTGAGTGATATTCCATTGTACATGAGGACCACAACTTCTTTATCCACTTTTCTCTTTCCTAGGATATTTAAGGTGTAATGAAGTGGGGGTTCTTGTCAACAGAGCAGCCCTAAACTTTGGGGTGCCTGTGTCTTGCTGATTTTTAGTTTTCCCAATTTATACGCCCATGAGTGGAAGTGCCCTTTGCTCTCCAAGCTGTGTTTTTTAGATGTTTCAGGACACACCGTACACTTCTCCAGAGTGGCTGTTGGCAATTTACATCCCGCCCATCAGCGTAGCAAGGCTCCCATTTCTCCATGGCCGGTCCTGCATTTCTGGTTTGGACACTTTTTTCCGCATGGCCCTTTTGCCCGCTGGGAAGCGAGACTTCTTTGGAGCGCTGATTTGCCTTTCCAGGTGGCTTGGTTGGCCAAAAAGGGCGTATGCGTTTTTTCCTGAATATATTCAGGAAAAAAGGCATACGCCCTTTTTGGCCAAGGGCATCATTGTCCACGTTTTGCTGCTTTTCATGTGCTTTCAAGGCGATTCGAATCTACCTCCTGAAATCTGTTTCCTGCAATTCTGCCTTGCTTTCAAAGCCTCTTCGTTGCCTTCCCTCAATATATTTGTGGACGAGAGTTATCATTTATAACTCTGCAGGTTTGTGAATGGCAGTGCCCCTGAGCTCCATTTTTCCAGTCGCTTTTTTGGGAGCTGGCCGCAAAAGTGCAGGATTGCTTCAGGCCCTCTTCTGGTTCTGGGGGGCAGGCTGAGCTTGTGGTTAGTTCTTCTTCCTGATGGGAAAATAGAGTGACCTGTGCCTGTCCCAACCCCTAGAGCTAGTCTCTCATTGGTTCCCCCTCTTGCCGTTCATCCTCAGGACAAATTGCAACCTGTACGGAACAGGAGGTTAAAGGTGCTGATTCTCCAAGGAGGGAGATGGCTAGTAAAGCGGCTGGAATGGCGAACCCGAGCACAAGGAGATGAGAAATGAGGTGCGTTTTAGAAACCTTTCCCGATCACACGGTGTACCATCTTCTGGGTTTCTCATGCATGTTTTCGACGTAGGAAGATGCCCTTGAACCTGGAGATTTGGGACCCATGGGATGGGTACCATGCAGTATTACTTTAAAGGGTCTGCGTTGGCTCATGCAACCTCACCAAACCTCTGAGCCCCAAGAGTGTCCACCCTTATGTCTCAATCTGCTGTCGGTCTAGATATGGTCAATCCAGGTTGCATCACAGCCCCTGAACGAATTTTGTAAGAATTTCTCTCTCTTTCACTGTCTTTGTTTCACGGGGTTTGAAAAGTAATTTATTTTTATAATGGGGTTTAGCTGCTTTTCACGGCTGTGTTTATGCCGCTTTACACCCCCTTGACTCACTTACAGAGAGATATCAATACATAGGGTTGAAGATTCTTACTAGTCAGATATATTCTTGTGCGGTGAATAGGGGGTGTTGAGTCCAGTTCACTGAGCAAGGAGTAGGTCTTGTCTACTACATATTGGGGTTATGGAACGGTATCTGAGCTAATTTGAAACCCTTGTTTTATGCATCACCCCACCTCACCTTTCCCGTTCAGCAGCCATAGTGTGTTTTCTGAACGTGTGACTCTGTTCTGTTTTGTAATTCAGTTCAAGTGTAGCGGTTTTTACATTCCCTCTATAAGTGATATCTTATGATAAGTGTCTTTTTCGGTGTGACTTATTTCACTTAGAATCGTCGTACCTAAATCCACTCATCGTGCTGCTACTAGCCTTATGACGTGGATTTCATGGCTGAGTGATATTCCATTGTACATGAGGACCACAACTTCTTTATCCACTTTTCTCTTTCCTAGGATATTTAAGGTGTAATGAAGTGGGGGTTCTTGTCAACAGAGCAGCCCTAAACTTTGGGGTGCCTGTGTCTTGCTGATTTTTAGTTTTCCCAATTTATACGCCCATGAGTGGAAGTGCCCTTTGCTCTCCAAGCTGTGTTTTTTAGATGTTTCAGGACACACCGTACACTTCTCCAGAGTGGCTGTTGGCAATTTACATCCCGCCCATCAGCGTAGCAAGGCTCCCATTTCTCCATGGCCGGTCCTGCATTTCTGGTTTGGACACTTTTTTCCGCATGGCCCTTTTGCCCGCTGGGAAGCGAGACTTCTTTGGAGCGCTGATTTGCCTTTCCAGGTGGCTTGGTTGGCCAAAAAGGGCGTATGCGTTTTTTCCTGAATATATTCAGGAAAAAAGGCATACGCCCTTTTTGGCCAAGGGCATCATTGTCCACGTTTTGCTGCTTTTCATGTGCTTTCAAGGCGATTCGAATCTACCTCCTGAAATCTGTTTCCTGCAATTCTGCCTTGCTTTCAAAGCCTCTTCGTTGCCTTCCCTCAATATATTTGTGGACGAGAGTTATCATTTATAACTCTGCAGGTTTGTGAATGGCAGTGCCCCTGAGCTCCATTTTTCCAGTCGCTTTTTTGGGAGCTGGCCGCAAAAGTGCAGGATTGCTTCAGGCCCTCTTCTGGTTCTGGGGGGCAGGCTGAGCTTGTGGTTAGTTCTTCTTCCTGATGGGAAAATAGAGTGACCTGTGCCTGTCCCAACCCCTAGAGCTAGTCTCTCATTGGTTCCCCCTCTTGCCGTTCATCCTCAGGACAAATTGCAACCTGTACGGAACAGGAGGTTAAAGGTGCTGATTCTCCAAGGAGGGAGATGGCTAGTAAAGCGGCTGGAATGGCGAACCCGAGCACAAGGAGATGAGAAATGAGGTGCGTTTTAGAAACCTTTCCCGATCACACGGTGTACCATCTTCTGGGTTTCTCATGCATGTTTTCGACGTAGGAAGATGCCCTTGAACCTGGAGATTTGGGACCCATGGGATGGGTACCATGCAGTATTACTTTAAAGGGTCTGCGTTGGCTCATGCAACCTCACCAAACCTCTGAGCCCCAAGAGTGTCCACCCTTATGTCTCAATCAGCTGTGGGTCTAGATATGGTCAATCCAGGTTGCATCACAGCCCCTGAACGAATTTTGTAAGAATTTCTCTCTCTTTCACTGTCTTTGTTTCACGGGGTTTGAAAAGTAATTTATTTTTATAATGGGGTTTAGCTGCTTTTCACGGCTGTGTTTATGCCGCTTTACACCCCCTTGACTCACTTACAGAGAGATATCAATACATAGGGTTGAAGATTCTTACTAGTCAGATATATTCTTGTGCGGTGAATAGGGGGTGTTGAGTCCAGTTCACTGAGCAAGGAGTAGGTCTTGTCTACTACATATTGGGGTTATGGAACGGTATCTGAGCTAATTTGAAACCCTTGTTTTATGCATCACCCCACCTCACCTTTCCCGTTCAGCAGCCATAGTGTGTTTTCTGAACGTGTGACTCTGTTCTGTTTTGTAATTCAGTTCAAGTGTAGCGGTTTTTACATTCCCTCTATAAGTGATATCTTATGATAAGTGTCTTTTTCGGTGTGACTTATTTCACTTAGAATCGTCGTACCTAAATCCACTCATCGTGCTGCTACTAGCCTTATGACGTGGATTTCATGGCTGAGTGATATTCCATTGTACATGAGGACCACAACTTCTTTATCCACTTTTCTCTTTCCTAGGATATTTAAGGTGTAATGACGTGGGGGTTCTTGTCAACAGAGCAGCCCTAAACTTTGGGGTGCCTGTGTCTTGCTGATTTTTAGTTTTCCCAATTTATACGCCCATGAGTGGAAGTGCCCTTTGCTCTCCAAGCTGTGTTTTTTAGATGTTTCAGGACACACCGTACACTTCTGCAGAGTGGCTGTTGGCAATTTACATCCCGCCCATCAGCGTAGCAAGGCTCCCATTTCTCCATGGCCGGTCCTGCATTTCTGGTTTGGACACTTTTTTCCGCATGGTCCTTTTGCCCGCTGGGAAGCGAGACTTCTTTGGAGCGCTGATTTGCCTTTCCAGGTGGCTTGGTTGGCCAAAAAGGGCGTATGCGTTTTTTCCTGAATATATTCAGGAAAAAAGGCATACGCCCTTTTTGGCCAAGGGCATCATTGTCCACGTTTTGCCGCTTTTCATGTGCTTTCAAGGCGATTCGAATCTACCTCCTGAAATCTGTTTCCTGCAATTCTGCCTTGCTTTCAAAGCCTCTTCGTTGCCTTCCCTCAATATATTTGTGGACGAGAGTTATCATTTATAACTCTGCAGGTTTGTGAATGGCAGTGCCCCTGAGCTCCATTTTTCCAGTCGCTTTTTTGGGAGCTGGCCGCAAAAGTGCAGGATTGCTTTAGGCCCTCTTCTGGTTCTGGGGGGCAGGCTGAGCTTGTGGTTAATTCTTCTTCCTGATGGGAAAATAGAGTGACCTGTGCCTGTCCCAACCCCTAGAGCTAGTCTCTCATTGGTTCCCCCTCTTCCCGTTCATCCTCAGGACAAATTGCAACCTGTACGGAACAGGAGGTTAAAGGTGCTGATTCTCCAAGGAGGGAGATGGCTAGTAAAGCGGCTGGAATGGCGAACCCGAGCACAAGGAGATGAGAAATGAGGTGCGTTTTAGAAACCTTTCCCGATCACAGGGTGTACCATCTTCTGGGTTTCTCATGCATGTTTTCGACGTAGGAAGATGCCCTTGAACCTGGAGATTTGGGACCCATGGGATGGGTACCATGCAGTATTACTTTAAAGGGTCTGCGTTGGCTCCTGCAACCTCACCAAACCTCTGAGCCCCAAGAGTGTCCACCCTTATGTCTCAATCAGCTGTGGGTCTAGATATGGTCAATCCAGGTTGCATCACAGCCCCTGAACGAATTTTGTAAGAATTTCTCTCTCTTTCACTGTCTTTGTTTCACGGGGTTTGAAAAGTAATTTATTTTTATAATGGGGTTTAGCTGCTTTTCACGGCTGTGTTTATGCCGCTTTACACCCCCTTGACTCACTTACAGAGAGATATCAATACATAGGGTTGAAGATTCTTACTAGTCAGATCTATTCTTGTGCGGTGAATAGGGGGTGTTGAGTCCAGTTCACTGAGCAAGGAGTAGGTCTTGTCTACTACATATTGGGGTTATGGAACGGTATCTGAGCTAATTTGAAACCCTTGTTTTATGCATCACCCCACCTCACCTTTCCCGTTCAGCAGCCATAGTGTGTTTTCTGAACGTGTGACTCTGTTCTGTTTTGTAATTCAGTTCAAGTGTAGCGGTTTTTACATTCCCTCTATAAGTGATATCTTATGATAAGTGTCTTTTTCGGTGTGACTTATTTCACTTAGAATCGTCGTACCTAAATCCACTCATCGTGCTGCTACTAGCCTTATGACGTGGATTTCATGGCTGAGTGATATTCCATTGTACATGAGGACCACAACTTCTTTATCCACTTTTCTCTTTCCTAGGATATTTAAGGTGTAATGAAGTGGGGGTTCTTGTCAACAGAGCAGCCCTAAACTTTGGGGTGCCTGTGTCTTGCTGATTTTTAGTTTTCCCAATTTATACGCCCATGAGTGGAAGTGCCCTTTGCTCTCCAAGCTGTGTTTTTTAGATGTTTCAGGACACACCGTACACTTGTCCAGAGTGGCTGTTGGCAATTTACATCCCGCCCATCAGCGTAGCAAGGCTCCCATTTCTCCATGGCCGGTCCTGCATTTCTGGTTTGGACACTTTTTTCCGCATGGCCCTTTTGCCCGCTGGGAAGCGAGACTTCTTTGGAGCGCTGATTTGCCTTTCCAGGTGGCTTGGTTGGCCAAAAAGGGCGTATGCGTTTTTTCCTGAATATATTCAGGAAAAAAGGCATACGCCCTTTTTGGCCAAGGGCATCATTGTCCACGTTTTGCTGCTTTTCATGTGCTTTCAAGGCGATTCGAATCTACCTCCTGAAATCTGTTTCCTGCAATTCTGCCTTGCTTTCAAAGCCTCTTCGTTGCCTTCCCTCAATATATTTGTGGACGAGAGTTATCATTTATAACTCTGCAGGTTTGTGAATGGCAGTGCCCCTGAGCTCCATTTTTCCAGTCGCTTTTTTGGGAGCTGGCCGCAAAAGTGCAGGATTGCTTCAGGCCCTCTTCTGGTTCTGGGGGGCAGGCTGAGCTTGTGGTTAGTTCTTCTTCCTGATGGGAAAATAGAGTGACCTGTGCCTGTCCCAACCCCTAGAGCTAGTCTCTCATTGGTTCCCCCTCTTGCCGTTCATCCTCAGGACAAATTGCAACCTGTACGGAACAGGAGGTTAAAGGTGCTGATTCTCCAAGGAGGGAGATGGCTAGTAAAGCGGCTGGAATGGCGAACCCGAGCACAAGGAGATGAGAAATGAGGTGCGTTTTAGAAACCTTTCCCGATCACAGGGTGTACCATCTTCTGGGTTTCTCATGCATGTTTTCGACGTAGGAAGATGCCCTTGAACCTGGAGATTTGGGACCCATGGGATGGGTACCATGCAGTATTACTTTAAAGGGTCTGCGTTGGCTCCTGCAACCTCACCAAACCTCTGAGCCCCAAGAGTGTCCACCCTTATGTCTCAATCAGCTGTGGGTCTAGATATGGTCAATCCAGGTTGCATCACAGCCCCTGAACGAATTTTGTAAGAATTTCTCTCTCTTTCACTGTCTTTGTTTCACGGGGTTTGAAAAGTAATTTATTTTTATAATGGGGTTTAGCTGCTTTTCACGGCTGTGTTTATGCCGCTTTACACCCCCTTGACTCACTTACAGAGAGATATCAATACATAGGGTTGAAGATTCTTACTAGTCAGATCTATTCTTGTGCGGTGAATAGGGGGTGTTGAGTCCAGTTCACTGAGCAAGGAGTAGGTCTTGTCTACTACATATTGGGGTTATGGAACGGTATCTGAGCTAATTTGAAACCCTTGTTTTATGCATCACCCCACCTCACCTTTCCCGTTCAGCAGCCATAGTGTGTTTTCTGAACGTGTGACTCTGTTCTGTTTTGTAATTCAGTTCAAGTGTAGCGGTTTTTACATTCCCTCTATAAGTGATATCTTATGATAAGTGTCTTTTTCGGTGTGACTTATTTCACTTAGAATCGTCGTACCTAAATCCACTCATCGTGCTGCTACTAGCCTTATGACGTGGATTTCATGGCTGAGTGATATTCCATTGTACATGAGGACCACAACTTCTTTATCCACTTTTCTCTTTCCTAGGATATTTAAGGTGTAATGAAGTGGGGGTTCTTGTCAACAGAGCAGCCCTAAACTTTGGGGTGCCTGTGTCTTGCTGATTTTTAGTTTTCCCAATTTATACGCCCATGAGTGGAAGTGCCCTTTGCTCTCCAAGCTGTGTTTTTTAGATGTTTCAGGACACACCGTACACTTGTCCAGAGTGGCTGTTGGCAATTTACATCCCGCCCATCAGCGTAGCAAGGCTCCCATTTCTCCATGGCCGGTCCTGCATTTCTGGTTTGGACACTTTTTTCCGCATGGCCCTTTTGCCCGCTGGGAAGCGAGACTTCTTTGGAGCGCTGATTTGCCTTTCCAGGTGGCTTGGTTGGCCAAAAAGGGCGTATGCGTTTTTTCCTGAATATATTCAGGAAAAAAGGCATACGCCCTTTTTGGCCAAGGGCATCATTGTCCACGTTTTGCTGCTTTTCATGTGCTTTCAAGGCGATTCGAATCTACCTCCTGAAATCTGTTTCCTGCAATTCTGCCTTGCTTTCAAAGCCTCTTCGTTGCCTTCCCTCAATATATTTGTGGACGAGAGTTATCATTTATAACTCTGCAGGTTTGTGAATGGCAGTGCCCCTGAGCTCCATTTTTCCAGTCGCTTTTTTGGGAGCTGGCCGCAAAAGTGCAGGATTGCTTCAGGCCCTCTTCTGGTTCTGGGGGGCAGGCTGAGCTTGTGGTTAGTTCTTCTTCCTGATGGGAAAATAGAGTGACCTGTGCCTGTCCCAACCCCTAGAGCTAGTCTCTCATTGGTTCCCCCTCTTGCCGTTCATCCTCAGGACAAATTGCAACCTGTACGGAACAGGAGGTTAAAGGTGCTGATTCTCCAAGGAGGGAGATGGCTAGTAAAGCGGCTGGAATGGCGAACCCGAGCACAAGGAGATGAGAAATGAGGTGCGTTTTAGAAACCTTTCCCGATCACACGGTGTACCATCTTCTGGGTTTCTCATGCATGTTTTCGACGTAGGAAGATGCCCTTGAACCTGGAGATTTGGGACCCATGGGATGGGTACCATGCAGTATTACTTTAAAGGGTCTGCGTTGGCTCATGCAACCTCACCAAACCTCTGAGCCCCAAGAGTGTCCACCCTTATGTCTCAATCAGCTGTGGGTCTAGATATGGTCAATCCAGGTTGCATCACAGCCCCTGAACGAATTTTGTAAGAATTTCTCTCTCTTTCACTGTCTTTGTTTCACGGGGTTTGAAAAGTAATTTATTTTTATAATGGGGTTTAGCTGCTTTTCACGGCTGTGTTTATGCCGCTTTACACCCCCTTGACTCACTTACAGAGAGATATCAATACATAGGGTTGAAGATTCTTACTAGTCAGATATATTCTTGTGCGGTGAATAGGGGGTGTTGAGTCCAGTTCACTGAGCAAGGAGTAGGTCTTGTCTACTACATATTGGGGTTATGGAACGGTATCTGAGCTAATTTGAAACCCTTGTTTTATGCATCACCCCACCTCACCTTTCCCGTTCAGCAGCCATAGTGTGTTTTCTGAACGTGTGACTCTGTTCTGTTTTGTAATTCAGTTCAAGTGTAGCGGTTTTTACATTCCCTCTATAAGTGATATCTTATGATAAGTGTCTTTTTCGGTGTGACTTATTTCACTTAGAATCGTCGTACCTAAATCCACTCATCGTGCTGCTACTAGCCTTATGACGTGGATTTCATGGCTGAGTGATATTCCATTGTACATGAGGACCACAACTTCTTTATCCACTTTTCTCTTTCCTAGGATATTTAAGGTGTAATGAAGTGGGGGTTCTTGTCAACAGAGCAGCCCTAAACTTTGGGGTGCCTGTGTCTTGCTGATTTTTAGTTTTCCCAATTTATACGCCCATGAGTGGAAGTGCCCTTTGCTCTCCAAGCTGTGTTTTTTAGATGTTTCAGGACACACCGTACACTTCTCCAGAGTGGCTGTTGGCAATTTACATCCCGCCCATCAGCGTAGCAAGGCTCCCATTTCTCCATGGCCGGTCCTGCATTTCTGGTTTGGACACTTTTTTCCGCATGGTCCTTTTGCCCGCTGGGAAGCGAGACTTCTTTGGAGCGCTGATTTGCCTTTCCAGGTGGCTTGGTTGGCCAAAAAGGGCGTATGCGTTTTTTCCTGAATATATTCAGGAAAAAACGCATACGCCCTTTTTGGCCAAGGGCATCATTGTCCACGTTTTGCCGCTTTTCATGTGCTTTCAAGGCGATTCGAATCTACCTCCTGAAATCTGTTTCCTGCAATTCTGCCTTGCTTTCAAAGCCTCTTCGTTGCCTTCCCTCAATATATTTGTGGACGAGAGTTATCATTTATAACTCTGCAGGTTTGTGAATGGCAGTGCCCCTGAGCTCCATTTTTCCAGTCGCTTTTTTGGGAGCTGGCCGCAAAAGTGCAGGATTGCTTCAGGCCCTCTTCTGGTTCTGGGGGGCAGGCTGAGCTTGTGGTTAATTCTTCTTCCTGATGGGAAAATAGAGTGACCTGTGCCTGTCCCAACCCCTAGAGCTAGTCTCTCATTGGTTCCCCCTCTTGCCGTTCATCCTCAGGACAAATTGCAACCTGTACGGAACAGGAGGTTAAAGGTGCTGATTCTCCAAGGAGGGAGATGGCTAGTAAAGCGGCTGGAATGGCGAACCCGAGCACAAGGAGATGAGAAATGAGGTGCGTTTTAGAAACCTTTCCCGATCACACGGTGTACCATCTTCTGGGTTTCTCATGCATGTTTTCGACGTAGGAAGATGCCCTTGAACCTGGAGATTTGGGACCCATGGGATGGGTACCATGCAGTATTACTTTAAAGGGTCTGCGTTGGCTCATGCAACCTCACCAAACCTCTGAGCCCCAAGAGTGTCCACCCTTATGTCTCAATCTGCTGTGGGTCTAGATATGGTCAATCCAGGTTGCATCACAGCCCCTGAACGAATTTTGTAAGAATTTCTCTCTCTTTCACTGTCTTTGTTTCACGGGGTTTGAAAAGTAATTTATTTTTATAATGGGGTTTAGCTGCTTTTCACGGCTGTGTTTATGCCGCTTTACACCCCCTTGACTCACTTACAGAGAGATATCAATACATAGGGTTGAAGATTCTTACTAGTCAGATATATTCTTGTGCGGTGAATAGGGGGTGTTGAGTCCAGTTCACTGAGCAAGGAGTAGGTCTTGTCTACTACATATTGGGGTTATGGAACGGTATCTGAGCTAATTTGAAACCCTTGTTTTATGCATCACCCCACCTCACCTTTCCCGTTCAGCAGCCATAGTGTGTTTTCTGAACGTGTGACTCTGTTCTGTTTTGTAATTCAGTTCAAGTGTAGCGGTTTTTACATTCCCTCTATAAGTGATATCTTATGATAAGTGTCTTTTTCGGTGTGACTTATTTCACTTAGAATCGTCGTACCTAAATCCACTCATCGTGCTGCTACTAGCCTTATGACGTGGATTTCATGGCTGAGTGATATTCCATTGTACATGAGGACCACAACTTCTTTATCCACTTTTCTCTTTCCTAGGATATTTAAGGTGTAATGAAGTGGGGGTTCTTGTCAACAGAGCAGCCCTAAACTTTGGGGTGCCTGTGTCTTGCTGATTTTTAGTTTTCCCAATTTATACGCCCATGAGTGGAAGTGCCCTTTGCTCTCCAAGCTGTGTTTTTTAGATGTTTCAGGACACACCGTACACTTCTCCAGAGTGGCTGTTGGCAATTTACATCCCGCCCATCAGCGTAGCAAGGCTCCCATTTCTCCATGGCCGGTCCTGCATTTCTGGTTTGGACACTTTTTTCCGCATGGTCCTTTTGCCCGCTGGGAAGCGAGACTTCTTTGGAGCGCTGATTTGCCTTTCCAGGTGGCTTGGTTGGCCAAAAAGGGCGTATGCGTTTTTTCCTGAATATATTCAGGAAAAAACGCATACGCCCTTTTTGGCCAAGGGCATCATTGTCCACGTTTTGCCGCTTTTCATGTGCTTTCAAGGCGATTCGAATCTACCTCCTGAAATCTGTTTCCTGCAATTCTGCCTTGCTTTCAAAGCCTCTTCGTTGCCTTCCCTCAATATATTTGTGGACGAGAGTTATCATTTATAACTCTGCAGGTTTGTGAATGGCAGTGCCCCTGAGCTCCATTTTTCCAGTCGCTTTTTTGGGAGCTGGCCGCAAAAGTGCAGGATTGCTTCAGGCCCTCTTCTGGTTCTGGGGGGCAGGCTGAGCTTGTGGTTAATTCTTCTTCCTGATGGGAAAATAGAGTGACCTGTGCCTGTCCCAACCCCTAGAGCTAGTCTCTCATTGGTTCCCCCTCTTGCCGTTCATCCTCAGGACAAATTGCAACCTGTACGGAACAGGAGGTTAAAGGTGCTGATTCTCCAAGGAGGGAGATGGCTAGTAAAGCGGCTGGAATGGCGAACCCGAGCACAAGGAGATGAGAAATGAGGTGCGTTTTAGAAACCTTTCCCGATCACACGGTGTACCATCTTCTGGGTTTCTCATGCATGTTTTCGACGTAGGAAGATGCCCTTGAACCTGGAGATTTGGGACCCATGGGATGGGTACCATGCAGTATTACTTTAAAGGGTCTGCGTTGGCTCATGCAACCTCACCAAACCTCTGAGCCCCAAGAGTGTCCACCCTTATGTCTCAATCAGCTGTGGGTCTAGATATGGTCAATCCAGGTTGCATCACAGCCCCTGAACGAATTTTGTAAGAATTTCTCTCTCTTTCACTGTCTTTGTTTCACGGGGTTTGAAAAGTAATTTATTTTTATAATGGGGTTTAGCTGCTTTTCACGGCTGTGTTTATGCCGCTTTACACCCCCTTGACTCACTTACAGAGAGATATCAATACATAGGGTTGAAGATTCTTACTAGTCAGATATATTCTTGTGCGGTGAATAGGGGGTGTTGAGTCCAGTTCACTGAGCAAGGAGTAGGTCTTGTCTACTACATATTGGGGTTATGGAACGGTATCTGAGCTAATTTGAAACCCTTGTTTTATGCATCACCCCACCTCACCTTTCCCGTTCAGCAGCCATAGTGTGTTTTCTGAACGTGTGACTCTGTTCTGTTTTGTAATTCAGTTCAAGTGTAGCGGTTTTTACATTCCCTCTATAAGTGATATCTTATGATAAGTGTCTTTTTCGGTGTGACTTATTTCACTTAGAATCGTCGTACCTAAATCCACTCATCGTGCTGCTACTAGCCTTATGACGTGGATTTCATGGCTGAGTGATATTCCACTGTACATGAGGACCACAACTTCTTTATCCACTTTTCTCTTTCCTAGGATATTTAAGGTGTAATGAAGTGGGGGTTCTTGTCAACAGAGCAGCCCTAAACTTTGGGGTGCCTGTGTCTTGCTGATTTTTAGTTTTCCCAATTTATACGCCCATGAGTGGAAGTGCCCTTTGTTCTCCAAGCTGTGTTTTTTAGATGTTTCAGGACACACCGTACACTTCTCCAGAGTGGCTGTTGGCAATTTACATCCCGCCCATCAGCGTAGCAAGGCTCCCATTTCTCCATGGCCGGTCCTGCATTTCTGGTTTGGACACTTTTTTCCGCATGGTCCTTTTGCCCGCTGGGAAGCGAGACTTCTTTGGAGCGCTGATTTGCCTTTCCAGGTGGCTTGGTTGGCCAAAAAGGGCGTATGCGTTTTTTCCTGAATATATTCAGGAAAAAAGGCATACGCCCTTTTTGGCCAAGGGCATCATTGTCCACGTTTTGCCGCTTTTCATGTGCTTTCAAGGCGATTCGAATCTACCTCCTGAAATCTGTTTCCTGCAATTCTGCCTTGCTTTCAAAGCCTCTTCGTTGCCTTCCCTCAATATATTTGTGGACGAGAGTTATCATTTATAACTCTGCAGGTTTGTGAATGGCAGTGCCCCTGAGCTCCATTTTTCCAGTCGCTTTTTTGGGAGCTGGCCGCAAAAGTGCAGGATTGCTTCAGGCCCTCTTCTGGTTCTGGGGGGCAGGCTGAGCTTGTGGTTAATTCTTCTTCCTGATGGGAAAATAGAGTGACCTGTGCCTGTCCCAACCCCTAGAGCTAGTCTCTCATTGGTTCCCCCTCTTCCCGTTCATCCTCAGGACAAATTGCAACCTGTACGGAACAGGAGGTTAAAGGTGCTGATTCTCCAAGGAGGGAGATGGCTAGTAAAGCGGCTGGAATGGCGAACCCGAGCACAAGGAGATGAGAAATGAGGTGCGTTTTAGAAACCTTTCCCGATCACACGGTGTACCATCTTCTGGGTTTCTCATGCATGTTTTCGACGTAGGAAGATGCCCTTGAACCTGGAGATTTGGGACCCATGGGATGGGTACCATGCAGTATTACTTTAAAGGGTCTGCGTTGGCTCATGCAACCTCACCAAACCTCTGAGCCCCAAGAGTGTCCACCCTTATGTCTCAATCAGCTGTGGGTCTAGATATGGTCAATCCAGGTTGCATCACAGCCCCTGAACGAATTTTGTAAGAATTTCTCTCTCTTTCACTGTCTTTGTTTCACGGGGTTTGAAAAGTAATTTATTTTTATAATGGGGTTTAGCTGCTTTTCACGGCTGTGTTTATGCGGCTTTACACCCCCTTGACTCACTTACAGAGAGATATCAATACATAGGGTTGAAGATTCTTACTAGTCAGATATATTCTTGTGCGGTGAATAGGGGGTGTTGAGTCCAGTTCACTGAGCAAGGAGTAGGTCTTGTCTACTACATATTGGGGTTATGGAACGGTATCTGAGCTAATTTGAAACCCTTGTTTTATGCATCACCCCACCTCACCTTTCCCGTTCAGCAGCCATAGTGTGTTTTCTGAACGTGTGACTCTGTTCTGTTTTGTAATTCAGTTCAAGTGTAGCGGTTTTTACATTCCCTCTATAAGTGATATCTTATGATAAGTGTCTTTTTCGGTGTGACTTATTTCACTTAGAATCGTCGTACCTAAATCCACTCATCGTGCTGCTACTAGCCTTATGACGTGGATTTCATGGCTGAGTGATATTCCACTGTACATGAGGACCACAACTTCTTTATCCACTTTTCTCTTTCCTAGGATATTTAAGGTGTAATGAAGTGGGGGTTCTTGTCAACAGAGCAGCCCTAAACTTTGGGGTGCCTGTGTCTTGCTGATTTTTAGTTTTCCCAATTTATACGCCCATGAGTGGAAGTGCCCTTTGTTCTCCAAGCTGTGTTTTTTAGATGTTTCAGGACACACCGTACACTTCTCCAGAGTGGCTGTTGGCAATTTACATCCCGCCCATCAGCGTAGCAAGGCTCCCATTTCTCCATGGCCGGTCCTGCATTTCTGGTTTGGACACTTTTTTCCGCATGGTCCTTTTGCCCGCTGGGAAGCGAGACTTCTTTGGAGCGCTGATTTGCCTTTCCAGGTGGCTTGGTTGGCCAAAAAGGGCGTATGCGTTTTTTCCTGAATATATTCAGGAAAAAAGGCATACGCCCTTTTTGGCCAAGGGCATCATTGTCCACGTTTTGCCGCTTTTCATGTGCTTTCAAGGCGATTCGAATCTACCTCCTGAAATCTGTTTCCTGCAATTCTGCCTTGCTTTCAAAGCCTCTTCGTTGCCTTCCCTCAATATATTTGTGGACGAGAGTTATCATTTATAACTCTGCAGGTTTGTGAATGGCAGTGCCCCTGAGCTCCATTTTTCCAGTCGCTTTTTTGGGAGCTGGCCGCAAAAGTGCAGGATTGCTTCAGGCCCTCTTCTGGTTCTGGGGGGCAGGCTGAGCTTGTGGTTAATTCTTCTTCCTGATGGGAAAATAGAGTGACCTGTGCCTGTCCCAACCCCTAGAGCTAGTCTCTCATTGGTTCCCCCTCTTCCCGTTCATCCTCAGGACAAATTGCAACCTGTACGGAACAGGAGGTTAAAGGTGCTGATTCTCCAAGGAGGGAGATGGCTAGTAAAGCGGCTGGAATGGCGAACCCGAGCACAAGGAGATGAGAAATGAGGTGCGTTTTAGAAACCTTTCCCGATCACACGGTGTACCATCTTCTGGGTTTCTCATGCATGTTTTCGACGTAGGAAGATGCCCTTGAACCTGGAGATTTGGGACCCATGGGATGGGTACCATGCAGTATTACTTTAAAGGGTCTGCGTTGGCTCATGCAACCTCACCAAACCTCTGAGCCCCAAGAGTGTCCACCCTTATGTCTCAATCAGCTGTGGGTCTAGATATGGTCAATCCAGGTTGCATCACAGCCCCTGAACGAATTTTGTAAGAATTTCTCTCTCTTTCACTGTCTTTGTTTCACGGGGTTTGAAAAGTAATTTATTTTTATAATGGGGTTTAACTGCTTTTCACGGCTGTGTTTATGCCGCTTTACACCCCCTTGACTCACTTACAGAGAGATATCAATACATAGGGTTGAAGATTCTTACTAGTCAGATATATTCTTGTGCGGTGAATAGGGGGTGTTGAGTCCAGTTCACTGAGCAAGGAGTAGGTCTTGTCTACTACATATTGGGGTTATGGAACGGTATCTGAGCTAATTTGAAACCCTTGTTTTATGCATCACCCCACCTCACCTTTCCCGTTCAGCAGCCATAGTGTGTTTTCTGAACGTGTGACTCTGTTCTGTTTTGTAATTCAGTTCAAGTGTAGCGGTTTTTACATTCCCTCTATAAGTGATATCTTATGATAAGTGTCTTTTTCGGTGTGACTTATTTCACTTAGAATCGTCGTACCTAAATCCACTCATCGTGCTGCTACTAGCCTTATGACGTGGATTTCATGGCTGAGTGATATTCCACTGTACATGAGGACCACAACTTCTTTATCCACTTTTCTCTTTCCTAGGATATTTAAGGTGTAATGAAGTGGGGGTTCTTGTCAACAGAGCAGCCCTAAACTTTGGGGTGCCTGTGTCTTGCTGATTTTTAGTTTTCCCAATTTATACGCCCATGAGTGGAAGTGCCCTTTGTTCTCCAAGCTGTGTTTTTTAGATGTTTCAGGACACACCGTACACTTCTCCAGAGTGGCTGTTGGCAATTTACATCCCGCCCATCAGCGTAGCAAGGCTCCCATTTCTCCATGGCCGGTCCTGCATTTCTGGTTTGGACACTTTTTTCCGCATGGTCCTTTTGCCCGCTGGGAAGCGAGACTTCTTTGGAGCGCTGATTTGCCTTTCCAGGTGGCTTGGTTGGCCAAAAAGGGCGTATGCGTTTTTTCCTGAATATATTCAGGAAAAAAGGCATACGCCCTTTTTGGCCAAGGGCATCATTGTCCACGTTTTGCCGCTTTTCATGTGCTTTCAAGGCGATTCGAATCTACCTCCTGAAATCTGTTTCCTGCAATTCTGCCTTGCTTTCAAAGCCTCTTCGTTGCCTTCCCTCAATATATTTGTGGACGAGAGTTATCATTTATAACTCTGCAGGTTTGTGAATGGCAGTGCCCCTGAGCTCCATTTTTCCAGTCGCTTTTTTGGGAGCTGGCCGCAAAAGTGCAGGATTGCTTCAGGCCCTCTTCTGGTTCTGGGGGGCAGGCTGAGCTTGTGGTTAATTCTTCTTCCTGATGGGAAAATAGAGTGACCTGTGCCTGTCCCAACCCCTAGAGCTAGTCTCTCATTGGTTCCCCCTCTTCCCGTTCATCCTCAGGACAAATTGCAACCTGTACGGAACAGGAGGTTAAAGGTGCTGATTCTCCAAGGAGGGAGATGGCTAGTAAAGCGGCTGGAATGGCGAACCCGAGCACAAGGAGATGAGAAATGAGGTGCGTTTTAGAAACCTTTCCCGATCACACGGTGTACCATCTTCTGGGTTTCTCATGCATGTTTTCGACGTAGGAAGATGCCCTTGAACCTGGAGATTTGGGACCCATGGGATGGGTACCATGCAGTATTACTTTAAAGGGTCTGCGTTGGCTCATGCAACCTCACCAAACCTCTGAGCCCCAAGAGTGTCCACCCTTATGTCTCAATCACCTGTGGGTCTAGATATGGTCAATCCAGGTTGCATCACAGCCCCTGAACGAATTTTGTAAGAATTTCTCTCTCTTTCACTGTCTTTGTTTCACGGGGTTTGAAAAGTAATTTATTTTTATAATGGGGTTTAACTGCTTTTCACGGCTGTGTTTATGCCGCTTTACACCCCCTTGACTCACTTACAGAGAGATATCAATACATAGGGTTGAAGATTCTTACTAGTCAGATATATTCTTGTGCGGTGAATAGGGGGTGTTGAGTCCAGTTCACTGAGCAACGAGTAGGTCTTGTCTACTACATATTGGGGTTATGGAACGGTATCTGAGCTAATTTGAAACCCTTGTTTTATGCATCACCCCACCTCACCTTTCCCGTTCAGCAGCCATAGTGTGTTTTCTGAACGTGTGACTCTGTTCTGTTTTGTAATTCAGTTCAAGTGTAGCGGTTTTTACATTCCCTCTATAAGTGATATCTTATGATAAGTGTCTTTTTCGGTGTGACTTATTTCACTTAGAATCGTCGTACCTAAATCCACTCATCGTGCTGCTACTAGCCTTATGACGTGGATTTCATGGCTGAGTGATATTCCACTGTACATGAGGACCACAACTTCTTTATCCACTTTTCTCTTTCCTAGGATATTTAAGGTGTAATGAAGTGGGGGTTCTTGTCAACAGAGCAGCCCTAAACTTTGGGGTGCCTGTGTCTTGCTGATTTTTAGTTTTCCCAATTTATACGCCCATGAGTGGAAGTGCCCTTTGTTCTCCAAGCTGTGTTTTTTAGATGTTTCAGGACACACCGTACACTTCTCCAGAGTGGCTGTTGGCAATTTACATCCCGCCCATCAGCGTAGCAAGGCTCCCATTTCTCCATGGCCGGTCCTGCATTTCTGGTTTGGACACTTTTTTCCGCATGGTCCTTTTGCCCGCTGGGAAGCGAGACTTCTTTGGAGCGCTGATTTGCCTTTCCAGGTGGCTTGGTTGGCCAAAAAGGGCGTATGCGTTTTTTCCTGAATATATTCAGGAAAAAAGGCATACGCCCTTTTTGGCCAAGGGCATCATTGTCCACGTTTTGCCGCTTTTCATGTGCTTTCAAGGCGATTCGAATCTACCTCCTGAAATCTGTTTCCTGCAATTCTGCCTTGCTTTCAAAGCCTCTTCGTTGCCTTCCCTCAATATATTTGTGGACGAGAGTTATCATTTATAACTCTGCAGGTTTGTGAATGGCAGTGCCCCTGAGCTCCATTTTTCCAGTCGCTTTTTTGGGAGCTGGCCGCAAAAGTGCAGGATTGCTTCAGGCCCTCTTCTGGTTCTGGGGGGCAGGCTGAGCTTGTGGTTAATTCTTCTTCCTGATGGGAAAATAGAGTGACCTGTGCCTGTCCCAACCCCTAGAGCTAGTCTCTCATTGGTTCCCCCTCTTCCCGTTCATCCTCAGGACAAATTGCAACCTGTACGGAACAGGAGGTTAAAGGTGCTGATTCTCCAAGGAGGGAGATGGCTAGTAAAGCGGCTGGAATGGCGAACCCGAGCACAAGGAGATGAGAAATGAGGTGCGTTTTAGAAACCTTTCCCGATCACACGGTGTACCATCTTCTGGGTTTCTCATGCATGTTTTCGACGTAGGAAGATGCCCTTGAACCTGGAGATTTGGGACCCATGGGATGGGTACCATGCAGTATTACTTTAAAGGGTCTGCGTTGGCTCATGCAACCTCACCAAACCTCTGAGCCCCAAGAGTGTCCACCCTTATGTCTCAATCAGCTGTGGGTCTAGATATGGTCAATCCAGGTTGCATCACAGCCCCTGAACGAATTTTGTAAGAATTTCTCTCTCTTTCACTGTCTTTGTTTCACGGGGTTTGAAAAGTAATTTATTTTTATAATGGGGTTTAACTGCTTTTCACGGCTGTGTTTATGCCGCTTTACACCCCCTTGACTCACTTACAGAGAGATATCAATACATAGGGTTGAAGATTCTTACTAGTCAGATATATTCTTGTGCGGTGAATAGGGGGTGTTGAGTCCAGTTCACTGAGCAAGGAGTAGGTCTTGTCTACTACATATTGGGGTTATGGAACGGTATCTGAGCTAATTTGAAACCCTTGTTTTATGCATCACCCCACCTCACCTTTCCCGTTCAGCAGCCATAGTGTGTTTTCTGAACGTGTGACTCTGTTCTGTTTTGTAATTCAGTTCAAGTGTAGCGGTTTTTACATTCCCTCTATAAGTGATATCTTATGATAAGTGTCTTTTTCGGTGTGACTTATTTCACTTAGAATCGTCGTACCTAAATCCACTCATCGTGCTGCTACTAGCCTTATGACGTGGATTTCATGGCTGAGTGATATTCCACTGTACATGAGGACCACAACTTCTTTATCCACTTTTCTCTTTCCTAGGATATTTAAGGTGTAATGAAGTGGGGGTTCTTGTCAACAGAGCAGCCCTAAACTTTGGGGTGCCTGTGTCTTGCTGATTTTTAGTTTTCCCAATTTATACGCCCATGAGTGGAAGTGCCCTTTGTTCTCCAAGCTGTGTTTTTTAGATGTTTCAGGACACACCGTACACTTCTCCAGAGTGGCTGTTGGCAATTTACATCCCGCCCATCAGCGTAGCAAGGCTCCCATTTCTCCATGGCCGGTCCTGCATTTCTGGTTTGGACACTTTTTTCCGCATGGTCCTTTTGCCCGCTGGGAAGCGAGACTTCTTTGGAGCGCTGATTTGCCTTTCCAGGTGGCTTGGTTGGCCAAAAAGGGCGTATGCGTTTTTTCCTGAATATATTCAGGAAAAAAGGCATACGCCCTTTTTGGCCAAGGGCATCATTGTCCACGTTTTGCCGCTTTTCATGTGCTTTCAAGGCGATTCGAATCTACCTCCTGAAATCTGTTTCCTGCAATTCTGCCTTGCTTTCAAAGCCTCTTCGTTGCCTTCCCTCAATATATTTGTGGACGAGAGTTATCATTTATAACTCTGCAGGTTTGTGAATGGCAGTGCCCCTGAGCTCCATTTTTCCAGTCGCTTTTTTGGGAGCTGGCCGCAAAAGTGCAGGATTGCTTCAGGCCCTCTTCTGGTTCTGGGGGGCAGGCTGAGCTTGTGGTTAATTCTTCTTCCTGATGGGAAAATAGAGTGACCTGTGCCTGTCCCAACCCCTAGAGCTAGTCTCTCATTGGTTCCCCCTCTTCCCGTTCATCCTCAGGACAAATTGCAACCTGTACGGAACAGGAGGTTAAAGGTGCTGATTCTCCAAGGAGGGAGATGGCTACTAAAGCGGCTGGAATGGCGAACCCGAGCACAAGGAGATGAGAAATGAGGTGCGTTTTAGAAACCTTTCCCGATCACACGGTGTACCATCTTCTGGGTTTCTCATGCATGTTTTCGACGTAGGAAGATGCCCTTGAACCTGGAGATTTGGGACCCATGGGATGGGTACCATGCAGTATTACTTTAAAGGGTCTGCGTTGGCTCATGCAACCTCACCAAACCTCTGAGCCCCAAGAGTGTCCACCCTTATGTCTCAATCAGCTGTGGGTCTAGATATGGTCAATCCAGGTTGCATCACATCCCCTGAACGAATTTTGTAAGAATTTCTCTCTCTTTCACTGTCTTTGTTTCACGGGGTTTGAAAAGTAATTTATTTTTATAATGGGGTTTAACTGCTTTTCACGGCTGTGTTTATGCCGCTTTACACCCCCTTGACTCACTTACAGAGAGATATCAATACATAGGGTTGAAGATTCTTACTAGTCAGATATATTCTTGTGCGGTGAATAGGGGGTGTTGAGTCCAGTTCACTGAGCAAGGAGTAGGTCTTGTCTACTACATATTGGGGTTATGGAACGGTATCTGAGCTAATTTGAAACCCTTGTTTTATGCATCACCCCACCTCACCTTTCCCGTTCAGCAGCCATAGTGTGTTTTCTGAACGTGTGACTCTGTTCTGTTTTGTAATTCAGTTCAAGTGTAGCGGTTTTTACATTCCCTCTATAAGTGATATCTTATGATAAGTGTCTTTTTCGGTGTGACTTATTTCACTTAGAATCGTCGTACCTAAATCCACTCATCGTGCTGCTACTAGCCTTATGACGTGGATTTCATGGCTGAGTGATATTCCACTGTACATGAGGACCACAACTTCTTTATCCACTTTTCTCTTTCCTAGGATATTTAAGGTGTAATGAAGTGGGGGTTCTTGTCAACAGAGCAGCCCTAAACTTTGGGGTGCCTGTGTCTTGCTGATTTTTAGTTTTCCCAATTTATACGCCCATGAGTGGAAGTGCCCTTTGTTCTCCAAGCTGTGTTTTTTAGATGTTTCAGGACACACCGTACACTTCTCCAGAGTGGCTGTTGGCAATTTACATCCCGCCCATCAGCGTAGCAAGGCTCCCATTTCTCCATGGCCGGTCCTGCATTTCTGGTTTGGACACTTTTTTCCGCATGGTCCTTTTGCCCGCTGGGAAGCGAGACTTCTTTGGAGCGCTGATTTGCCTTTCCAGGTGGCTTGGTTGGCCAAAAAGGGCGTATGCGTTTTTTCCTGAATATATTCAGGAAAAAACGCATACGCCCTTTTTGGCCAAGGGCATCATTGTCCACGTTTTGCCGCTTTTCATGTGCTTTCAAGGCGATTCGAATCTACCTCCTGAAATCTGTTTCCTGCAATTCTGCCTTGCTTTCAAAGCCTCTTCGTTGCCTTCCCTCAATATATTTGTGGACGAGAGTTATCATTTATAACTCTGCAGGTTTGTGAATGGCAGTGCCCCTGAGCTCCATTTTTCCAGTCGCTTTTTTGGGAGCTGGCCGCAAAAGTGCAGGATTGCTTCAGGCCCTCTTCTGGTTCTGGGGGGCAGGCTGAGCTTGTGGTTAATTCTTCTTCCTGATGGGAAAATAGAGTGACCTGTGCCTGTCCCAACCCCTAGAGCTAGTCTCTCATTGGTTCCCCCTCTTCCCGTTCATCCTCAGGACAAATTGCAACCTGTACGGAACAGGAGGTTAAAGGTGCTGATTCTCCAAGGAGGGAGATGGCTAGTAAAGCGGCTGGAATGGCGAACCCGAGCACAAGGAGATGAGAAATGAATTGCGTTTTAGAAACCTTTCCCGATCACACGGTGTACCATCTTCTGGGTTTCTCATGCATGTTTTCGACGTAGGAAGATGCCCTTGAACCTGGAGATTTGGGACCCATGGGATGGGTACCATGCAGTATTACTTTAAAGGGTCTGCGTTGGCTCATGCAACCTCACCAAACCTCTGAGCCCCAAGAGTGTCCACCCTTATGTCTCAATCAGCTGTGGGTCTAGATATGGTCAATCCAGGTTGCATCACAGCCCCTGAACGAATTTTGTAAGAATTTCTCTCTCTTTCACTGTCTTTGTTTCACGGGGTTTGAAAAGTAATTTATTTTTATAATGGGGTTTAACTGCTTTTCACGGCTGTGTTTATGCCGCTTTACACCCCCTTGACTCACTTACAGAGAGATATCAATACATAGGGTTGAAGATTCTTACTAGTCAGATATATTCTTGTGCGGTGAATAGGGGGTGTTGAGTCCAGTTCACTGAGCAAGGAGTAGGTCTTGTCTACTACATATTGGGGTTATGGAACGGTATCTGAGCTAATTTGAAACCCTTGTTTTATGCATCACCCCACCTCACCTTTCCCGTTCAGCAGCCATAGTGTGTTTTCTGAACGTGTGACTCTGTTCTGTTTTGTAATTCAGTTCAAGTGTAGCGGTTTTTACATTCCCTCTATAAGTGATATCTTATGATAAGTGTCTTTTTCGGTGTGACTTATTTCACTTAGAATCGTCGTACCTAAATCCACTCATCGTGCTGCTACTAGCCTTATGACGTGGATTTCATGGCTGAGTGATATTCCACTGTACATGAGGACCACAACTTCTTTATCCACTTTTCTCTTTCCTAGGATATTTAAGGTGTAATGAAGTGGGGGTTCTTGTCAACAGAGCAGCCCTAAACTTTGGGGTGCCTGTGTCTTGCTGATTTTTAGTTTTCCCAATTTATACGCCCATGAGTGGAAGTGCCCTTTGTTCTCCAAGCTGTGTTTTTTAGATGTTTCAGGACACACCGTACACTTCTCCAGAGTGGCTGTTGGCAATTTACATCCCGCCCATCAGCGTAGCAAGGCTCCCATTTCTCCATGGCCGGTCCTGCATTTCTGGTTTGGACACTTTTTTCCGCATGGTCCTTTTGCCCGCTGGGAAGCGAGACTTCTTTGGAGCGCTGATTTGCCTTTCCAGGTGGCTTGGTTGGCCAAAAAGGGCGTATGCGTTTTTTCCTGAATATATTCAGGAAAAAAGGCATACGCCCTTTTTGGCCAAGGGCATCATTGTCCACGTTTTGCCGCTTTTCATGTGCTTTCAAGGCGATTCGAATCTACCTCCTGAAATCTGTTTCCTGCAATTCGGCCTTGCTTTCAAAGCCTCTTCGTTGCCTTCCCTCAATATATTTGTGGACGAGAGTTATCATTTATAACTCTGCAGGTTTGTGAATGGCAGTGCCCCTGAGCTCCATTTTTCCAGTCGCTTTTTTGGGAGCTGGCCGCAAAAGTGCAGGATTGCTTCAGGCCCTCTTCTGGTTCTGGGGGGCAGGCTGAGCTTGTGGTTAATTCTTCTTCCTGATGGGAAAATAGAGTGACCTGTGCCTGTCCCAACCCCTAGAGCTAGTCTCTCATTGGTTCCCCCTCTTCCCGTTCATCCTCAGGACAAATTGCAACCTGTACGGAACAGGAGGTTAAAGGTGCTGATTCTCCAAGGAGGGAGATGGCTAGTAAAGCGGCTGGAATGGCGAACCCGAGCACAAGGAGATGAGAAATGAGGTGCGTTTTAGAAACCTTTCCCGATCACACGGTGTACCATCTTCTGGGTTTCTCATGCATGTTTTCGACGTAGGAAGATGCCCTTGAACCTGGAGATTTGGGACCCATGGGATGGGTACCATGCAGTATTACTTTAAAGGGTCTGCGTTGGCTCATGCAACCTCACCAAACCTCTGAGCCCCAAGAGTGTCCACCCTTATGTCTCAATCAGCTGTGGGTCTAGATATGGTCAATCCAGGTTGCATCACAGCCCCTGAACGAATTTTGTAAGAATTTCTCTCTCTTTCACTGTCTTTGTTTCACGGGGTTTGAAAAGTAATTTATTTTTATAATGGGGTTTAACTGCTTTTCACGGCTGTGTTTATGCCGCTTTACACCCCCTTGACTCACTTACAGAGAGATATCAATACATAGGGTTGAAGATTCTTACTAGTCAGATATATTCTTGTGCGGTGAATAGGGGGTGTTGAGTCCAGTTCACTGAGCAAGGAGTAGGTCTTGTCTACTACATATTGGGGTTATGGAACGGTATCTGAGCTAATTTGAAACCCTTGTTTTATGCATCACCCCACCTCACCTTTCCCGTTCAGCAGCCATAGTGTGTTTTCTGAACGTGTGACTCTGTTCTGTTTTGTAATTCAGTTCAAGTGTAGCGGTTTTTACATTCCCTCTATAAGTGATATCTTATGATAAGTGTCTTTTTCGGTGTGACTTATTTCACTTAGAATCGTCGTACCTAAATCCACTCATCGTGCTGCTACTAGCCTTATGACGTGGATTTCATGGCTGAGTGATATTCCACTGTACATGAGGACCACAACTTCTTTATCCACTTTTCTCTTTCCTAGGATATTTAAGGTGTAATGAAGTGGGGGTTCTTGTCAACAGAGCAGCCCTAAACTTTGGGGTGCCTGTGTCTTGCTGATTTTTAGTTTTCCCAATTTATACGCCCATGAGTGGAAGTGCCCTTTGTTCTCCAAGCTGTGTTTTTTAGATGTTTCAGGACACACCGTACACTTCTCCAGAGTGGCTGTTGGCAATTTACATCCCGCCCATCAGCGTAGCAAGGCTCCCATTTCTCCATGGCCGGTCCTGCATTTCTGGTTTGGACACTTTTTTCCGCATGGTCCTTTTGCCCGCTGGGAAGCGAGACTTCTTTGGAGCGCTGATTTGCCTTTCCAGGTGGCTTGGTTGGCCAAAAAGGGCGTATGCGTTTTTTCCTGAATATATTCAGGAAAAAAGGCATACGCCCTTTTTGGCCAAGGGCATCATTGTCCACGTTTTGCCGCTTTTCATGTGCTTTCAAGGCGATTCGAATCTACCTCCTGAAATCTGTTTCCTGCAATTCTGCCTTGCTTTCAAAGCCTCTTCGTTGCCTTCCCTCAATATATTTGTGGACGAGAGTTATCATTTATAACTCTGCAGGTTTGTGAATGGCAGTGCCCCTGAGCTCCATTTTTCCAGTCGCTTTTTTGGGAGCTGGCCGCAAAAGTGCAGGATTGCTTCAGGCCCTCTTCTGGTTCTGGGGGGCAGGCTGAGCTTGTGGTTAATTCTTCTTCCTGATGGGAAAATAGAGTGACCTGTGCCTGTCCCAACCCCTAGAGCTAGTCTCTCATTGGTTCCCCCTCTTCCCGTTCATCCTCAGGACAAATTGCAACCTGTACGGAACAGGAGGTTAAAGGTGCTGATTCTCCAAGGAGGGAGATGGCTACTAAAGCGGCTGGAATGGCGAACCCGAGCACAAGGAGATGAGAAATGAGGTGCGTTTTAGAAACCTTTCCCGATCACACGGTGTACCATCTTCTGGGTTTCTCATGCATGTTTTCGACGTAGGAAGATGCCCTTGAACCTGGAGATTTGGGACCCATGGGATGGGTACCATGCAGTATTACTTTAAAGGGTCTGTGTTGGCTCATGCAACCTCACCAAACCTCTGAGCCCCAAGAGTGTCCACCCTTATGTCTCAATCAGCTGTGGGTCTAGATATGGTCAATCCAGGTTGCATCACAGCCCCTGAACGAATTTTGTAAGAATTTCTCTCTCTTTCACTGTCTTTGTTTCACGGGGTTTGAAAAGTAATTTATTTTTATAATGGGGTTTAGCTGCTTTTCACGGCTGTGTTTATGCCGCTTTACACCCCCTTGACTCACTTACAGAGAGATATCAATACATAGGGTTGAAGATTCTTACTAGTCAGATATATTCTTGTGCGGTGAATAGGGGGTGTTGAGTCCAGTTCACTGAGCAAGGAGTAGGTCTTGTCTACTACATATTGGGGTTATGGAACGGTATCTGAGCTAATTTGAAACCCTTGTTTTATGCATCACCCCACCTCACCTTTCCCGTTCAGCAGCCATAGTGTGTTTTCTGAACGTGTGACTCTGTTCTGTTTTGTAATTCAGTTCAAGTGTAGCGGTTTTTACATTCCCTCTATAAGTGATATCTTATGATAAGTGTCTTTTTCGGTGTGACTTATTTCACTTAGAATCGTCGTACCTAAATCCACTCATCGTGCTGCTACTAGCCTTATGACGTGGATTTCATGGCTGAGTGATATTCCACTGTACATGAGGACCACAACTTCTTTATCCACTTTTCTCTTTCCTAGGATATTTAAGGTGTAATGAAGTGGGGGTTCTTGTCAACAGAGCAGCCCTAAACTTTGGGGTGCCTGTGTCTTGCTGATTTTTAGTTTTCCCAATTTATACGCCCATGAGTGGAAGTGCCCTTTGTTCTCCAAGCTGTGTTTTTTAGATGTTTCAGGACACACCGTACACTTCTCCAGAGTGGCTGTTGGCAATTTACATCCCGCCCATCAGCGTAGCAAGGCTCCCATTTCTCCATGGCCGGTCCTGCATTTCTGGTTTGGACACTTTTTTCCGCATGGTCCTTTTGCCCGCTGGGAAGCGAGACTTCTTTGGAGCGCTGATTTGCCTTTCCAGGTGGCTTGGTTGGCCAAAAAGGGCGTATGCGTTTTTTCCTGAATATATTCAGGAAAAAAGGCATACGCCCTTTTTGGCCAAGGGCATCATTGTCCACGTTTTGCCGCTTTTCATGTGCTTTCAAGGCGATTCGAATCTACCTCCTGAAATCTGTTTCCTGCAATTCTGCCTTGCTTTCAAAGCCTCTTCGTTGCCTTCCCTCAATATATTTGTGGACGAGAGTTATCATTTATAACTCTGCAGGTTTGTGAATGGCAGTGCCCCTGAGCTCCATTTTTCCAGTCGCTTTTTTGGGAGCTGGCCGCAAAAGTGCAGGATTGCTTCAGGCCCTCTTCTGGTTCTGGGGGGCAGGCTGAGCTTGTGGTTAATTCTTCTTCCTGATGGGAAAATAGAGTGACCTGTGCCTGTCCCAACCCCTAGAGCTAGTCTCTCATTGGTTCCCCCTCTTCCCGTTCATCCTCAGGACAAATTGCAACCTGTACGGAACAGGAGGTTAAAGGTGCTGATTCTCCAAGGAGGGAGATGGCTAGTAAAGCGGCTGGAATGGCGAACCCGAGCACAAGGAGATGAGAAATGAGGTGCGTTTTAGAAACCTTTCCCGATCACACGGTGTACCATCTTCTGGGTTTCTCATGCATGTTTTCGACGTAGGAAGATGCCCTTGAACCTGGAGATTTGGGACCCATGGGATGGGTACCATGCAGTATTACTTTAAAGGGTCTGCGTTGGCTCATGCAACCTCACCAAACCTCTGAGCCCCAAGAGTGTCCACCCTTATGTCTCAATCAGCTGTGGGTCTAGATATGGTCAATCCAGGTTGCATCACAGCCCCTGAACGAATTTTGTAAGAATTTCTCTCTCTTTCACTGTCTTTGTTTCACGGGTTTTGAAAAGTAATTTATTTTTATAATGGGGTTTAGCTGCTTTTCACGGCTGTGTTTATGCCGCTTTACACCCCGTTGACTCACTTACAGAGAGATATCAATACATAGGGTTGAAGATTCTTACTAGTCAGATATATTCTTGTGCGGTGAATAGGGGGTGTTGAGTCCAGTTCACTGAGCAAGGAGTAGGTCTTGTCTACTACATATTGGGGTTATGGAACGGTATCTGAGCTAATTTGAAACCCTTGTTTTATGCATCACCCCACCTCACCTTTCCCGTTCAGCAGCCATAGTGTGTTTTCTGAACGTGTGACTCTGTTCTGTTTTGTAATTCAGTTCAAGTGTAGCGGTTTTTACATTCCCTCTATAAGTGATATCTTATGATAAGTGTCTTTTTCGGTGTGACTTATTTCACTTAGAATCGTCGTACCTAAATCCACTCATCGTGCTGCTACTAGCCTTATGACGTGGATTTCATGGCTGAGTGATATTCCATTGTACATGAGGACCACAACTTCTTTATCCACTTTTCTCTTTCCTAGGATATTTAAGGTGTAATGAAGTGGGGGTTCTTGTCAACAGAGCAGCCCTAAACTTTGGGGTGCCTGTGTCTTGCTGATTTTTAGTTTTCCCAATTTATACGCCCATGAGTGGAAGTGCCCTTTGCTCTCCAAGCTGTGTTTTTTAGATGTTTCAGGACACACCCTACACTTGTCCAGAGTGGCTGTTGGCAATTTACATCCCGCCCATCAGCGTAGCAAGGCTCCCATTTCTCCATGGCCGGTCCTGCATTTCTGGTTTGGACACTTTTTTCCGCATGGCCCTTTTGCCCGCTGGGAAGCGAGACTTCTTTGGAGCGCTGATTTGCCTTTCCAGGTGGCTTGGTTGGCCAAAAAGGGCGTATGCGTTTTTTCCTGAATATATTCAGGAAAAAAGGCATACGCCCTTTTTGGCCAAGGGCATCATTGTCCACGTTTTGCCGCTTTTCATGTGCTTTCAAGGCGATTCGAATCTACCTCCTGAAATCTGTTTCCTGCAATTCTGCCTTGCTTTCAAAGCCTCTTCGTTGCCTTCCCTCAATATATTTGTGGACGAGAGTTATCATTTATAACTCTGCAGGTTTGTGAATGGCAGTGCCCCTGAGCTCCATTTTTCCAGTCGCTTTTTTGGGAGCTGGCCGCAAAAGTGCAGGATTGCTTCAGGCCCTCTTCTGGTTCTGGGGGGCAGGCTGAGCTTGTGGTTAATTCTTCTTCCTGATGGGAAAATAGAGTGACCTGTGCCTGTCCCAACCCCTAGAGCTAGTCTCTCATTGGTTCCCCCTCTTGCCGTTCATCCTCAGGACAAATTGCAACCTGTACGGAACAGGAGGTTAAAGGTGCTGATTCTCCAAGGAGGGAGATGGCTAGTAAAGCGGCTGGAATGGCGAACCCGAGCACAAGGAGATGAGAAATGAGGTGCGTTTTAGAAACCTTTCCCGATCACACGGTGTACCATCTTCTGGGTTTCTCATGCATGTTTTCGACGTAGGAAGATGCCCTTGAACCTGGAGATTTGGGACCCATGGGATGGGTACCATGCAGTATTACTTTAAAGGGTCTGCGTTGGCTCATGCAACCTCACCAAACCTCTGAGCCCCAAGAGTGTCCACCCTTATGTCTCAATCTGCTGTGGGTCTAGATATGGTCAATCCAGGTTGCATCACAGCCCCTGAACGAATTTTGTAAGAATTTCTCTCTCTTTCACTGTCTTTGTTTCACGGGGTTTGAAAAGTAATTTATTTTTATAATGGGGTTTAGCTGCTTTTCACGGCTGTGTTTATGCCGCTTTACACCCCCTTGATTCACTTACAGAGAGATATCAATACATAGGGTTGAAGATTCTTACTAGTCAGATATATTCTTGTGCGGTGAATAGGGGGTGTTGAGTCCAGTTCACTGAGCAAGGAGTAGGTCTTGTCTACTACATATTGGGGTTATGGAACGGTATCTGAGCTAATTTGAAACCCTTGTTTTATGCATCACCCCACCTCACCTTTCCCGTTCAGCAGCCATAGTGTGTTTTCTGAACGTGTGACTCTGTTCTGTTTTGTAATTCAGTTCAAGTGTAGCGGTTTTTACATTCCCTCTATAAGTGATATCTTATGATAAGTGTCTTTTTCGGTGTGACTTATTTCACTTAGAATCGTCGTACCTAAATCCACTCATCGTGCTGCTACTAGCCTTATGACGTGGATTTCATGGCTGAGTGATATTCCATTGTACATGAGGACCACAACTTCTTTATCCACTTTTCTCTTTCCTAGGATATTTAAGGTGTAATGAAGTGGGGGTTCTTGTCAACAGAGCAGCCCTAAACTTTGGGGTGCCTGTGTCTTGCTGATTTTTAGTTTTCCCAATTTATACGCCCATGAGTGGAAGTGCCCTTTGCTCTCCAAGCTGTGTTTTTTAGATGTTTCAGGACACACCGTACACTTCTCCAGAGTGGCTGTTGGCAATTTACATCCCGCCCATCAGCGTAGCAAGGCTCCCATTTCTCCATGGCCGGTCCTGCATTTCTGGTTTGGACACTTTTTTCCGCATGGCCCTTTTGCCCGCTGGGAAGCGAGACTTCTTTGGAGCGCTGATTTGCCTTTCCAGGTGGCTTGGTTGGCCAAAAAGGGCGTATGCGTTTTTTCCTGAATATATTCAGGAAAAAAGGCATACGCCCTTTTTGGCCAAGGGCATCATTGTCCACGTTTTGCCGCTTTTCATGTGCTTTCAAGGCGATTCGAATCTACCTCCTGAAATCTGTTTCCTGCAATTCTGCCTTGCTTTCAAAGCCTCTTCGTTGCCTTCCCTCAATATATTTGTGGACGAGAGTTATCATTTATAACTCTGCAGGTTTGTGAATGGCAGTGCCCCTGAGCTCCATTTTTCCAGTCGCTTTTTTGGGAGCTGGCCGCAAAAGTGCAGGATTGCTTCAGGCCCTCTTCTGGTTCTGGGGGGCAGGCTGAGCTTGTGGTTAATTCTTCTTCCTGATGGGAAAATAGAGTGACCTGTGCCTGTCCCAACCCCTAGAGCTAGTCTCTCATTGGTTCCCCCTCTTGCCGTTCATCCTCAGGACAAATTGCAACCTGTACGGAACAGGAGGTTAAAGGTGCTGATTCTCCAAGGAGGGAGATGGCTAGTAAAGCGGCTGGAATGGCGAACCCGAGCACAAGGAGATGAGAAATGAGGTGCGTTTTAGAAACCTTTCCCGATCACACGGTGTACCATCTTCTGGGTTTCTCATGCATGTTTTCGACGTAGGAAGATGCCCTTGAACCTGGAGATTTGGGACCCATGGGATGGGTACCATGCAGTATTACTTTAAAGGGTCTGCGTTGGCTCATGCAACCTCACCAAACCTCTGAGCCCCAAGAGTGTCCACCCTTATGTCTCAATCTGCTGTGGGTCTAGATATGGTCAATCCAGGTTGCATCACAGCCCCTGAACGAATTTTGTAAGAATTTCTCTCTCTTTCACTGTCTTTGTTTCACGGGGTTTGAAAAGTAATTTATTTTTATAATGGGGTTTAGCTGCTTTTCACGGCTGTGTTTATGCCGCTTTACACCCCCTTGATTCACTTACAGAGAGATATCAATACATAGGGTTGAAGATTCTTACTAGTCAGATATATTCTTGTGCGGTGAATAGGGGGTGTTGAGTCCAGTTCACTGAGCAAGGAGTAGGTCTTGTCTACTACATATTGGGGTTATGGAACGGTATCTGAGCTAATTTGAAACCCTTGTTTTATGCATCACCCCACCTCACCTTTCCCGTTCAGCAGCCATAGTGTGTTTTCTGAACGTGTGACTCTGTTCTGTTTTGTAATTCAGTTCAAGTGTAGCGGTTTTTACATTCCCTCTATAAGTGATATCTTATGATAAGTGTCTTTTTCGGTGTGACTTATTTCACTTAGAATCGTCGTACCTAAATCCACTCATCGTGCTGCTACTAGCCTTATGACGTGGATTTCATGGCTGAGTGATATTCCATTGTACATGAGGACCACAACTTCTTTATCCACTTTTCTCTTTCCTAGGATATTTAAGGTGTAATGAAGTGGGGGTTCTTGTCAACAGAGCAGCCCTAAACTTTGGGGTGCCTGTGTCTTGCTGATTTTTAGTTTTCCCAATTTATACGCCCATGAGTGGAAGTGCCCTTTGCTCTCCAAGCTGTGTTTTTTAGATGTTTCAGGACACACCGTACACTTCTCCAGAGTGGCTGTTGGCAATTTACATCCCGCCCATCAGCGTAGCAAGGCTCCCATTTCTCCATGGCCGGTCCTGCATTTCTGGTTTGGACACTTTTTTCCGCATGGCCCTTTTGCCCGCTGGGAAGCGAGACTTCTTTGGAGCGCTGATTTGCCTTTCCAGGTGGCTTGGTTGGCCAAAAAGGGCATATGCGTTTTTTCCTGAATATATTCAGGAAAAAAGGCATACGCCCTTTTTGGCCAAGGGCATCATTGTCCACGTTTTGCCGCTTTTCATGTGCTTTCAAGGCGATTCGAATCTACCTCCTGAAATCTGTTTCCTGCAATTCTGCCTTGCTTTCAAAGCCTCTTCGTTGCCTTCCCTCAATATATTTGTGGACGAGAGTTATCATTTATAACTCTGCAGGTTTGTGAATGGCAGTGCCCCTGAGCTCCATTTTTCCAGTCGCTTTTTTGGGAGCTGGCCGCAAAAGTGCAGGATTGCTTCAGGCCCTCTTCTGGTTCTGGGGGGCAGGCTGAGCTTGTGGTTAATTCTTCTTCCTGATGGGAAAATAGAGTGACCTGTGCCTGTCCGAACCCCTAGAGCTAGTCTCTCATTGGTTCCCCCTCTTGCCGTTCATCCTCAGGACAAATTGCAACCTGTACGGAACAGGAGGTTAAAGGTGCTGATTCTCCAAGGAGGGAGATGGCTAGTAAAGCGGCTGGAATGGCGAACCCGAGCACAAGGAGATGAGAAATGAGGTGCGTTTTAGAAACCTTTCCCGATCACACGGTGTACCATCTTCTGGGTTTCTCATGCATGTTTTCGACGTAGGAAGATGCCCTTGAACCTGGAGATTTGGGACCCATGGGATGGGTACCATGCAGTATTACTTTAAAGGGTCTGCGTTGGCTCATGCAACCTCACCAAACCTCTGAGCCCCAAGAGTGTCCACCCTTATGTCTCAATCAGCTGTGGGTCTAGATATGGTCAATCCAGGTTGCATCACAGCCCCTGAACGAATTTTGTAAGAATTTCTCTCTCTTTCACTGTCTTTGTTTCACGGGGTTTGAAAAGTAATTTATTTTTATAATGGGGTTTAGCTGCTTTTCACGGCTGTGTTTATGCCGCTTTACACCCCCTTGACTCACTTACAGAGAGATATCAATACATAGGGTTGAAGATTCTTACTAGTCAGATATATTCTTGTGCGGTGAATAGGGGGTGTTGAGTCCAGTTCACTGAGCAAGGAGTAGGTCTTGTCTACTACATATTGGGGTTATGGAACGGTATCTGAGCTAATTTGAAACCCTTGTTTTATGCATCACCCCACCTCACCTTTCCCGTTCAGCAGCCATAGTGTGTTTTCTGAACGTGTGACTCTGTTCTGTTTTGTAATTCAGTTCAAGTGTAGCGGTTTTTACATTCCCTCTATAAGTGATATCTTATGATAAGTGTCTTTTTCGGTGTGACTTATTTCACTTAGAATCGTCGTACCTAAATCCACTCATCGTGCTGCTACTAGCCTTATGACGTGGATTTCATGGCTGAGTGATATTCCATTGTACATGAGGACCACAACTTCTTTATCCACTTTTCTCTTTCCTAGGATATTTAAGGTGTAATGAAGTGGGGGTTCTTGTCAACAGAGCAGCCCTAAACTTTGGGGTGCCTGTGTCTTGCTGATTTTTAGTTTTCCCAATTTATACGCCCATGAGTGGAAGTGCCCTTTGCTCTCCAAGCTGTGATTTTTAGATGTTTCAGGACACACCGTACACTTGTCCAGAGTGGCTGTTGGCAATTTACATCCCGCCCATCAGCGTAGCAAGGCTCCCATTTCTCCATGGCCGGTCCTGCATTTCTGGTTTGGACACTTTTTTCCGCATGGCCCTTTTGCCCGCTGGGAAGCGAGACTTCTTTGGAGCGCTGATTTGCCTTTCCAGGTGGCTTGGTTGGCCAAAAAGGGCGTATGCGTTTTTTCCTGAATATATTCAGGAAAAAAGGCATACGCCCTTTTTGGCCAAGGGCATCATTGTCCACGTTTTGCCGCTTTTCATGTGCTTTCAAGGCGATTCGAATCTACCTCCTGAAATCTGTTTCCTGCAATTCTGCCTTGCTTTCAAAGCCTCTTCGTTGCCTTCCCTCAATATATTTGTGGACGAGAGTTATCATTTATAACTCTGCAGGTTTGTGAATGGCAGTGCCCCTGAGCTCCATTTTTCCAGTCGCTTTTTTGGGAGCTGCCCGCAAAAGTGCAGGATTGCTTCAGGCCCTCTTCTGGTTCTGGGGGGCAGGCTGAGCTTGTGGTTAATTCTTCTTCCTGATGGGAAAATAGAGTGACCTGTGCCTGTCCCAACCCCTAGAGCTAGTCTCTCATTGGTTCCCCCTCTTCCCGTTCATCCTCAGGACAAATTGCAACCTGTACGGAACAGGAGGTTAAAGGTGCTGATTCTCCAAGGAGGGAGATGGCTAGTAAAGCGGCTGGAATGGCGAACCCGAGCACAAGGAGATGAGAAATGAGGTGCGTTTTAGAAACCTTTCCCGATCACACGGTGTACCATCTTCTGGGTTTCTCATGCATGTTTTCGACGTAGGAAGATGCCCTTGAACCTGGAGATTTGGGACCCATGGGATGGGTACCATGCAGTATTACTTTAAAGGGTCTGCGTTGGCTCATGCAACCTCACCAAACCTCTGAGCCCCAAGAGTGTCCACCCTTATGTCTCAATCAGCTGTGGGTCTAGATATGGTCAATCCAGGTTGCATCACAGCCCCTGAACGAATTTTGTAAGAATTTCTCTCTCTTTCACTGTCTTTGTTTCACGGGGTTTGAAAAGTAATTTATTTTTATAATGGGGTTTAGCTGCTTTTCACGGCTGTGTTTATGCCGCTTTACACCCCCTTGACTCACTTACAGAGAGATATCAATACATAGGGTTGAAGATTCTTACTAGTCAGATATATTCTTGTGCGGTGAATAGGGGGTGTTGAGTCCAGTTCACTGAGCAAGGAGTAGGTCTTGTCTACTACATATTGGGGTTATGGAACGGTATCTGAGCTAATTTGAAACCCTTGTTTTATGCATCACCCCACCTCACCTTTCCCGTTCAGCAGCCATAGTGTGTTTTCTGAACGTGTGACTCTGTTCTGTTTTGTAATTCAGTTCAAGTGTAGCGGTTTTTACATTCCCTCTATAAGTGATATCTTATGATAAGTGTCTTTTTCGGTGTGACTTATTTCACTTAGAATCGTCGTACCTAAATCCACTCATTGTGCTGCTACTAGCCTTATGACGTGGATTTCATGGCTGAGTGATATTCCATTGTACATGAGGACCACAACTTCTTTATCCACTTTTCTCTTTCCTAGGATATTTAAGGTGTAATGAAGTGGGGGTTCTTGTCAACAGAGCAGCCCTAAACTTTGGGGTGCCTGTGTCTTGCTGATTTTTAGTTTTCCCAATTTATACGCCCATGAGTGGAAGTGCCCTATGCTCTCCAAGCTGTGTTTTTTAGATGTTTCAGGACACACCGTACACTTCTCCAGAGTGGCTGTTGGCAATTTACATCCCGCCCATCAGCTTAGCAAGGCTCCCATTTCTCCATGGCCGGTCCTGCATTTCTGGTTTGGACACTTTTTTCCGCATGGCCCTTTTGCCCGCTGGGAAGCGAGACTTCTTTGGAGCGCTGATTTGCCTTTCCAGGTGGCTTGGTTGGCCAAAAAGGGCGTATGCGTTTTTTCCTGAATATATTCAGGAAAAAAGGCATACGCCCTTTTTGGCCAAGGGCATCATTCTCCACGTTTTGCCGCTTTTCATGTGCTTTCAAGGCGATTCGAATCTACCTCCTGAAATCTGTTTCCTGCAATTCTGCCTTGCTTTCAAAGCCTCTTCGTTGCCTTCCCTCAATATATTTGTGGACGAGAGTTATCATTTATAACTCTGCAGGTTTGTGAATTGCAGTGCCCCTGAGCTCCATTTTTCCAGTCGCTTTTTTGGGAGCTGGCCGCAAAAGTGCAGGATTCCTTCAGGCCCTCTTCTGGTTCTGGGGGGCAGGCTGAGCTTGTGGTTAATTCTTCTTCCTGATGGGAAAATAGAGTGACCTGTGCCTGTCCCAACCCCTAGAGCTAGTCTCTCATTGGTTCCCCCTCTTCCCGTTCCTCCTCAGGACAAATTGCAACCTGTACGGAACAGGAGGTTAAAGGTGCTGATTCTCCAAGGAGGGAGATGGCTAGTAAAGCGGCTGGAATGGCGAACCCGAGCACAAGGAGATGAGAAATGAGGTTTGTTTTAGAAACCTTTCCCGATCACACGGTGTACCATCTTCTGGGTTTCTCATGCATGTTTTCGACGTAGGAAGATGCCCTTGAACCTGGAGATTTGGGACCCATGGGATGCGTACCATGCAGTATTACTTTAAAGGGTCTGCGTTGGCTCATGCAACCTCACCAAACCTCTGAGCCCCAAGAGTGTCCACCCTTATGTCTCAATCAGCTGTGGGTCTAGATATGGTCAATCCAGGTTGCATCACAGCCCCTGAACGAATTTTGTAAGAATTTCTCTCTCTTTCACTGTCTTTGTTTCATGGGTTTTGAAAAGTAATTTATTTTTATAATGGGGTTTAGCTGCTTTTCACGGCTGTGTTTATGCCGCTTTACACCCCCTTGACTCACTTACAGAGAGATATCAATACATAGGGTTGAAGATTCTTACTAGTCAGATATATTCTTGTGCGGTGAATAGGGGGTGTTGAGTCCAGTTCACTGAGCAAGGAGTAGGTCTTGTCTACTACATATTGGGGTTATGGAACGGTATCTGAGCTAATTTGAAACCCTTGTTTTATGCATCACCCCACCTCACCTTTCCCGTTCAGCAGCCATAGTGTGTTTTCTGAACGTGTGACTCTGTTCTGTTTTGTAATTCAGTTCAAGTGTAGCGGTTTTTACATTCCCTCTATAAGTGATATCTTATGATAAGTGTCTTTTTCGGTGTGACTTATTTCACTTAGAATCGTCGTACCTAAATCTACTCATCGTGCTGCTCCTAGCCTTATGACGTGGATTTCATGGCTGAGTGATATTCCATTGTACATGAGGACCACAACTTCTTTATCCACTTTTCTCTTTCCTAGGATATTTAAGGTGTAATGAAGTGGGGGTTCTTGTCAACAGAGCAGCCCTAAACTTTGGGGTGCCTGTGTCTTGCTGATTTTTAGTTTTCCCAATTTATACGCCCATGAGTGGAAGTGCCCTATGCTTTCCAAGCTGTGTTTTTTAGATGTTTCAGGACACACCCTACACTTGTCCAGAGTGGCTGTTGGCAATTTACATCCCGCCCATCAGCGTAGCAAGGCTCCCATTTCTCCATGGCCGGTCCTGCATTTCTGGTTTGGACACTTTTTTCCGCATGGCCCTTTTGCCCGCTGGGAAGCGAGACTTCTTTGGAGCGCTGATTTGCCTTTCCAGGTGGCTTGGTTGGCCAAAAAGGGCGTATGCGTTTTTTCCTGAATATATTCAGGAAAAAAGGCATACGCCCTTTTTGGCCAAGGGCATCATTGTCCACGTTTTGCCGCTTTTCATGTGCTTTCAAGGCGATTCGAATCTACCTCCTGAAATCTGTTTCCTGCAATTCTGCCTTGCTTTCAAAGCCTCTTCGTTGCCTTCCCTCAATATATTTGTGGACGAGAGTTATCATTTATAACTCTGCAGGTTTGTGAATGGCAGTGCCCCTGAGCTCCATTTTTCCAGTCGCTTTTTTGGGAGCTGGCCGCAAAAGTGCAGGATTGCTTCAGGCCCTCTTCTGGTTCTGGGGGGCAGGCTGAGCTTGTGGTTAATTCTTCTTCCTGATGGGAAAATAGAGTGACCTGTGCCTGTCCCAACCCCTAGAGCTAGTCTCTCATTGGTTCCCCCTCTTCCCGTTCATCCTCAGGACAAATTGCAACCTGTACGGAACAGGAGGTTAAAGGTGCTGATTCTCCAAGGAGGGAGATGGCTACTAAAGCGGCTGGAATGACGAAACCGAGCACAAGGAGATGAGAAATGAGGTGCGTTTTAGAAACCTTTCCCGATCACACGGTGTACCATCTTCTGGGTTTCTCATGCATGTTTTCGACGTAGGAAGATGCCCTTGAACCTGGAGATTTGGGACCCATGGGATGGGTACCATGCAGTATTACTTTAAAGGGTCTGCGTTGGCTCATGCAACCTCAGCAAACCTCTCAGCCCCAAGAGTGTCCACCCTGATGTCTCAATCAGCTGTGGGTCTAGATATGGTCAATCCAGGTTGCATCACAGCCTCTGAACGAATTTTGTAAGAATTTCTCTCTCTTTCACTGTCTTTGTTTCACGGGGTTTGAAAAGTAATTTATTTTTATAATGGGGTTTAGCTGCTTTTCACGGCTGTGTTTATGCCGCTTTACAGCCCCTTGACTCACTTACAGAGAGATATCAATACATAGGGTTGAAGATTTTTACTAGTCAGATATATTCTTGTGCGGTGAATAGGGGGTGTTGAGTCCAGTTCACTGAGCAAGGAGTAGGTCTTGTCTACTACATATTGGGGTTATGGAACGGTATCTGAGCTAATTTGAAACCCTTGTTTTATGCATCACCCCACCTCACCTTTCCCGTTCAGCAGCCATAGTGTGTTTTCTGAACGTGTGACTCTGTTCTGTTTTGTAATTCAGTTCAAGTGTAGCGGTTTTTACATTCCCTCTCTAAGTGGTATCTTATGATAAGTGTCTTTTTCGGTGTGACTTATTTCACTTAGAATCGTCGTACATAAATCCACTCATCGTGCTGCTACTAGCCTTATGACGTGGATTTCATGGCTGAGTGATATTCCATTGTACATGAGGACCACAACTTCTTTATCCACTTTTCTCTTTCCTAGGATATTTAAGGTGTAATGAAGTGGGGGTTCTTGTCAACAGAGCAGCCCTAAACTTTGGGGTGCCTGTGTCTTGATGATTTTTAGTTTTCCCAATTTATACGCCCATGAATGGAAGTGCCCTATGCTCTCCAAGCTGTGTTTTTTAGATGTTTCAGGACACACCGTACACTTGTCCAGAGTGGCTGTTGGCAATTTACATCCCGCCCATCAGCGTAGCAAGGCTCCCATTTCTCCATGGCCGGTCCTGCATTTCTGGTTTGGACACTTTTTTCCGCATGGCCCTTTTGCCCGCTGGGAAGCGAGACTTCTTTGGAGCGCTGATTTGCCTTTCCAGGTGGCTTGGTTGGCCAAAAAGGGCGTATGCGTTTTTTCCTGAATATATTCAGGAAAAAACGCATACGCCCTTTTTGGCCAAGGGCATCATTGTCCACGTTTTGCCGCTTTTCATGAGCTTTCAAGGCGATTCGAATCTACCTCCTGAAATCTGTTTCCTGCAATTCTGCCTTGCTTTCAAAGCCTCTTCGTTGCCTTCCCTCAATATATTTGTGGACGAGAGTTATCATTTATAACTCTGCAGGTTTGTGAATTGCAGTGCCCCTGAGCTCCATTTTTTCAGTCGCTTTTTTGGGAGCTGGCCGCAAAAGTGCAGGATTCCTTCAGGCCCTCTTCTGGTTCTGGGGGGCAGGCTGAGCTTGTGGTTAATTCTTCTTCCTGATGGGAAAATAGAGTGACCTGTGCCTGTCCCAACCCCTAGAGCTAGTCTCTCATTGGTTCCCCCTCTTCCCGTTCATCCTCAGGACAAATTGCAACCTGTACGGAACAGGAGGTTAAAGGTGCTGATTCTCCAAGGAGGGAGATGGCTAGTAAAGCGGCTGGAATGGCGAACCCGAGCACAAGGAGATGAGAAATGAGGTTTGTTTTAGAAACCTTTCCCGATCACACGGTGTACCATCTTCTGGGTTTCTCATGCATGTTTTCGACGTAGGAAGATGCCCTTGAACCTGGAGATTTGGGACCCATGAGATGCGTACCATGCAGTATTACTTTAAAGGGTCTGCGCTGGCTCATGCAACCTCACCAAACCTCTGAGCCCCAAGAGTGTCCACCCTTATGTCTCAATCAGCTGTGGGTCTAGATATGGTCAATCCAGGTTGCATCACAGCCCCTGAACGAATTTTGTAAGAATTTCTCTCTCTTTCACTGTCTTTGTTTCACGGGTTTTGAAAAGTAATTTATTTTTATAATGGGGTTTAGCTGCTTTTCACGGCTGTGTTTATGCCGCTTTACACCCCCTTGACTCACTTACAGAGAGATATCAATACATAGGGTTGAAGATTCTTACTAGTCAGATATATTCTTGTGCGGTGAATAGGGGGTGTTGAGTCCAATTCACTGAGCAAGGAGTAGGTCTTGTCTACTACATATTGGGTTTATGGAACGGTATCTGAGCTAATTTGAAACCCTTGTTTTATGCATCACCCCACCTCACCTTTCCCGTTCAGCAGCCATAGTGTGTTTTCTGAACGTGCGACTCTGTTCTGTTTTGTAATTCACTTCAAGTGTAGCGGTTTTTACATTCCCTGTATAAGTGATATCTTATGATAAGTGTCTTTTTCGGTGTGACTTATTTCACTTAGAATCGTCGTACATAAATCCACTCATCGTGCTGCTACTAGCCTTATGACGTGGATTTCATGGCTGAGTGATATTCCATTGTACATGAGGACCACAACTTCTTTATCCACTTTTCTCTTTCCTAGGATATTTAAGGTGTAATGAAGTGGGGGTTCTTGTCAACAGAGCAGCCCTAAACTTTGGGGTGCCTGTGTCTTGATGATTTTTAGTTTTCCCAATTTATACGCCCATGAGTGGAAGTGCCCTATGCTCTCCAAGCTGTGTTTTTTAGATGTTTCAGGACACACCGTACACTTGTCCAGAGTGGCTGTTGGCAATTTACATCCCGCCCATCAGCGTAGCAAGGCTCCCATTTCTCCATGGCCGGTCCTGCATTTCTGGTTTGGACACTTTTTTCCGCATGGCCCTTTTGCCCGCTGGGAAGCGAGACTTCTTTGGAGCGCTGATTTGCCTTTCCAGGTGGCTTGGTTGGCCAAAAAGGGCGTATGCGTTTTTTCCTGAATATGTTCAGGAAAAAACGCATACGCCCTTTTTGGCCAAGGGCATCATTGTCCACGTTTTGCCGCTTTTCATGTGCTTTCAAGGCGATTCGAATCTACCTCCTGAAATCTGTTTCCTGCAATTCTGCCTTGCTTTCAAAGCCTCTTCGTTGCCTTCCCTCAATATATTTGTGGACGAGAGTTATCATTTATAACTCTGCAGGTTTGTGAATGGCAGTGCCCCTGAGCTCCATTTTTCCAGTCGCTTTTTTGGGAGCTGGCCGCAAAAGTGCAGGATTGCTTCAGGCCCTCTTCTGGTTCTGGGGGGCAGGCTGAGCTTGTGGTTAATTCTTCTTCCTGATGGGAAAATAGAGTGACCTGTGCCTGTCCCAACCCCTAGAGCTAGTCTCTCATTGGTTCCCCCTCTTCCCGTTCATCCTCAGGACAAATTGCAACCTGTACGGAACAGGAGGTTAAAGGTGCTGATTCTCCAAGGAGGGAGATGGCTAGTAAAGCGGCTGGAATGGCGAACCCGAGCACAAGGAGATGAGAAATGAGGTGCGTTTTAGAAACCTTTCCCGATCACACGGTGTACCATCTTCTGGGTTTCTCATGCATGTTTTCGACGTAGGAAGATGCCCTTGAACCTGGAGATTTGGGACCCATGGGATGCGTACCATGCAGTATTAGTTTAAAGGGTCTGCGTTGGCTCATGCAACCTCAGCAAACCTCTCAGCCCCAAGAGTGTCCACCCTGATGTCTCAATCAGCTGTGGGTGTAGATATGGTCAATCCAGGTTGCATCACAGCCTCTGAACGAATTTTGTAAGAATTTCTCTCTCTTTCACTGTCTTTGTTTCACGGGGTTTGAAAAGTAATTTATTTTTATAATGGGGTTTAGCTGCTTTTCACGGCTGTGTTTATGCCGCTTTACACCCCCTTGACTCACTTACAGAGAGATATCAATACATAGGGTTGAAGATTTTTACTAGTCAGATATATTCTTGTGCGGTGAATAGGGGGTGTTGAGTCCAGTTCACTGAGCAAGGAGTAGGTCTTGTCTACTACATATTGGGGTTATGGAACGGTATCTGAGCTAATTTGAAACCCTTGTTTTATGCATCACCCCACCTCACCTTTCCCGTTCAGCAGCCATAGTGTGTTTTCTGAACGTGTGACTCTGTTCTGTTTTGTAATTCAGTTCAAGTGTAGCGGTTTTTACATTCCCTCTCTAAGTGGTATCTTATGATAAGTGTCTTTTTCGGTGTGACTTATTTCACTTAGAATCGTCGTACATAAATCCACTCATCGTGCTGCTACTAGCCTTATGACGTGGATTTCATGGCTGAGTGATATTCCATTGTACATGAGGACCACAACTTCTTTATCCACTTTTCTCTTTCCTAGGATATTTAAGGTGTAATGAAGTGGGGGTTCTTGTCAACAGAGCAGCCCTAAACTTTGGGGTGCCTGTGTCTTGCTGATTTTTAGTTTTCCCAATTTATACGCCCATGAGTGGAAGTGCCCTTTGCTCTCCAAGCTGTGATTTTTAGATGTTTCAGGACACACCGTACACTTGTCCAGAGTGGCTGTTGGCAATTTACATCCCACCCATCAGCGTAGCAAGGCTCCCATTTCTCCATGGCCGGTCCTGCATTTCTGGTTTGGACACTTTTTTCCGCATGGCCCTTTTGCCCGCTGGGAAGCGAGACTTCTTTGGAGCGCTGATTTGCCTTTCCAGGTGGCTTGGTTGGCCAAAAAGGGCGTATGCGTTTTTTCCTGAATATATTCAGGAAAAAAGGCATACGCCCTTTTTGGCCAAGGGCATCATTGTCCACGTTTTGCCGCTTTTCATGTGCTTTCAAGGCGATTCGAATCTACCTCCTGAAATCTGTTTCCTGCAATTCTGCCTTGCTTTCAAAGCCTCTTCGTTGCCTTCCCTCAATATATTTGTGGACGAGAGTTATCATTTATAACTCTGCAGGTTTGTGAATGGCAGTGCCCCTGAGCTCCATTTTTCCAGTCGCTTTTTTGGGAGCTGCCCGCAAAAGTGCAGGATTGCTTCAGGCCCTCTTCTGGTTCTGGGGGGCAGGCTGAGCTTGTGGTTAATTCTTCTTCCTGATGGGAAAATAGAGTGACCTGTGCCTGTCCCAACCCCTAGAGCTAGTCTCTCATTGGTTCCCCCTCTTCCCGTTCATCCTCAGGACAAATTGCAACCTGTACGGAACAGGAGGTTAAAGGTGCTGATTCTCCAAGGAGGGAGATGGCTAGTAAAGCGGCTGGAATGGCGAACCCGAGCACAAGGAGATGAGAAATGAGGTGCGTTTTAGAAACCTTTCCCGATCACACGGTGTACCATCTTCTGGGTTTCTCATGCATGTTTTCGACGTAGGAAGATGCCCTTGAACCTGGAGATTTGGGACCCATGGGATGGGTACCATGCAGTATTACTTTAAAGGGTCTGCGTTGGCTCATGCAACCTCACCAAACCTCTGAGCCCCAAGAGTGTCCACCCTTATGTCTCAATCAGCTGTGGGTCTAGATATGGTCAATCCAGGTTGCATCACAGCCCCTGAACGAATTTTGTAAGAATTTCTCTCTCTTTCACTGTCTTTGTTTCACGGGGTTTGAAAAGTAATTTATTTTTATAATGGGGTTTAGCTGCTTTTCACGGCTGTGTTTATGCCGCTTTACACCCCCTTGACTCACTTACAGAGAGATATCAATACATAGGGTTGAAGATTCTTACTAGTCAGATATATTCTTGTGCGGTGAATAGGGGGTGTTGAGTCCAGTTCACTGAGCAAGGAGTAGGTCTTGTCTACTACATATTGGGGTTATGGAACGGTATCTGAGCTAATTTGAAACCCTTGTTTTATGCATCACCCCACCTCACCTTTCCCGTTCAGCAGCCATAGTGTGTTTTCTGAACGTGTGACTCTGTTCTGTTTTGTAATTCAGTTCAAGTGTAGCGGTTTTTACATTCCCTCTATAAGTGATATCTTATGATAAGTGTCTTTTTCGGTGTGACTTATTTCACTTAGAATCGTCGTACCTAAATCCACTCATCGTGCTGCTACTAGCCTTATGACGTGGATTTCATGGCTGAGTGATATTCCATTGTACATGAGGACCACAACTTCTTTATCCACTTTTCTCTTTCCTAGGATATTTAAGGTGTAATGAAGTGGGGGTTCTTGTCAACAGAGCAGCCCTAAACTTTGGGGTGCCTGTGTCTTGCTGATTTTTAGTTTTCCCAATTTATACGCCCATGAGTGGAAGTGCCCTTTGCTCTCCAAGCTGTGTTTTTTAGATGTTTCAGGATACACCCTACACTTGTCCAGAGTGGCTGTTGGCAATTTACATCCCGCCCATCAGCGTAGCAAGGCTCCCATTTCTCCATGGCCGGTCCTGCATTTCTGGTTTGGACACTTTTTTCCGCATGGCCCTTTTGCCCGCTGGGAAGCGAGACTTCTTTGGAGCGCTGATTTGCCTTTCCAGGTGGCTTGGTTGGCCAAAAAGGGCGTATGCGTTTTTTCCTGAATATATTCAGGAAAAAACGCATACGCCCTTTTTGGCCAAGGGCATCATTGTCCACGTTTTGCCGCTTTTCATGTGCTTTCAAGGCGATTCGAATCTACCTCCTGCAATCTGTTTCCTGCAATTCTGCCTTGCTTTCAAAGCCTCTTCGTTGCCTTCCCTCAATATATTTGTGGACGAGAGTTATCATTTATAACTCTGCAGGTTTGTGAATGGCAGTGCCCCTGAGCTCCATTTTTCCAGTCGCTTTTTTGGGAGCTGCCCGCAAAAGTGCAGGATTGCTTCAGGCCCTCTTCTGGTTCTGGGGGGCAGGCTGAGCTTGTGGTTAATTCTTCTTCCTGATGGGAAAATAGAGTGACCTGTGCCTGTCCCAACCCCTAGAGCTAGTCTCTCATTGGTTCCCCCTCTTCCCGTTCATCCTCAGGACAAATTGCAACCTGTACGGAACAGGAGGTTAAAGGTGCTGATTCTCCAAGGAGGGAGATGGCTACTAAAGCGGCTGGAATGGCGAACCCGAGCACAAGGAGATGAGAAATGAGGTGTGATTTAGAAACCTTTCCCGATCACACGGTGTACCATCTTCTGGGTTTCTCATGCATGTTTTCGACGTAGGAAGATGCCCTTGAACCTGGAGATTTGGGACCCATGGGATGGGTACCATGCAGTATTACTTTAAAGGGTCTGCGTTGGCTCATGCAACCTCACCAAACCTCTGAGCCCCAAGAGTGTCCACCCTTATGTCTCAATCAGCTGTGGGTCTAGATATGGTCAATCCAGGTTGCATCACAGCCCCTGAACGAATTTTGTAAGAATTTCTCTCTCTTTCACTGTCTTTGTTTCACGGGGTTTGAAAAGTAATTTATTTTTATAATGGGGTTTAGCTGCTTTTCACGGCTGTGTTTATGCCGCTTTACACCCCCTTGACTCACTTACAGAGAGATATCAATACATAGGGTTGAAGATTCTTACTAGTCAGATATATTCTTGTGCGGTGAATAGGGGGTGTTGAGTCCAGTACACTGAGCAAGGAGTAGGTCTTGTCTACTACATATTGGGGTTATGGAACGGTATCTGAGCTAATTTGAAACCCTTGTTTTATGCATCACCCCACCTCACCTTTCCCGTTCAGCAGCCATAGTGTGTTTTCTGAACGTGCGACTCTGTTCTGTTTTGTAATTCAGTTCAAGTGTAGCGGTTTTTACATTCCCTCTCTAAGTGGTATCTTATGATAAGTGTCTTTTTCGGTGTGACTTATTTCACTTAGAATCGTCGTACCTAAATCCACTCATCGTGCTGCTACTAGCCTTATGACGTGGATTTCATGGCTGAGTGATATTCCATTGTACATGAGGACCACAACTTCTTTATCCACTTTTCTCTTTCCTAGGATATTTAAGGTGTAATGAAGTGGGGGTTCTTGTCAACAGAGCAGCCCTAAACTTTGGGGTGCCTGTGTCTTGATGATTTTTAGTTTTCCCAATTTATACGCCCATGAGTGGAAGTGCCCTATGCTCTCCAAGCTGTGTTTTTTAGATGTTTCAGGACACACCGTACACTTGTCCAGAGTGGCTGTTGGCAATTTACATCCCGCCCATCAGCGTAGCAAGGCTCCCATTTCTCCATGGCCGGTCCTGCATTTCTGGTTTGGACACTTTTTTCCGCATGGCCCTTTTGCCCGCTGGGAAGCGAGACTTCTTTGGAGCGCTGATTTGCCTTTCCAGGTTGCTTGGTTGGCCAAAAAGGGCGTATGCGTTTTTTCCTGAATATATTCAGGAAAAAACGCATACGCCCTTTTTGGCCAAGGGCATCATTGTCTACGTTTTGCCGCTTTTCATGAGCTTTCAAGGCGATTCGAATCTACCTCCTGAAATCTGTTTCCTGCAAGTCTGCCTTGCTTTCAAAGCCTCTTCGTTGCCTTCCCTCAATATATTTGTGGACGAGAGTTATCATTTATAACTCTGCAGGTTTGTGAATGGCAGTGCCCCTGAGCTCCATTTTTCCAGTCGCTTTTTTGGGAGCTGGCCGCAAAAGTGCAGGATTCCTTCAGGCCCTCTTCTGGTTCTGGGGGGCAGGCTGAGCTTGTGGTTAATTCTTCTTCCTGATGGGAAAATAGAGTGACCTGTGCCTGTCCCAACCCCTAGAGCTAGTCTCTCATTGGTTCCCCCTCTTCCCGTTCATCCTCAGGACAAATTGCAACCTGTACGGAACAGGAGCTTAAAGGTGCTGATTCTCCAAGGAGGGAGATGGCTACTAAAGCGGCTGGAATGGCGAACCCGAGCACAAGGAGATGAGAAATGAGGTGCGTTTTAGAAACCTTTCCCGATCACACGGTGTACCATCTTCTGGGTTTCTCATGCATGTTTTCGACGTAGGAAGATGCCCTTGAACCTGGAGATTTGGGACCCATGGGATGCGTACCATGCAGTATTACTTTAAAGGGTCTGCGTTGGCTCATGCAACCTCACCAAACCTCTGAGCCCCAAGAGTGTCCACCCTTATGTCTCAATCAGCTGTGGGTCTAGATATGGTCAATCCAGGTTGCATCACAGCCCCTGAACGAATTTTGTAAGAATTTCTCTCTCTTTCACTGTCTTTGTTTCACGGGTTTTGAAAAGTAATTTATTTTTATAATGGGGTTTAGCTGCTTTTCACGGCTGTGTTTATGCCGCTTTACACCCCCTTGACTCACTTACAGAGAGATATCAATACATAGGGTTGAAGATTCTTACTAGTCAGATATATTCTTGTGCGGTGAATAGGGGGTGTTGAGTCCAGTTCACTGAGCAAGGAGTAGGTCTTGTCTACTACATATTGGGGTTATGGAACGGTATCTGAGCTAATTTGAAACCCTTGTTTTATGCATCACCCCACCTCACCTTTCCCGTTCAGCAGCCATAGTGTGTTTTCTGAACGTGTGACTCTGTTCTGTTTTGTAATTCAGTTCAAGTGTAGCGGTTTTTACATTCCCTCTGTAAGTGATATCTTATGATAAGTGTCTTTTTCGGTGTGACTTATTTCACTTAGAATCGTCGTACCTAAATCCACTCATCGTGCTGCTACTAGCCTTATGACGTGGATTTCATGGCTGAGTGATATTCCATTGTACATGAGGACCACAACTTCTTTATCCACTTTTCTCTTTCCTAGGATATTTAAGGTGTAATGAAGTGGGGGTTCTTGTCAACAGAGCAGCCCTAAACTTTGGGGTGCCTGTGTCTTGCTGATTTTTAGTTTTCCCAATTTATACGCCCATGAGTGGAAGTGCCCTTTGCTCTCCAAGCTGTGTTTTTTAGATGTTTCAGGACACACCGTACACTTGTCCAGAGTGGCTGTTGGCAATTTACATCCCGCCCATCAGCGTAGCAAGGCTCCCATTTCTCCATGGCCGGTCCTGCATTTCTGGTTTGGACACTTTTTTCCGCATGGCCCTTTTGCCCGCTGGGAAGCGAGACTTCTTTGGAGCGCTGATTTGCCTTTCCAGGTGGCTTGGTTGGCCAAAAAGGGCGTATGCGTTTTTTCCTGAATATATTCAGGAAAAAAGGCATACGCCCTTTTTGGCCAAGGGCATCATTGTCCACGTTTTGCCGCTTTTCATGTGCTTTCAAGGCGATTCGAATCTACCTCCTGAAATCTGTTTCCTGCAATTCTGCCTTGCTTTCAAAGCCTCTTCGTTGCCTTCCCTCAATATATTTGTGGACGAGAGTTATCATTTATAACTCTGCAGGTTTGTGAATGGCAGTGCCCCTGAGCTCCATTTTTCCAGTCGCTTTTTTGGGAGCTGGCCGCAAAAGTGCAGGATTGCTTCAGGCCCTCTTCTGGTTCTGGGGGGCAGGCTGAGCTTGTGGTTAATTCTTCTTCCTGATGGGAAAATAGAGTGACCTGTGCCTGTCCCAACCCCTAGAGCTAGTCTCTCATTGGTTCCCCCTCTTCCCGTTCATCCTCAGGACAAATTGCAACCTGTACGGAACAGGAGCTTAAAGGTGCTGATTCTCCAAGGAGGGAGATGGCTAGTAAAGCGGCTGGAATGGCGAACCCGAGCACAAGGAGATGAGAAATGAGGTGCGTTTTAGAAACCTTTCCCGATCACACGGTGTACCATCTTCTGGGTTTCTCATGCATGTTTTCGACGTAGGAAGATGCCCTTGAACCTGGAGATTTGGGACCCATGGGATGGGTACCATGCAGTATTACTTTAAAGGGTCTGCGTTGGCTCATGCAACCTCACCAAACCTCTGAGCCCCAAGAGTGTCCACCCTTATGTCTCAATCAGCTGTGGGTCTAGATATGGTCAATCCAGGTTGCATCACAGCCCCTGAACGAATTTTGTAAGAATTTCTCTCTCTTTCACTGTCTTTGTTTCACGGGGTTTGAAAAGTAATTTATTTTTATAATGGGGTTTAGCTGCTTTTCACGGCTGTGTTTATGCCGCTTTACACCCCCTTGACTCACTTACAGAGAGATATCAATACATAGGGTTGAAGATTCTTACTAGTCAGATATATTCTTGTGCGGTGAATAGGGGGTGTTGAGTCCAGTACACTGAGCAAGGAGTAGGTCTTGTCTACTACATATTGGGGTTATGGAACGGTATCTGAGCTAATTTGAAACCCTTGTTTTATGCATCACCCCACCTCACCTTTCCCGTTCAGCAGCCATAGTGTGTTTTCTGAACGTGCGACTCTGTTCTGTTTTGTAATTCAGTTCAAGTGTAGCGGTTTTTACATTCCCTCTCTAAGTGGTATCTTATGATAAGTGTCTTTTTCGGTGTGACTTATTTCACTTAGAATCGTCGTACCTAAATCCACTCATCGTGCTGCTACTAGCCTTATGACGTGGATTTCATGGCTGAGTGATATTCCATTGTACATGAGGACCACAACTTCTTTATCCACTTTTCTCTTTCCTAGGATATTTAAGGTGTAATGAAGTGGGGGTTCTTGTCAACAGAGCAGCCCTAAACTTTGGGGTGCCTGTGTCTTGATGATTTTTAGTTTTCCCAATTTATACGCCCATGAGTGGAAGTGCCCTATGCTCTCCAAGCTGTGTTTTTTAGATGTTTCAGGACACACCGTACACTTGTCCAGAGTGGCTGTTGGCAATTTACATCCCGCCCATCAGCGTAGCAAGGCTCCCATTTCTCCATGGCCGGTCCTGCATTTCTGGTTTGGACACTTTTTTCCGCATGGCCCTTTTGCCCGCTGGGAAGCGAGACTTCTTTGGAGCGCTGATTTGCCTTTCCAGGTGGCTTGGTTGGCCAAAAAGGGCGTATGCGTTTTTTCCTGAATATATTCAGGAAAAAACGCATACGCCCTTTTTGGCCAAGGGCATCATTGTCCACGTTTTGCCGCTTTTCATGAGCTTTCAAGGCGATTCGAATCTACCTCCTGAAATCTGTTTCCTGCAAGTCTGCCTTGCTTTCAAAGCCTCTTCGTTGCCTTCCCTCAATATATTTGTGGACGAGAGTTATCATTTATAACTCTGCAGGTTTGTGAATGGCAGTGCCCCTGAGCTCCATTTTTCCAGTCGCTTTTTTGGGAGCTGGCCGCAAAAGTGCAGGATTCCTTCAGGCCCTCTTCTGGTTCTGGGGGGCAGGCTGAGCTTGTGGTTAATTCTTCTTCCTGATGGGAAAATAGAGTGACCTGTGCCTGTCCCAACCCCTAGAGCTAGTCTCTCATTGGTTCCCCCTCTTCCCGTTCATCCTCAGGACAAATTGCAACCTGTACGGAACAGGAGCTTAAAGGTGCTGATTCTCCAAGGAGGGAGATGGCTACTAAAGCGGCTGGAATGGCGAACCCGAGCACAAGGAGATGAGAAATGAGGTGCGTTTTAGAAACCTTTCCCGATCACACGGTGTACCATCTTCTGGGTTTCTCATGCATGTTTTCGACGTAGGAAGATGCCCTTGAACCTGGAGATTTGGGACCCATGGGATGCGTACCATGCAGTATTACTTTAAAGGGTCTGCGTTGGCTCATGCAACCTCACCAAACCTCTGAGCCCCAAGAGTGTCCACCCCTATGTCTCAATCAGCTGTGGGTCTAGATATGGTCAATCCAGGTTGCATCACAGCCCCTGAACGAATTTTGTAAGAATTTCTCTCTCTTTCACTGTCTTTGTTTCACGGGTTTTGAAAAGTAATTTATTTTTATAATGGGGTTTAGCTGCTTTTCACGGCTGTGTTTATGCCGCTTTACACCCCCTTGACTCACTTACAGAGAGATATCAATACATAGGGTTGAAGATTCTTACTAGTCAGATATATTCTTGTGCGGTGAATAGGGGGTGTTGAGTCCAGTTCACTGAGCAAGGAGTAGGTCTTGTCTACTACATATTGGGGTTATGGAACGGTATCTGAGCTAATTTGAAACCCTTGTTTTATGCATCACCCCACCTCACCTTTCCCGTTCAGCAGCCATAGTGTGTTTTCTGAACGTGTGACTCTGTTCTGTTTTGTAATTCAGTTCAAGTGTAGCGGTTTTTACATTCCCTCTCTAAGTGGTATCTTATGAGAAGTGTCTTTTTCGGTGTGACTTATTTCACTTAGAATCGTCGTACCTAAATCCACTCATCGTGCTGCTACTAGCCTTATGACGTGGATTTCATGGCTGAGTGATATTCCATTGTACATGAGGACCACAACTTCTTTATCCACTTTTCTCTTTCCTAGGATATTTAAGGTGTAATGAAGTGGGGGTTCTTGTCAACAGAGCAGCCCTAAACTTTGGGGTGCCTGTGTCTTGCTGATTTTTAGTTTTCCCAATTTATACGCCCATGAGTGGAAGTGCCCTTTGCTCTCCAAGCTGTGTTTTTTAGATGTTTCAGGACACACCGTACACTTGTCCAGAGTGGCTGTTGGCAATTTACATCCCGCCCATCAGCGTAGCAAGGCTCCCATTTCTCCATGGCCGGTCCTGCATTTCTGGTTTGGACACTTTTTTCCGCATGGCCCTTTTGCCCGCTGGGAAGCGAGACTTCTTTGGAGCGCTGATTTGCCTTTCCAGGTGGCTTGGTTGGCCAAAAAGGGCGTATGCGTTTTTTCCTGAATATATTCAGGAAAAAAGGCATACGCCCTTTTTGGCCAAGGGCATCATTGTCCACGTTTTGCCGCTTTTCATGTGCTTTCAAGGCGATTCGAATCTACCTCCTGAAATCTGTTTCCTGCAATTCTGCCTTGCTTTCAAAGCCTCTTCGTTGCCTTCCCTCAATATATTTGTGGACGAGAGTTATCATTTATAACTCTGCAGGTTTGTGAATGGCAGTGCCCCTGAGCTCCATTTTTCCAGTCGCTTTTTTGGGAGCTGCCCGCAAAAGTGCAGGATTGCTTCAGGCCCTCTTCTGGTTCTGGGGGGCAGGCTGAGCTTGTGGTTAATTCTTCTTCCTGATGGGAAAATAGAGTGACCTGTGCCTGTCCCAACCCCTAGAGCTAGTCTCTCATTGGTTCCCCCTCTTCCCGTTCATCCTCAGGACAAATTGCAACCTGTACGGAACAGGAGGTTAAAGGTGCTGATTCTCCAAGGAGGGAGATGGCTAGTAAAGCGGCTGGAATGGCGAACCCGAGCACAAGGAGATGAGAAATGAGGTGCGTTTTAGAAACCTTTCCCGATCACACGGTGTACCATCTTCTGGGTTTCTCATGCATGTTTTCGACGTAGGAAGATGCCCTTGAACCTGGAGATTTGGGACCCATGGGATGGGTACCATGCAGTATTACTTTAAAGGGTCTGCGTTGGCTCATGCAACCTCACCAAACCTCTGAGCCCCAAGAGTGTCCACCCTTATGTCTCAATCAGCTGTGGGTCTAGATATGGTCAATCCAGGTTGCATCACAGCCCCTGAACGAATTTTGTAAGAATTTCTCTCTCTTTCACTGTCTTTGTTTCACGGGGTTTGAAAAGTAATTTATTTTTATAATGGGGTTTAGCTGCTTTTCACGGCTGTGTTTATGCCGCTTTACACCCCCTTGACTCACTTACAGAGAGATATCAATACATAGGGTTGAAGATTCTTACTAGTCAGATATATTCTTGTGCGGTGAATAGGGGGTGTTGAGTCCAGTTCACTGAGCAAGGAGTAGGTCTTGTCTACTACATATTGGGGTTATGGAACGGTATCTGAGCTAATTTGAAACCCTTGTTTTATGCATCACCCCACCTCACCTTTCCCATTCAGCAGCCATAGTGTGTTTTCTGAACGTGCGACTCTGTTCTGTTTTGTAATTCAGTTCAAGTGTAGCGGTTTTTACATTCCCTGTATAAGTGATATCTTATGATAAGTGTCTTTTTCGGTGTGACTTATTTTACTTAGAATCGTCGTACCTAAATCCACTCATCGTGCTGCTACTAGCCTTATGACGTGGATTTCATGGCTGAGTGATATTCCATTGTACATGAGGACCACAACTTCTTTATCCACTTTTCTCTTTCCTAGGATATTTAAGGTGTAATGAAGTGGGGGTTCTTGTCAACAGAGCAGCCCTAAACTTTGGGGTGCCTGTGTCTTGCTGATTTTTAGTTTTCCCAATTTATACGCCCATGAGTGGAAGTGCCCTATGCTCTCCAAGCTGTGATTTTTAGATGTTTCAGGACACACCGTACACTTGTCCAGAGTGGCTGTTGGCAATTTACATCCCGCCCATCAGCGTAGCAAGGCTCCCATTTCTCCATGGCCGGTCCTGCATTTCTGGTTTGGACACTTTTTTCCGCATGGCCCTTTTGCCCGCTGGGAAGCGAGACTTCTTTGGAGCGCTGATTTGCCTTTCCAGGTGGCTTGGTTGGCCAAAAAGGGCGTATGCGTTTTTTCCTGAATATATTCAGGAAAAAACGCATACGCCCTTTTTGGCCAAGGGCATCATTGTCCACGTTTTGCCGCTTTTCATGAGCTTTCAAGGCGATTCGAATCTACCTCCTGAAATCTGTTTCCTGCAATTCTGCCTTGCTTTCAAAGCCTCTTCGTTGCCTTCCCTCAATATATTTGTGGATGAGAGTTATCATTTATAACTCTGCAGGTTTGTGAATGGCAGTGCCCCTGAGCTCCATTTTTCCAGTCGCTTTTTTGGGAGCTGGCCGCAAAAGTGCAGGATTGCTTCAGGCCCTCTTCTGGTTCTGGGGGGCAGGCTGAGCTTGTGGTTAATTCTTCTTCCTGATGGGAAAATAGAGTGACCTGTGCCTGTCCCAACCCCTAGAGCTAGTCTCTCATTGGTTCCCCCTCTTCCCGTTCATCCTCAGGACAAATTGCAACCTGTACGGAACAGGAGCTTAAAGGTGCTGATTCTCCAAGGAGGGAGATGGCTAGTAAAGCGGCTGGAATGGCGAACCCGAGCACAAGGAGATGAGAAATGAGGTGCGTTTTAGAAACCTTTCCCGATCACACGGTGTACCATCTTCTGGGTTTCTCATGCATGTTTTCGACGTAGGAAGATGCCCTTGAACCTGGAGATTTGGGACCCATGGGATGGGTACCATGCAGTATTACTTTAAAGGGTCTGCGTTGGCTCATGCAACCTCACCAAACCTCTGAGCCCCAAGAGTGTCCACCCTTATGTCTCAATCAGCTGTGGGTCTAGATATGGTCAATCCAGGTTGCATCACAGCCCCTGAACGAATTTTGTAAGAATTTCTCTCTCTTTCACTGTCTTTGTTTCACGGGGTTTGAAAAGTAATTTATTTTTATAATGGGGTTTAGCTGCTTTTCACGGCTGTGTTTATGCCGCTTTACACCCCCTTGACTCACTTACAGAGAGATATCAATACATAGGGTTGAAGATTCTTACTAGTCAGATATATTCTTGTGCGGTGAATAGGGGGTGTTGAGTCCAGTTCACTGAGCAAGGAGTAGGTCTTGTCTACTACATATTGGGGTTATGGAACGGTATCTGAGCTAATTTGAAACCCTTGTTTTATGCATCACCCCACCTCACCTTTCCCGTTCAGCAGCCATAGTGTGTTTTCTGAACGTGCGACTCTGTTCTGTTTTGTAATTCAGTTCAAGTGTAGCGGTTTTTACATTCCCTGTATAAGTGATATCTTATGATAAGTGTCTTTTTCGGTGTGACTTATTTTACTTAGAATCGTCGTACCTAAATCCACTCATCGTGCTGCTACTAGCCTTATGACGTGGATTTCATGGCTGAGTGATATTCCATTGTACATGAGGACCACAACTTCTTTATCCACTTTTCTCTTTCCTAGGATATTTAAGGTGTAATGAAGTGGGGGTTCTTGTCAACAGAGCAGCCCTAAACTTTGGGGTGCCTGTGTCTTGCTGATTTTTAGTTTTCCCAATTTATACGCCCATGAGTGGAAGTGCCCTATGCTCTCCAAGCTGTGATTTTTAGATGTTTCAGGACACACCGTACACTTGTCCAGAGTGGCTGTTGGCAATTTACATCCCGCCCATCAGCGTAGCAAGGCTCCCATTTCTCCATGGCCGGTCCTGCATTTCTGGTTTGGACACTTTTTTCCGCATGGCCCTTTTGCCCGCTGGGAAGCGAGACTTCTTTGGAGCGCTGATTTGCCTTTCCAGGTGGCTTGGTTGGCCAAAAAGGGCGTATGCGTTTTTTCCTGAATATATTCAGGAAAAAACGCATACGCCCTTTTTGGCCAAGGGCATCATTGTCCACGTTTTGCCGCTTTTCATGAGCTTTCAAGGCGATTCGAATCTACCTCCTGAAATCTGTTTCCTGCAATTCTGCCTTGCTTTCAAAGCCTCTTCGTTGCCTTCCCTCAATATATTTGTGGATGAGAGTTATCATTTATAACTCTGCAGGTTTGTGAATGGCAGTGCCCCTGAGCTCCATTTTTCCAGTCGCTTTTTTGGGAGCTGGCCGCAAAAGTGCAGGATTGCTTCAGGCCCTCTTCTGGTTCTGGGGGGCAGGCTGAGCTTGTGGTTAATTCTTCTTCCTGATGGGAAAATAGAGTGACCTGTGCCTGTCCCAACCCCTAGAGCTAGTCTCTCATTGGTTCCCCCTCTTCCCGTTCATCCTCAGGACAAATTGCAACCTGTACGGAACAGGAGCTTAAAGGTGCTGATTCTCCAAGGAGGGAGATGGCTAGTAAAGCGGCTGGAATGGCGAACCCGAGCACAAGGAGATGAGAAATGAGGTGCGTTTTAGAAACCTTTCCCGATCACACGGTGTACCATCTTCTGGGTTTCTCATGCATGTTTTCGACGTAGGAAGATGCCCTTGAACCTGGAGATTTGGGACCCATGGGATGCGTACCATGCAGTATTACTTTAAAGGGTCTGCGTTGGCTCATGCAACCTCACCAAACCTCTGAGCCCCAAGAGTGTCCACCCTTATGTCTCAATCAGCTGTGGGTCTAGATATGGTCAATCCAGGTTGCATCACAGCCCCTGAACGAATTTTGTAAGAATTTCTCTCTCTTTCACTGTCTTTGTTTCACGGGTTTTGAAAAGTAATTTATTTTTATAATGGGGTTTAGCTGCTTTTCACGGCTGTGTTTATGCCGCTTTACACCCCCTTGACTCACTTACAGAGAGATATCAATACATAGGGTTGAAGATTCTTACTAGTCAGATATATTCTTGTGCGGTGAATAGGGGGTGTTGAGTCCAGTTCACTGAGCAAGGAGTAGGTCTTGTCTACTACATATTGGGGTTATGGAACGGTATCTGAGCTAATTTGAAACCCTTGTTTTATGCATCACCCCACCTCACCTTTCCCGTTCAGCAGCCATAGTGTGTTTTCTGAACGTGCGACTCTGTTCTGTTTTGTAATTCAGTTCAAGTGTAGCGGTTTTTACATTCCCTGTATAAGTGATATCTTATGATAAGTGTCTTTTTCGGTGTGACTTATTTTACTTAGAATCGTCGTACCTAAATCCACTCATCGTGCTGCTACTAGCCTTATGACGTGGATTTCATGGCTGAGTGATATTCCATTGTACATGAGGACCACAACTTCTTTATCCACTTTTCTCTTTCCTAGGATATTTAAGGTGTAATGAAGTGGGGGTTCTTGTCAACAGAGCAGCCCTAAACTTTGGGGTGCCTGTGTCTTGCTGATTTTTAGTTTTCCCAATTTATACGCCCATGAGTGGAAGTGCCCTATGCTCTCCAAGCCGTGATTTTTAGATGTTTCAGGACACACCGTACACTTGTCCAGAGTGGCTGTTGGCAATTTACATCCCGCCCATCAGCGTAGCAAGGCTCCCATTTCTCCATGGCCGGTCCTGCATTTCTGGTTTGGACACTTTTTTCCGCATGGCCCTTTTGCCCGCTGGGAAGCGAGACTTCTTTGGAGCGCTGATTTGCCTTTCCAGGTGGCTTGGTTGGCCAAAAAGGGCGTATGCGTTTTTTCCTGAATATATTCAGGAAAAAAGGCATACGCCCTTTTTGGCCAAGGGCATCATTGTCCACGTTTTGCCGCTTTTCATGTGCTTTCAAGGCGATTCGAATCTACCTCCTGAAATCTGTTTCCTGCAATTCTGCCTTGCTTTCAAAGCCTCTTCGTTGCCTTCCCTCAATATATTTGTGGACGAGAGTTATCATTTATAACTCTGCAGGTTTGTGAATGGCAGTGCCCCTGAGCTCCATTTTTCCAGTCGCTTTTTTGGGAGCTGGCCGCAAAAGTGCAGGATTCCTTCAGGCCCTCTTCTGGTTCTGGGGGGCAGGCTGAGCTTGTGGTTAATTCTTCTTCCTGATGGGAAAATAGAGTGACCTGTGCCTGTCCCAACCCCTAGAGCTAGTCTCTCATTGGTTCCCCCTCTTCCCGTTCATCCTCAGGACAAATTGCAACCTGTACGGAACAGGAGGTTAAAGGTGCTGATTCTCCAAGGAGGGAGATGGCTAGTAAAGCGGCTGGAATGGCGAACCCGAGCACAAGGAGATGAGAAATGAGGTGCGTTTTAGAAACCTTTCCCGATCACACGGTGTACCATCTTCTGGGTTTCTCATGCATGTTTTCGACGTAGGAAGATGCCCTTGAACCTGGAGATTTGGGACCCATGGGATGGGTACCATGCAGTATTACTTTAAAGGGTCTGCGTTGGCTCATGCAACCTCACCAAACCTCTGAGCCCCAAGAGTGTCCACCCTTATGTCTCAATCAGCTGTGGGTCTAGATATGGTCAATCCAGGTTGCATCACAGCCCCTGAACGAATTTTGTAAGAATTTCTCTCTCTTTCACTGTCTTTGTTTCACGGGGTTTGAAAAGTAATTTATTTTTATAATGGGGTTTAGCTGCTTTTCACGGCTGTGTTTATGCCGCTTTACACCCCCTTGACTCACTTACAGAGAGATATCAATACATAGGGTTGAAGATTCTTACTAGTCAGATATATTCTTGTGCGGTGAATAGGGGGTGTTGAGTCCAGTTCACTGAGCAAGGAGTAGGTCTTGTCTACTACATATTGGGGTTATGGAACGGTATCTGAGCTAATTTGAAACCCTTGTTTTATGCATCACCCCACCTCACCTTTCCCGTTCAGCAGCCATAGTGTGTTTTCTGAACGTGTGACTCTGTTCTGTTTTGTAATTCAGTTCAAGTGTAGCGGTTTTTACATTCCCTCTCTAAGTGGTATCTTATGATAAGTGTCTTTTTCGGTGTGACTTATTTCACTTAGAATCGTCGTACCTAAATCCACTCATCGTGCTGCTACTAGCCTTATAACGTGGATTTCATGGCTGAGTGATATTCCGTTGTACATGAGGACCACAACTTCTTTATCCACTTTTCTCTTTCCTAGGATATTTAAGGTGTAATGAAGTGGGGGTTCTTGTCAACAGAGCAGCCCTAAACTTTGGGGTGCCTGTGTCTTGATGATTTTTAGTTTTCCCAATTTATACGCCCATGAGTGGAAGTGCCCTATGCTCTCCAAGCTGTGTTTTTTAGATGTTTCAGGACACACCGTACACTTGTCCAGAGTGGCTGTTGGCAATTTACATCCCGCCCATCAGCGTAGCAAGGCTCCCATTTCTCCATGGCCGGTCCTGCATTTCTGGTTTGGACACTTTTTTCCGCATGGCCCTTTTGCCCGCTGGGAAGCGAGACTTCTTTGGAGCGCTGATTTGCCTTTCCAGGTGGCTTGGTTGGCCAAAAGGGGCGTATGCGTTTTTTCCTGAATATATTCAGGAAAAAAGGCATACGCCCTTTTTGGCCAAGGGCATCATTGTCCACGTTTTGCCGCTTTTCATGTGCTTTCAAGGCGATTCGAATCTACCTCCTGAAATCTGTTTCCTGCAATTCTGCCTTGCTTTCAAAGCCTCTTCGTTGCCTTCCCTCAATATATTTGTGGACGAGAGTTATCATTTATAACTCTGCAGGTTTGTGAATGGCAGTGCCCCTGAGCTCCATTTTTCCAGTCGCTTTTTTGGGAGCTGGCCGCAAAAGTGCAGGATTGCTTCAGGCCCTCTTCTGGTTCTGGGGGGCAGGCTGAGCTTGTGGTTAATTCTTCTTCCTGATGGGAAAATAGAGTGACCTGTGCCTGTCCCAACCCCTAGAGCTAGTCTCTCATTGGTTCCCCCTCTTCCCGTTCATCCTCAGGACAAATTGCAACCTGTACGGAACAGGAGGTTAAAGGTGCTGATTCTCCAAGGAGGGAGATGGCTAGTAAAGCGGCTGGAATGGCGAACCCGAGCACAAGGAGATGAGAAATGAGGTGCGTTTTAGAAACCTTTCCCGATCACACGGTGTACCATCTTCTGGGTTTCTCATGCATGTTTTCGACGTAGGAAGATGCCCTTGAACCTGGAGATTTGGGACCCATGGGATGGGTACCATGCAGTATTACTTTAAAGGGTCTGCGTTGGCTCATGCAACCTCACCAAACCTCTGAGCCCCAAGAGTGTCCACCCTTATGTCTCAATCAGCTGTGGGTCTAGATATGGTCAATCCAGGTTGCATCACAGCCCCTGAACGAATTTTGTAAGAATTTCTCTCTCTTTCACTGTCTTTGTTTCACGGGGTTTGAAAAGTAATTTATTTTTATAATGGGGTTTAGCTGCTTTTCACGGCTGTGTTTATGCCGCTTTACACCCCCTTGACTCACTTACAGAGAGATATCAATACATAGGGTTGAAGATTCTTACTAGTCAGATATATTCTTGTGCGGTGAATAGGGGGTGTTGAGTCCAGTTCACTGAGCAAGGAGTAGGTCTTGTCTACTACATATTGGGGTTATGGAACGGTATCTGAGCTAATTTGAAACCCTTGTTTTATGCATCACCCCACCTCACCTTTCCCGTTCAGCAGCCATAGTGTGTTTTCTGAACGTGTGACTCTGTTCTGTTTTGTAATTCAGTTCAAGTGTAGCGGTTTTTACATTCCCTCTCTACGTGGTATCTTATGATAAGTGTCTTTTTCGGTGTGACTTATTTCACTTAGAATCGTCGTACCTAAATCCACTCATCGTGCTGCTACTAGCCTTATGACGTGGATTTCATGGCTGAGTGATATTCCATTGTACATGAGGACCACAACTTCTTTATCCACTTTTCTCTTTCCTAGGATATTTAAGGTGTAATGAAGTGGGGGTTCTTGTCAACAGAGCAGCCCTAAACTTTGGGGTGCCTGTGTCTTGATGATTTTTAGTTTTCCCAATTTATACGCCCATGAGTGGAAGTGCCCTATGCTCTCCAAGCTGTGTTTTTTAGATGTTTCAGGACACACCGTACACTTGTCCAGAGTGGCTGTTGGCAATTTACATCCCGCCCATCAGCGTAGCAAGGCTCCCATTTCTCCATGGCCGGTCCTGCATTTCTGGTTTGGACACTTTTTTCCGCATGGCCCTTTTGCCCGCTGGGAAGCGAGACTTCTTTGGAGCGCTGATTTGCCTTTCCAGGTGGCTTGGTTGGCCAAAAAGGGCGTATGCGTTTTTTCCTGAATATATTCAGGAAAAAACGCATACGCCCTTTTTGGCCAAGGGCATCATTGTCCACGTTTTGCCGCTTTTCATGAGCTTTCAAGGCGATTCGAATCTACCTCCTGAAATCTGTTTCCTGCAATTCTGCCTTGCTTTCAAAGCCTCTTCGTTGCCTTCCCTCAATATATTTGTGGACGAGAGTTATCATTTATAACTCTGCAGGTTTGTGAATTGCAGTGCCCCTGAGCTCCATTTTTTCAGTCGCTTTTTTGGGAGCTGGCCGCAAAAGTGCAGGATTCCTTCAGGCCCTCTTCTGGTTCTGGGGGGCAGGCTGAGCTTGTGGTTAATTCTTCTTCCTGATGGGAAAATAGAGTGACCTGTGCCTGTCCCAACCCCTAGAGCTAGTCTCTCATTGGTTCCCCCTCTTCCCGTTCATCCTCAGGACAAATTGCAACCTGTACGGAACAGGAGGTTAAAGGTGCTGATTCTCCAAGGAGGGAGATGGCTAGTAAAGCGGCTGGAATGGCGAACCCGAGCACAAGGAGATGAGAAATGAGGTTTGTTTTAGAAACCTTTCCCGATCACACGGTGTACCATCTTCTGGGTTTCTCATGCATGTTTTCGACGTAGGAAGATGCCCTTGAACCTGGAGATTTGGGACCCATGGGATGCGTACCATGCAGTATTACTTTAAAGGGTCTGCGTTGGCTCATGCAACCTCACCAAACCTCTGAGCCCCAAGAGTGTCCACCCTTATGTCTCAATCAGCTGTGGGTCTAGATATGGTCAATCCAGGTTGCATCACAGCCCCTGAACGAATTTTGTAAGAATTTCTCTCTCTTTCACTGTCTTTGTTTCACGGGTTTTGAAAAGTAATTTATTTTTATAATGGGGTTTAGCTGCTTTTCACGGCTGTGTTTATGCCGCTTTACACCCCCTTGACTCACTTACAGAGAGATATCAATACATAGGGTTGAAGATTCTTACTAGTCAGATATATTCTTGTGCGGTGAATAGGGGGTGTTGAGTCCAATTCACTGAGCAAGGAGTAGGTCTTGTCTACTACATATTGGGTTTATGGAACGGTATCTGAGCTAATTTGAAACCCTTGTTTTATGCATCACCCCACCTCACCTTTCCCGTTCAGCAGCCATAGTGTGTTTTCTGAACGTGCGACTCTGTTCTGTTTTGTAATTCAGTTCAAGTGTAGCGGTTTTTACATTCCCTGTATAAGTGATATCTTATGATAAGTGTCTTTTTCGGTGTGACTTATTTCACTTAGAATCGTCGTACATAAATCCACTCATCGTGCTGCTACTAGCCTTATGACGTGGATTTCATGGCTGAGTGATATTCCATTGTACATGAGGACCACAACTTCTTTATCCACTTTTCTCTTTCCTAGGATATTTAAGGTGTAATGAAGTGGGGGTTCTTGTCAACAGAGCAGCCCTAAACTTTGGGGTGCCTGTGTCTTGATGATTTTTAGTTTTCCCAATTTATACGCCCATGAGTGGAAGTGCCCTATGCTCTCCAAGCTCTGTTTTTTAGATGTTTCAGGACACACCGTACACTTGTCCAGAGTGGCTGTTGGCAATTTACATCCCGCCCATCAGCGTAGCAAGGCTCCCATTTCTCCATGGCCGGTCCTGCATTTCTGGTTTGGACACTTTTTTCCGCATGGCCCTTTTGCCCGCTGGGAAGCGAGACTTCTTTGGAGCGCTGATTTGCCTTTCCAGGTGGCTTGGTTGGCCAAAAAGGGCGTATGCGTTTTTTCCTGAATATGTTCAGGAAAAAACGCATACGCCCTTTTTGGCCAAGGGCATCATTGTCCACGTTTTGCCGCTTTTCATGTGCTTTCAAGGCGATTCGAATCTACCTCCTGAAATCTGTTTCCTGCAATTCTGCCTTGCTTTCAAAGCCTCTTCGTTGCCTTCCCTCAATATATTTGTGGACGAGAGTTATCATTTATAACTCTGCAGGTTTGTGAATGGCAGTGCCCCTGAGCTCCATTTTTCCAGTCGCTTTTTTGGGAGCTGGCCGCAAAAGTGCAGGATTGCTTCAGGCCCTCTTCTGGTTCTGGGGGGCAGGCTGAGCTTGTGGTTAATTCTTCTTCCTGATGGGAAAATAGAGTGACCTGTGCCTGTCCCAACCCCTAGAGCTAGTCTCTCATTGGTTCCCCCTCTTCCCGTTCATCCTCAGGACAAATTGCAACCTGTACGGAACAGGAGGTTAAAGGTGCTGATTCTCCAAGGAGGGAGATGGCTAGTAAAGCGGCTGGAATGGCGAACCCGAGCACAAGGAGATGAGAAATGAGGTGCGTTTTAGAAACCTTTCCCGATCACACGGTGTACCATCTTCTGGGTTTCTCATGCATGTTTTCGACGTAGGAAGATGCCCTTGAACCTGGAGATTTGGGACCCATGGGATGCGTACCATGCAGTATTACTTTAAAGGGTCTGCGTTGGCTCATGCAAACTCAGCAAACCTCTCAGCCCCAAGAGTGTCCACCCTGATGTCTCAATCAGCTGTGGGTCTAGATATGGTCAATCCAGGTTGCATCACAGCCTCTGAACGAATTTTGTAAGAATTTCTCTCTCTTTCACTGTCTTTGTTTCACGGGGTTTGAAAAGTAATTTATTTTTATAATGGGGTTTAGCTGCTTTTCACGGCTGTGTTTATGCCGCTTTACACCCCCTTGACTCACTTACAGAGAGATATCAATACATAGGGTTGAAGATTTTTACTAGTCAGATATATTCTTGTGCGGTGAATAGGGGGTGTTGAGTCCAGTTCACTGAGCAAGGAGTAGGTCTTGTCTACTACATATTGGGGTTATGGAACGGTATCTGAGCTAATTTGAAACCCTTGTTTTATGCATCACCCCACCTCACCTTTCCCGTTCAGCAGCCATAGTGTGTTTTCTGAACGTGTGACTCTGTTCTGTTTTGTAATTCAGTTCAAGTGTAGCGGTTTTTACATTCCCTCTATAAGTGATATCTTATGATAAGTGTCTTTTTCGGTGTGACTTATTTCACTTAGAATCGTCGTACCTAAATCCACTCATCGTGCTGCTACTAGCCTTATGACGTGGATTTCATGGCTGAGTGATATTCCATTGTACATGAGGACCACAACTTCTTTATCCACTTTTCTCTTTCCTAGGATATTTAAGGTGTAATGAAGTGGGGGTTCTTGTCAACAGAGCAGCCCTAAACTTTGGGGTGCCTGTGTCTTGCTGATTTTTAGTTTTCCCAATTTATACGCCCATGAGTGGAAGTGCCCTTTGCTCTCCAAGCTGTGTTTTTTAGATGTTTCAGGATACACCCTACACTTGTCCAGAGTGGCTGTTGGCAATTTACATCCCGCCCATCAGCGTAGCAAGGCTCCCATTTCTCCATGGCCGGTCCTGCATTTCTGGTTTGGACACTTTTTTCCGCATGGCCCTTTTGCCCGCTGGGAAGCGAGACTTCTTTGGAGCGCTGATTTGCCTTTCCAGGTGGCTTGGTTGGCCAAAAAGGGCGTATGCGTTTTTTCCTGAATATATTCAGGAAAAAACGCATACGCCCTTTTTGGCCAAGGGCATCATTGTCCACGTTTTGCCGCTTTTCATGTGCTTTCAAGGCGATTCGAATCTACCTCCTGCAATCTGTTTCCTGCAATTCTGCCTTGCTTTCAAAGCCTCTTCGTTGCCTTCCCTCAATATATTTGTGGACGAGAGTTATCATTTATAACTCTGCAGGTTTGTGAATGGCAGTGCCCCTGAGCTCCATTTTTCCAGTCGCTTTTTTGGGAGCTGCCCGCAAAAGTGCAGGATTGCTTCAGGCCCTCTTCTGGTTCTGGGGGGCAGGCTGAGCTTGTGGTTAATTCTTCTTCCTGATGGGAAAATAGAGTGACCTGTGCCTGTCCCAACCCCTAGAGCTAGTCTCTCATTGGTTCCCCCTCTTCCCGTTCATCCTCAGGACAAATTGCAACCTGTACGGAACAGGAGGTTAAAGGTGCTGATTCTCCAAGGAGGGAGATGGCTACTAAAGCGGCTGGAATGGCGAACCCGAGCACAAGGAGATGAGAAATGAGGTGTGATTTAGAAACCTTTCCCGATCACACGGTGTACCATCTTCTGGGTTTCTCATGCATGTTTTCGACGTAGGAAGATGCCCTTGAACCTGGAGATTTGGGACCCATGGGATGGGTACCATGCAGTATTACTTTAAAGGGTCTGCGTTGGCTCATGCAACCTCACCAAACCTCTGAGCCCCAAGAGTGTCCACCCTTATGTCTCAATCAGCTGTGGGTCTAGATATGGTCAATCCAGGTTGCATCACACCCCCTGAACGAATTTTGTAAGAATTTCTCTCTCTTTCACTGTCTTTGTTTCACGGGGTTTGAAAAGTAATTTATTTTTATAATGGGGTTTAGCTGCTTTTCACGGCTGTGTTTATGCCGCTTTACACCCCCTTGACTCACTTACAGAGAGATATCAATACATAGGGTTGAAGATTCTTACTAGTCAGATATATTCTTGTGCGGTGAATACGGGGTGTTGAGTCCAGTTCACTGAGCAAGGAGTAGGTCTTGTCTACTACATATTGGGGTTATGGAACGGTATCTGAGCTAATTTGAAACCCTTGTTTTATGCATCACCCCACCTCACCTTTCCCGTTCAGCAGCCATAGTGTGTTTTCTGAACGTGCGACTCTGTTCTGTTTTGTAATTCAGTTCAAGTGTAGCGGTTTTTACATTCCCTCTCTAAGTGGTATCTTATGATAAGTGTCTTTTTCGGTGTGACTTATTTCACTTAGAATCGTCGTACCTAAATCCACTCATCGTGCTGCTACTAGCCTTATGACGTGGATTTCATGGCTGAGTGATATTCCATTGTACATGAGGACCACAACTTCTTTATCCACTTTTCTCTTTCCTAGGATATTTAAGGTGTAATGAAGTGGGGGTTCTTGTCAACAGAGCAGCCCTAAACTTTGGGGTGCCTGTGTCTTGATGATTTTTAGTTTTCCCAATTTATACGCCCATGAGTGGAAGTGCCCTATGCTCTCCAAGCTGTGTTTTTTAGATGTTTCAGGACACACCGTACACTTGTCCAGAGTGGCTGTTGGCAATTTACATCCCGCCCATCAGCGTAGCAAGGCTCCCATTTCTCCATGGCCGGTCCTGCATTTCTGGTTTGGACACTTTTTTCCGCATGGCCCTTTTGCCCGCTGGGAAGCGAGACTTCTTTGGAGCGCTGATTTGCCTTTCCAGGTGGCTTGGTTGGCCAAAAAGGGCGTATGCGTTTTTTCCTGAATATATTCAGGAAAAAACGCATACGCCCTTTTTGGCCAAGGGCATCATTGTCCACGTTTTGCCGCTTTTCATGAGCTTTCAAGGCGATTCGAATCTACCTCCTGAAATCTGTTTCCTGCAAGTCTGCCTTGCTTTCAAAGCCTCTTCGTTGCCTTCCCTCAATATATTTGTGGACGAGAGTTATCATTTATAACTCTGCAGGTTTGTGAATGGCAGTGCCCCTGAGCTCCATTTTTCCAGTCGCTTTTTTGGGAGCTGGCCGCAAAAGTGCAGGATTGCTTCAGGCCCTCTTCTGGTTCTGGGGGGCAGGCTGAGCTTGTGGTTAATTCTTCTTCCTGATGGGAAAATAGAGTGACCTGTGCCTGTCCCAACCCCTAGAGCTAGTCTCTCATTGGTTCCCCCTCTTCCCGTTCATCCTCAGGACAAATTGCAACCTGTACGGAACAGGAGGTTAAAGGTGCTGATTCTCCAAGGAGGGAGATGGCTAGTAAAGCGGCTGGAATGGCGAACCCGAGCACAAGGAGATGAGAAATGAGGTGCGTTTTAGAAACCTTTCCCGATCACACGGTGTACCATCTTCTGGGTTTCTCATGCATGTTTTCGACGTAGGAAGATGCCCTTGAACCTGGAGATTTGGGACCCATGGGATGGGTACCATGCAGTATTACTTTAAAGGGTCTGCGTTGGCTCATGCAACCTCACCAAACCTCTGAGCCCCAAGAGTGTCCACCCTTATGTCTCAATCAGCTGTGGGTCTAGATATGGTCAATCCAGGTTGCATCACAGCCCCTGAACGAATTTTGTAAGAATTTCTCTCTCTTTCACTGTCTTTGTTTCACGGGGTTTGAAAAGTAATTTATTTTTATAATGGGGTTTAGCTGCTTTTCACGGCTGTGTTTATGCCGCTTTACACCCCCTTGACTCACTTACAGAGAGATATCAATACATAGGGTTGAAGATTCTTACTAGTCAGATATATTCTTGTGCGGTGAATAGGGGGTGTTGAGTCCAGTACACTGAGCAAGGAGTAGGTCTTGTCTACTACATATTGGGGTTATGGAACGGTATCTGAGCTAATTTGAAACCCTTGTTTTATGCATCACCCCACCTCACCTTTCCCGTTCAGCAGCCATAGTGTGTTTTCTGAACGTGCGACTCTGTTCTGTTTTGTAATTCAGTTCAAGTGTAGCGGTTTTTACATTCCCTCTCTAAGTGGTATCTTATGATAAGTGTCTTTTTCGGTGTGACTTATTTCACTTAGAATCGTCGTACCTAAATCCACTCATCGTGCTGCTACTAGCCTTATGACGTGGATTTCATGGCTGAGTGATATTCCATTGTACATGAGGACCACAACTTCTTTATCCACTTTTCTCTTTCCTAGGATATTTAAGGTGTAATGAAGTGGGGGTTCTTGTCAACAGAGCAGCCCTAAACTTTGGGGTGCCTGTGTCTTGATGATTTTTAGTTTTCCCAATTTATACGCCCATGAGTGGAAGTGCCCTATGCTCTCCAAGCTGTGTTTTTTAGATGTTTCAGGACACACCGTACACTTGTCCAGAGTGGCTGTTGGCAATTTACATCCCGCCCATCAGCGTAGCAAGGCTCCCATTTCTCCATGGCCGGTCCTGCATTTCTGGTTTGGACACTTTTTTCCGCATGGCCCTTTTGCCCGCTGGGAAGCGAGACTTCTTTGGAGCGCTGATTTGCCTTTCCAGGTGGCTTGGTTGGCCAAAAAGGGCGTATGCGTTTTTTCCTGAATATATTCAGGAAAAAACGCATACGCCCTTTTTGGCCAAGGGCATCATTGTCCACGTTTTGCCGCTTTTCATGAGCTTTCAAGGCGATTCGAATCTACCTCCTGAAATCTGTTTCCTGCAAGTCTGCCTTGCTTTCAAAGCCTCTTCGTTGCCTTCCCTCAATATATTTGTGGACGAGAGTTATCATTTATAACTCTGCAGGTTTGTGAATGGCAGTGCCCCTGAGCTCCATTTTTCCAGTCGCTTTTTTGGGAGCTGGCCGCAAAAGTGCAGGATTCCTTCAGGCCCTCTTCTGGTTCTGGGGGGCAGGCTGAGCTTGTGGTTAATTCTTCTTCCTGATGGGAAAATAGAGTGACCTGTGCCTGTCCCAACCCCTAGAGCTAGTCTCTCATTGGTTCCCCCTCTTCCCGTTCATCCTCAGGACAAATTGCAACCTGTACGGAACAGGAGGTTAAAGGTGCTGATTCTCCAAGGAGGGAGATGGCTACTAAAGCGGCTGGAATGGCGAACCCGAGCACAAGGAGATGAGAAATGAGGTGCGTTTTAGAAACCTTTCCCGATCACACGGTGTACCATCTTCTGGGTTTCTCATGCATGTTTTCGACGTAGGAAGATGCCCTTGAACCTGGAGATTTGGGACCCATGGGATGCGTACCATGCAGTATTACTTTAAAGGGTCTGCGTTGGCTCATGCAACCTCACCAAACCTCTGAGCCCCAAGAGTGTCCACCCTTATGTCTCAATCAGCTGTGGGTCTAGATATGGTCAATCCAGGTTGCATCACAGCCCCTGAACGAATTTTGTAAGAATTTCTCTCTCTTTCACTGTCTTTGTTTCACGGGTTTTGAAAAGTAATTTATTTTTATAATGGGGTTTAGCTGCTTTTCACGGCTGTGTTTATGCCGCTTTACACCCCCTTGACTCACTTACAGAGAGATATCAATACATAGGGTTGAAGATTCTTACTAGTCAGATATATTCTTGTGCGGTGAATAGGGGGTGTTGAGTCCAGTTCACTGAGCAAGGAGTAGGTCTTGTCTACTACATATTGGGGTTATGGAACGGTATCTGAGCTAATTTGAAACCCTTGTTTTATGCATCACCCCACCTCACCTTTCCCGTTCAGCAGCCATAGTGTGTTTTCTGAACGTGTGACTCTGTTCTGTTTTGTAATTCAGTTCAAGTGTAGCGGTTTTTACATTCCCTCTATAAGTGATATCTTATGAGAAGTGTCTTTTTCGGTGTGACTTATTTCACTTAGAATCGTCGTACCTAAATCCACTCATCGTGCTGCTACTAGCCTTATGACGTGGATTTCATGGCTGAGTGATATTCCATTGTACATGAGGACCACAACTTCTTTATCCACTTTTCTCTTTCCTAGGATATTTAAGGTGTAATGAAGTGGGGGTTCTTGTCAACAGAGCAGCCCTAAACTTTGGGGTGCCTGTGTCTTGCTGATTTTTAGTTTTCCCAATTTATACGCCCATGAGTGGAAGTGCCCTTTGCTCTCCAAGCTGTGTTTTTTAGATGTTTCAGGACACACCGTACACTTGTCCAGAGTGGCTGTTGGCAATTTACATCCCGCCCATCAGCGTAGCAAGGCTCCCATTTCTCCATGGCCGGTCCTGCATTTCTGGTTTGGACACTTTTTTCCGCATGGCCCTTTTGCCCGCTGGGAAGCGAGACTTCTTTGGAGCGCTGATTTGCCTTTCCAGGTGGCTTGGTTGGCCAAAAAGGGCGTATGCGTTTTTTCCTGAATATATTCAGGAAAAAAGGCATACGCCCTTTTTGGCCAAGGGCATCATTGTCCACGTTTTGCCGCTTTTCATGTGCTTTCAAGGCGATTCGAATCTACCTCCTGAAATCTGTTTCCTGCAATTCTGCCTTGCTTTCAAAGCCTCTTCGTTGCCTTCCCTCAATATATTTGTGGACGAGAGTTATCATTTATAACTCTGCAGGTTTGTGAATGGCAGTGCCCCTGAGCTCCATTTTTCCAGTCGCTTTTTTGGGAGCTGGCCGCAAAAGTGCAGGATTGCTTCAGGCCCTCTTCTGGTTCTGGGGGGCAGGCTGAGCTTGTGGTTAATTCTTCTTCCTGATGGGAAAATAGAGTGACCTGTGCCTGTCCCAACCCCTAGAGCTAGTCTCTCATTGGTTCCCCCTCTTCCCGTTCATCCTCAGGACAAATTGCAACCTGTACGGAACAGGAGGTTAAAGGTGCTGATTCTCCAAGGAGGGAGATGGCTAGTAAAGCGGCTGGAATGGCGAACCCGAGCACAAGGAGATGAGAAATGAGGTGCGTTTTAGAAACCTTTCCCGATCACACGGTGTACCATCTTCTGGGTTTCTCATGCATGTTTTCGACGTAGGAAGATGCCCTTGAACCTGGAGATTTGGGACCCATGGGATGGGTACCATGCAGTATTACTTTAAAGGGTCTGCGTTGGCTCATGCAACCTCACCAAACCTCTGAGCCCCAAGAGTGTCCACCCTTATGTCTCAATCAGCTGTGGGTCTAGATATGGTCAATCCAGGTTGCATCACAGCCCCTGAACGAATTTTGTAAGAATTTCTCTCTCTTTCACTGTCTTTGTTTCACGGGGTTTGAAAAGTAATTTATTTTTATAATGGGGTTTAGCTGCTTTTCACGGCTGTGTTTATGCCGCTTTACACCCCCTTGACTCACTTACAGAGAGATATCAATACATAGGGTTGAAGATTCTTACTAGTCAGATATATTCTTGTGCGGTGAATAGGGGGTGTTGAGTCCAGTTCACTGAGCAAGGAGTAGGTCTTGTCTACTACATATTGGGGTTATGGAACGGTATCTGAGCTAATTTGAAACCCTTGTTTTATGCATCACCCCACCTCACCTTTCCCGTTCAGCAGCCATAGTGTGTTTTCTGAACGTGTGACTCTGTTCTGTTTTGTAATTCAGTTCAAGTGTAGCGGTTTTTACATTCCCTCTCTAAGTGGTATCTTATGATAAGTGTCTTTTTCGGTGTGACTTATTTCACTTAGAATCGTCGTACCTAAATCCACTCATCGTGCTGCTACTAGCCTTATGACGTGGATTTCATGGCTGAGTGATATTCCATTGTACATGAGGACCACAACTTCTTTATCCACTTTTCTCTTTCCTAGGATATTTAAGGTGTAATGAAGTGGGGGTTCTTGTCAACAGAGCAGCCCTAAACTTTGGGGTGCCTGTGTCTTGCTGATTTTTAGTTTTCCCAATTTATACGCCCATGAGTGGAAGTGCCCTATGCTCTCCAAGCTGTGTTTTTTAGATGTTTCAGGACACACCGTACACTTGTCCAGAGTGGCTGTTGGCAATTTACATCCCGCCCATCAGCGTAGCAAGGCTCCCATTTCTCCATGGCCGGTCCTGCATTTCTGGTTTGGACACTTTTTTCCGCATGGCCCTTTTGCCCGCTGGGAAGCGAGACTTCTTTGGAGCGCTGATTTGCCTTTCCAGGTGGCTTGGTTGGCCAAAAAGGGCGTATGCGTTTTTTCCTGAATATATTCAGGAAAAAACGCATACGCCCTTTTTGGCCAAGGGCATCATTGTCCACGTTTTGCCGCTTTTCATGAGCTTTCAAGGCGATTCGAATCTACCTCCTGAAATCTGTTTCCTGCAATTCTGCCTTGCTTTCAAAGCCTCTTCGTTGCCTTCCCTCAATATATTTGTGGACGAGAGTTATCATTTATAACTCTGCAGGTTTGTGAATGGCAGTGCCCCTGAGCTCCATTTTTCCAGTCGCTTTTTTGGGAGCTGGCCGCAAAAGTGCAGGATTGCTTCAGGCCCTCTTCTGGTTCTGGGGGGCAGGCTGAGCTTGTGGTTAATTCTTCTTCCTGATGGGAAAATAGAGTGACCTGTGCCTGTCCCAACCCCTAGAGCTAGTCTCTCATTGGTTCCCCCTCTTCCCGTTCATCCTCAGGACAAATTGCAACCTGTACGGAACAGGAGCTTAAAGGTGCTGATTCTCCAAGGAGGGAGATGGCTAGTAAAGCGGCTGGAATGGCGAACCCGAGCACAAGGAGATGAGAAATGAGGTTTGTTTTAGAAACCTTTCCCGATCACACGGTGTACCATCTTCTGGGTTTCTCATGCATGTTTTCGACGTAGGAAGATGCCCTTGAACCTGGAGATTTGGGGCCCATGGGATGCGTACCATGCAGTATTACTTTAAAGGGTCTGCGTTGGCTCATGCAACCTCACCAAACCTCTGAGCCCCAAGAGTGTCCACCCTTATGTCTCAATCAGCTGTGGGTCTAGATATGGTCAATCCAGGTTGCATCACAGCCCCTGAACGAATTTTGTAAGAATTTCTCTCTCTTTCACTGTCTTTGTTTCACGGGTTTTGAAAAGTAATTTATTTTTATAATGGGGTTTAGCTGCTTTTCACGGCTGTGTTTATGCCGCTTTACACCCCCTTGACTCACTTACAGAGAGATATCAATACATAGGGTTGAAGATTCTTACTAGTCAGATATATTCTTGTGCGGTGAATAGGGGGTGTTGAGTCCAGTTCACTGAGCAAGGAGTAGGTCTTGTCTACTACATATTGGGGTTATGGAACGGTATCTGAGCTAATTTGAAACCCTTGTTTTATGCATCACCCCACCTCACCTTTCCCGTTCAGCAGCCATAGTGTGTTTTCTGAACGTGCAACTCTGTTCTGTTTTGTAATTCAGTTCAAGTGTAGCGGTTTTTACATTCCCTGTATAAGTGATATCTTATGATAAGTGTCTTTTTCGGTGTGACTTATTTTACTTAGAATCGTCGTACCTAAATCCACTCATCGTGCTGCTACTAGCCTTATGACGTGGATTTCATGGCTGAGTGATATTCCATTGTACATGAGGACCACAACTTCTTTATCCACTTTTCTCTTTCCTAGGATATTTAAGGTGTAATGAAGTGGGGGTTCTTGTCAACAGAGCAGCCCTAAACTTTGGGGTGCCTGTGTCTTGCTGATTTTTAGTTTTCCCAATTTATACGCCCATGAGTGGAAGTGCCCTATGCTCTCCAAGCTGTGATTTTTAGATGTTTCAGGACCCACCGTACACTTGTCCAGAGTGGCTGTTGGCAATTTACATCCCGCCCATCAGCGTAGCAAGGCTCCCATTTCTCCATGGCCGGTCCTGCATTTCTGGTTTGGACACTTTTTTCCGCATGGCCCTTTTGCCCGCTGGGAAGCGAGACTTCTTTGGAGCGCTGATTTGCCTTTCCAGGTGGCTTGGTTGGCCAAAAAGGGCGTATGCGTTTTTTCCTGAATATATTCAGGAAAAAAGGCATACGCCCTTTTTGGCCAAGGGCATCATTGTCCACGTTTTGCCGCTTTTCATGTGCTTTCAAGGCGATTCGAATCTACCTCCTGACATCTGTTTCCTGCAATTCTGCCTTGCTTTCAAAGCCTCTTCGTTGCCTTCCCTCAATATATTTGTGGACGAGAGTTATCATTTATAACTCTGCAGGTTTGTGAATGGCAGTGCCCCTGAGCTCCATTTTTCCAGTCGCTTTTTTGGGAGCTGGCCGCAAAAGTGCAGGATTCCTTCAGGCCCTCTTCTGGTTCTGGGGGGCAGGCTGAGCTTGTGGTTAATTCTTCTTCCTGATGGGAAAATAGAGTGACCTGTGCCTGTCCCAACCCCTAGAGCTAGTCTCTCATTGGTTCCCCCTCTTCCCGTTCATCCTCAGGACAAATTGCAACCTGTACGGAACAGGAGGTTAAAGGTGCTGATTCTCCAAGGAGGGAGATGGCTAGTAAAGCGGCTGGAATGGCGAACCCGAGCACAAGGAGATGAGAAATGAGGTGCGTTTTAGAAACCTTTCCCGATCACACGGTGTACCATCTTCTGGGTTTCTCATGCATGTTTTCGACGTAGGAAGATGCCCTTGAACCTGGAGATTTGGGACCCATGGGATGGGTACCATGCAGTATTACTTTAAAGGGTCTGCGTTGGCTCATGCAACCTCACCAAACCTCTGAGCCCCAAGAGTGTCCACCCTTATGTCTCAATCAGCTGTGGGTCTAGATATGGTCAATCCAGGTTGCATCACAGCCCCTGAACGAATTTTGTAAGAATTTCTCTCTCTTTCACTGTCTTTGTTTCACGGGGTTTGAAAAGTAATTTATTTTTATAATGGGGTTTAGCTGCTTTTCACGGCTGTGTTTATGCCGCTTTACACCCCCTTGACTCACTTACAGAGAGATATCAATACATAGGGTTGAAGATTCTTACTAGTCAGATATATTCTTGTGCGGTGAATAGGGGGTGTTGAGTCCAGTTCACTGAGCAAGGAGTAGGTCTTGTCTACTACATATTGGGGTTATGGAACGGTATCTGAGCTAATTTGAAACCCTTGTTTTATGCATCACCCCACCTCACCTTTCCCGTTCAGCAGCCATAGTGTGTTTTCTGAACGTGTGACTCTGTTCTGTTTTGTAATTCAGTTCAAGTGTAGCGGTTTTTACATTCCCTCTCTAAGTGGTATCTTATGATAAGTGTCTTTTTCGGTGTGACTTATTTCACTTAGAATCGTCGTACCTAAATCCACTCATCGTGCTGCTACTAGCCTTATAACGTGGATTTCATGGCTGAGTGATATTCCGTTGTACATGAGGACCACAACTTCTTTATCCACTTTTCTCTTTCCTAGGATATTTAAGGTGTAATGAAGTGGGGGTTCTTGTCAACAGAGCAGCCCTAAACTTTGGGGTGCCTGTGTCTTGATGATTTTTAGTTTTCCCAATTTATACGCCCATGAGTGGAAGTGCCCTATGCTCTCCAAGCTGTGTTTTTTAGATGTTTCAGGACACACCGTACACTTGTCCAGAGTGGCTGTTGGCAATTTACATCCCGCCCATCAGCGTAGCAAGGCTCCCATTTCTCCATGGCCGGTCCTGCATTTCTGGTTTGGACACTTTTTTCCGCATGGCCCTTTTGCCCGCTGGGAAGCGAGACTTCTTTGGAGCGCTGATTTGCCTTTCCAGGTGGCTTGGTTGGCCAAAAAGGGCGTATGCGTTTTTTCCTGAATATATTCAGGAAAAAAGGCATACGCCCTTTTTGGCCAAGGGCATCATTGTCCACGTTTTGCCGCTTTTCATGTGCTTTCAAGGCGATTCGAATCTACCTCCTGAAATCTGTTTCCTGCAATTCTGCCTTGCTTTCAAAGCCTCTTCGTTGCCTTCCCTCAATATATTTGTGGACGAGAGTTATCATTTATAACTCTGCAGGTTTGTGAATGGCAGTGCCCCTGAGCTCCATTTTTCCAGTCGCTTTTTTGGGAGCTGGCCGCAAAAGTGCAGGATTGCTTCAGGCCCTCTTCTGGTTCTGGGGGGCAGGCTGAGCTTGTGGTTAATTCTTCTTCCTGATGGGAAAATAGAGTGACCTGTGCCTGTCCCAACCCCTAGAGCTAGTCTCTCATTGGTTCCCCCTCTTCCCGTTCATCCTCAGGACAAATTGCAACCTGTACGGAACAGGAGGTTAAAGGTGCTGATTCTCCAAGGAGGGAGATGGCTAGTAAAGCGGCTGGAATGGCGAACCCGAGCACAAGGAGATGAGAAATGAGGTGCGTTTTAGAAACCTTTCCCGATCACACGGTGTACCATCTTCTGGGTTTCTCATGCATGTTTTCGACGTAGGAAGATGCCCTTGAACCTGGAGATTTGGGACCCATGGGATGGGTACCATGCAGTATTACTTTAAAGGGTCTGCGTTGGCTCATGCAACCTCACCAAACCTCTGAGCCCCAAGAGTGTCCACCCTTATGTCTCAATCAGCTGTGGGTCTAGATATGGTCAATCCAGGTTGCATCACAGCCCCTGAACGAATTTTGTAAGAATTTCTCTCTCTTTCACTGTCTTTGTTTCACGGGGTTTGAAAAGTAATTTATTTTTATAATGGGGTTTAGCTGCTTTTCACGGCTGTGTTTATGCCGCTTTACACCCCCTTGACTCACTTACAGAGAGATATCAATACATAGGGTTGAAGATTCTTACTAGTCAGATATATTCTTGTGCGGTGAATAGGGGGTGTTGAGTCCAGTTCACTGAGCAAGGAGTAGGTCTTGTCTACTACATATTGGGGTTATGGAACGGTATCTGAGCTAATTTGAAACCCTTGTTTTATGCATCACCCCACCTCACCTTTCCCGTTCAGCAGCCATAGTGTGTTTTCTGAACGTGTGACTCTGTTCTGTTTTGTAATTCAGTTCAAGTGTAGCGGTTTTTACATTCCCTCTCTAAGTGGTATCTTATGATAAGTGTCTTTTTCGGTGTGACTTATTTCACTTAGAATCGTCGTACCTAAATCCACTCATCGTGCTGCTACTAGCCTTATAACGTGGATTTCATGGCTGAGTGATATTCCGTTGTACATGAGGACCACAACTTCTTTATCCACTTTTCTCTTTCCTAGGATATTTAAGGTGTAATGAAGTGGGGGTTCTTGTCAACAGAGCAGCCCTAAACTTTGGGGTGCCTGTGTCTTGATGATTTTTAGTTTTCCCAATTTATACGCCCATGAGTGGAAGTGCCCTATGCTCTCCAAGCTGTGTTTTTTAGATGTTTCAGGACACACCGTACACTTGTCCAGAGTGGCTGTTGGCAATTTACATCCCGCCCATCAGCGTAGCAAGGCTCCCATTTCTCCATGGCCGGTCCTGCATTTCTGGTTTGGACACTTTTTTCCGCATGGCCCTTTTGCCCGCTGGGAAGCGAGACTTCTTTGGAGCGCTGATTTGCCTTTCCAGGTGGCTTGGTTGGCCAAAAAGGGCGTATGCGTTTTTTCCTGAATATATTCAGGAAAAAAGGCATACGCCCTTTTTGGCCAAGGGCATCATTGTCCACGTTTTGCCGCTTTTCATGTGCTTTCAAGGCGATTCGAATCTACCTCCTGAAATCTGTTTCCTGCAATTCTGCCTTGCTTTCAAAGCCTCTTCGTTGCCTTCCCTCAATATATTTGTGGACGAGAGTTATCATTTATAACTCTGCAGGTTTGTGAATGGCAGTGCCCCTGAGCTCCATTTTTCCAGTCGCTTTTTTGGGAGCTGGCCGCAAAAGTGCAGGATTGCTTCAGGCCCTCTTCTGGTTCTGGGGGGCAGGCTGAGCTTGTGGTTAATTCTTCTTCCTGATGGGAAAATAGAGTGACCTGTGCCTGTCCCAACCCCTAGAGCTAGTCTCTCATTGGTTCCCCCTCTTCCCGTTCATCCTCAGGACAAATTGCAACCTGTACGGAACAGGAGGTTAAAGGTGCTGATTCTCCAAGGAGGGAGATGGCTAGTAAAGCGGCTGGAATGGCGAACCCGAGCACAAGGAGATGAGAAATGAGGTGCGTTTTAGAAACCTTTCCCGATCACACGGTGTACCATCTTCTGGGTTTCTCATGCATGTTTTCGACGTAGGAAGATGCCCTTGAACCTGGAGATTTGGGACCCATGGGATGGGTACCATGCAGTATTACTTTAAAGGGTCTGCGTTGGCTCATGCAACCTCACCAAACCTCTGAGCCCCAAGAGTGTCCACCCTTATGTCTCAATCAGCTGTGGGTCTAGATATGGTCAATCCAGGTTGCATCACAGCCCCTGAACGAATTTTGTAAGAATTTCTCTCTCTTTCACTGTCTTTGTTTCACGGGGTTTGAAAAGTAATTTATTTTTATAATGGGGTTTAGCTGCTTTTCACGGCTGTGTTTATGCCGCTTTACACCCCCTTGACTCACTTACAGAGAGATATCAATACATAGGGTTGAAGATTCTTACTAGTCAGATATATTCTTGTGCGGTGAATAGGGGGTGTTGAGTCCAGTTCACTGAGCAAGGAGTAGGTCTTGTCTACTACATATTGGGGTTATGGAACGGTATCTGAGCTAATTTGAAACCCTTGTTTTATGCATCACCCCACCTCACCTTTCCCGTTCAGCAGCCATAGTGTGTTTTCTGAACGTGTGACTCTGTTCTGTTTTGTAATTCAGTTCAAGTGTAGCGGTTTTTACATTCCCTCTCTACGTGGTATCTTATGATAAGTGTCTTTTTCGGTGTGACTTATTTCACTTAGAATCGTCGTACCTAAATCCACTCATCGTGCTGCTACTAGCCTTATGACGTGGATTTCATGGCTGAGTGATATTCCATTGTACATGAGGACCACAACTTCTTTATCCACTTTTCTCTTTCCTAGGATATTTAAGGTGTAATGAAGTGGGGGTTCTTGTCAACAGAGCAGCCCTAAACTTTGGGGTGCCTGTGTCTTGATGATTTTTAGTTTTCCCAATTTATACGCCCATGAGTGGAAGTGCCCTATGCTCTCCAAGCTGTGTTTTTTAGATGTTTCAGGACACACCGTACACTTGTCCAGAGTGGCTGTTGGCAATTTACATCCCGCCCATCAGCGTAGCAAGGCTCCCATTTCTCCATGGCCGGTCCTGCATTTCTGGTTTGGACACTTTTTTCCGCATGGCCCTTTTGCCCGCTGGGAAGCGAGACTTCTTTGGAGCGCTGATTTGCCTTTCCAGGTGGCTTGGTTGGCCAAAAAGGGCGTATGCGTTTTTTCCTGAATATATTCAGGAAAAAACGCATACGCCCTTTTTGGCCAAGGGCATCATTGTCCACGTTTTGCCGCTTTTCATGAGCTTTCAAGGCGATTCGAATCTACCTCCTGAAATCTGTTTCCTGCAATTCTGCCTTGCTTTCAAAGCCTCTTCGTTGCCTTCCCTCAATATATTTGTGGACGAGAGTTATCATTTATAACTCTGCAGGTTTGTGAATGGCAGTGCCCCTGAGCTCCATTTTTCCAGTCGCTTTTTTGGGAGCTGGCCGCAAAAGTGCAGGATTCCTTCAGGCCCTCTTCTGGTTCTGGGGGGCAGGCTGAGCTTGTGGTTAATTCTTCTTCCTGATGGGAAAATAGAGTGACCTGTGCCTGTCCCAACCCCTAGAGCTAGTCTCTCATTGGTTCCCCCTCTTCCCGTTCATCCTCAGGACAAATTGCAACCTGTACGGAACAGGAGGTTAAAGGTGCTGATTCTCCAAGGAGGGAGATGGCTAGTAAAGCGGCTGGAATGGTGAACCCGAGCACAAGGAGATGAGAAATGAGGTTTGTTTTAGAAACCTTTCCCGATCACACGGTGTACCATCTTCTGGGTTTCTCATGCATGTTTTCGACGTAGGAAGATGCCCTTGAACCTGGAGATTTGGGACCCATGGGATGGGTACCATGCAGTATTACTTTAAAGGGTCTGCGTTGGCTCATGCAACCTCACCAAACCTCTGAGCCCCAAGAGTGTCCACCCTTATGTCTCAATCAGCTGTGGGTCTAGATATGGTCAATCCAGGTTGCATCACAGCCCCTGAACGAATTTTGTAAGAATTTCTCTCTCTTTCACTGTCTTTGTTTCACGGGTTTTGAAAAGTAATTTATTTTTATAATGGGGTTTAGCTGCTTTTCACGGCTGTGTTTATGCCGCTTTACACCCCCTTGACTCAAAGAGAGATATCAATACATAGGGTTGAAGATTCTTACTAGTCAGATATATTCTTGTGCGGTGAATAGGGGGTGTTGAGTCCAGTTCACTGAGCAAGGAGTAGGTCTTGTCTACTACATATTGGGTTTATGGAACGGTATCTGAGCTAATTTGAAACCCTTGTTTTATGCATCACCCCACCTCACCTTTCCCGTTCAGCAGCCATAGTGTGTTTTCTGAACGTGCGACTCTGTTCTGTTTTGTAATTCAGTTCAAGTGTAGCGATTTTTACATTCCCTCTATAAGTGATATCTTATGATAAGTGTCTTTTTCGGTGTGACTTATTTCACTTAGAATCGTCGTACATAAATCCACTCATCGTGCTGCTACTAGCCTTATGACGTGGATTTCATGGCTGAGTGATATTCCATTGTACATGAGGACCACAACTTCTTTATCCACTTTTCTCTTTCCTAGGATATTTAAGGTGTAATGAAGTGGGGGTTCTTGTCAACAGAGCAGCCCTAAACTTTGGGGTGCCTGTGTCTTGCTGATTTTTAGTTTTCCCAATTTATACGCCCATGAGTGGAAGTGCCCTATGCTCTCCAAGCTGTGTTTTTTAGATGTTTCAGGACACACCGTACACTTGTCCAGAGTGGCTGTTGGCAATTTACATCCCGCCCATCAGCGTAGCAAGGCTCCCATTTCTCCATGGCCGGTCCTGCATTTCTGGTTTGGACACTTTTTTCCGCATGGCCCTTTTGCCCGCTGGGAAGCGAGACTTCTTTGGAGCGCTGATTTGCCTTTCCAGGTGGCTTGGTTGGCCAAAAAGGGCGTATGCGTTTTTTCCTGAATATATTCAGGAAAAAAGGCATACGCCCTTTTTGGCCAAGGGCATCATTGTCCACGTTTTGCCGCTTTTCATGTGCTTTCAAGGCGATTCGAATCTACCTCCTGAAATCTGTTTCCTGCAATTCTGCCTTGCTTTCAAAGCCTCTTCGTTGCCTTCCCTCAATATATTTGTGGACGAGAGTTATCATTTATAACTCTGCAGGTTTGTGAATGGCAGTGCCCCTGAGCTCCATTTTTCCAGTCGCTTTTTTGGGAGCTGGCCGCAAAAGTGCAGGATTGCTTCAGGCCCTCTTCTGGTTCTGGGGGGCAGGCTGAGCTTGTGGTTAATTCTTCTTCCTGATGGGAAAATAGAGTGACCTGTGCCTGTCCCAACCCCTAGAGCTAGTCTCTCATTGGTTCCCCCTCTTCCCGTTCATCCTCAGGACAAATTGCAACCTGTACGGAACAGGAGGTTAAAGGTGCTGATTCTCCAAGGAGGGAGATGGCTAGTAAAGTGGCTGGAATGGCGAACCCGAGCACAAGGAGATGAGAAATGAGGTGCGTTTTAGAAACCTTTCCCGATCACACGGTGTACCATCTTCTGGGTTTCTCATGCATGTTTTCGACGTAGGAAGATGCCCTTGAACCTGGAGATTTGGGACCCATGGGATGGGTACCATGCAGTATTACTTTAAAGGGTCTGCGTTGGCTCATGTAACCTCACCAAACCTCTGAGCCCCAAGAGTGTCCACCCTTATGTCTCAATCAGCTGTGGGTCTAGATATGGTCAATCCAGGTTGCATCACAGCCCCTGAACGAATTTTGTAAGAATTTCTCTCTCTTTCACTGTCTTTGTTTCACGGGGTTTGAAAAGTAATTTATTTTTATAATGGGGTTTAGCTGCTTTTCACGGCTGTGTTTATGCCGCTTTACACCCCCTTGACTCACTTACAGAGAGATATCAATACATAGGGTTGAAGATTCTTACTAGTCAGATATATTCTTGTGCGGTGAATAGGGGGTGTTGAGTCCAGTTCACTGAGCAAGGAGTAGGTCTTGTCTACTACATATTGGGGTTATGGAACGGTATCTGAGCTAATTTGAAACCCTTGTTTTATGCATCACCCCACCTCACCTTTCCCGTTCAGCAGCCATAGTGTGTTTTCTGAACGTGTGACTCTGTTCTGTTTTGTAATTCAGTTCAAGTGTAGCGGTTTTTACATTCCCTCTTTAAGTGGTATCTTATGATAAGTGTCTTTTTCGGTGTGACTTATTTCACTTAGAATCGTCGTACCTAAATGCACTCATCGTGCTGCTACTAGCCTTATGACGTGGATTTCATGGCTGAGTGATATTCCATTGTACATGAGGACCACAACTTCTTTATCCACTTTTCTCTTTCCTAGGATATTTAAGGTGTAATGAAGTGGGGGTTCTTGTCAACAGAGCAGCCCTAAACTTTGGGGTGCCTGTGTCTTGATGATTTTTAGTTTTCCCAATTTATACGCCCATGAGTGGAAGTGCCCTATGCTCTCCAAGCTGTGTTTTTTAGATGTTTCAGGACACACCGTACACTTGTCCAGAGTGGCTGTTGGCAATTTACATCCCGCCCATCAGCGTAGCAAGGCTCCCATTTCTCCATGGCCGGTCCTGCATTTCTGGTTTGGACACTTTTTTCCGCATGGCCCTTTTGCCCGCTGGGAAGCGAGACTTCTTTGGAGCGCTGATTTGCCTTTCTAGGTGGCTTGGTTGGCCAAAAAGGGCGTATGCGTTTTTTCCTGAATATATTCAGGAAAAAACGCATACGCCCTTTTTGGCCAAGGGCATCATTGTCCACGTTTTGCCGCTTTTCATGAGCTTTCAAGGCGATTCGAATCTACCTCCTGAAATCTGTTTCCTGCAATTCTGCCTTGCTTTCAAAGCCTCTTCGTTGCCTTCCCTCAATATATTTGTGGACGAGAGTTATCATTTATAACTCTGCAGGTTTGTGAATGGCAGTGCCCCTGAGCTCCATTTTTCCAGTCGCTTTTTTGGGAGCTGGCCGCAAAAGTGCAGGATTCCTTCAGGCCCTCTTCTGGTTCTGGGGGGCAGGCTGAGCTTGTGGTTAATTCTTCTTCCTGATGGGAAAATAGAGTGACCTGTGCCTGTCCCAACCCCTAGAGCTAGTCTCTCATTGGTTCCCCCTCTTCCCGTTCATCCTCAGGACAAATTGCAACCTGTACGGAACAGGAGGTTAAAGGTGCTGATTCTCCAAGGAGGGAGATGGCTAGTAAAGCGGCTGGAATGGCGAACCCGAGCACAAGGAGATGAGAAATGAGGTGCGTTTTAGAAACCTTTCCCGATCACACGGTGTACCATCTTCTGGGTTTCTCATGCATGTTTTCGACGTAGGAAGATGCCCTTGAACCTGGAGATTTGGGACCCATGGGATGGGTACCATGCAGTATTACTTTAAAGGGTCTGCGTTGGCTCATGCAACCTCACCAAACCTCTGAGCCCCAAGAGTGTCCACCCTTATGTCTCAATCAGCTGTGGGTCTAGATATGGTCAATCCAGGTTGCATCACAGCCCCTGAACGAATTTTGTAAGAATTTCTCTCTCTTTCACTGTCTTTGTTTCACGGGGTTTGAAAAGTAATTTATTTTTATAATGGGGTTTAGCTGCTTTTCACGGCTGTGTTTATGCCGCTTTACACCCCCTTGACTCACTTACAGAGAGATATCAATACATAGGGTTGAAGATTCTTACTAGTCAGATATATTCTTGTGCGGTGAATAGGGGGTGTTGAGTCCAGTTCACTGAGCAAGGAGTAGGTCTTGTCTACTACATATTGGGGTTATGGAACGGTATCTGAGCTAATTTGAAACCCTTGTTTTATGCATCACCCCACCTCACCTTTCCCGTTCAGCAGCCATAGTGTGTTTTCTGAACGTGTGACTCTGTTCTGTTTTGTAATTCAGTTCAAGTGTAGCGGTTTTTACATTCCCTCTCTAAGTGGTATCTTATGATAAGTGTCTTTTTCGGTGTGACTTATTTCACTTAGAATCGTCGTACCTAAATCCACTCATCGTGCTGCTACTAGCCTTATGACGTGGATTTCATGGCTGAGTGATATTCCATTGTACATGAGGACCACAACTTCTTTATCCACTTTTCTCTTTCCTAGGATATTTAAGGTGTAATGAAGTGGGGGTTCTTGTCAACAGAGCAGCCCTAAACTTTGGGGTGCCTGTGTCTTGATGATTTTTAGTTTTCCCAATTTATACGCCCATGAGTGGAAGTGCCCTATGCTCTCCAAGCTGTGTTTTTTAGATGTTTCAGGACACACCGTACACTTGTCCAGAGTGGCTGTTGGCAATTTACATCCCGCCCATCAGCGTAGCAAGGCTCCCATTTCTCCATGGCCGGTCCTGCATTTCTGGTTTGGACACTTTTTTCCGCATGGCCCTTTTGCCCGCTGGGAAGCGAGACTTCTTTGGAGCGCTGATTTGCCTTTCCAGGTGGCTTGGTTGGCCAAAAAGGGCGTATGCGTTTTTTCCTGAATATATTCAGGAAAAAACGCATACGCCCTTTTTGGCCAAGGGCATCATTGTCCACGTTTTGCCGCTTTTCATGAGCTTTCAAGGCGATTCGAATCTACCTCCTGAAATCTGTTTCCTGCAATTCTGCCTTGCTTTCAAAGCCTCTTCGTTGCCTTCCCTCAATATATTTGTGGACGAGAGTTATCATTTATAACTCTGCAGGTTTGTGAATGGCAGTGCCCCTGAGCTCCATTTTTCCAGTCGCTTTTTTGGGAGCTGGCCGCAAAAGTGCAGGATTCCTTCAGGCCCTCTTCTGGTTCTGGGGGGCAGGCTGAGCTTGTGGTTAATTCTTCTTCCTGATGGGAAAATAGAGTGACCTGTGCCTGTCCCAACCCCTAGAGCTAGTCTCTCATTGGTTCCCCCTCTTCCCGTTCATCCTCAGGACAAATTGCAACCTGTACGGAACAGGAGTTTAAAGGTGCTGATTCTGCAAGGAGGGAGATGGCTAGTAAAGCGGCTGGAATGGTGAACCCGAGCACAAGGAGATGAGAAATGAGGTTTGTTTTAGAAACCTTTCCCGATCACACGGTGTACCATCTTCTGGGTTTCTCATGCATGTTTTCGACGTAGGAAGATGCCCTTGAACCTGGAGATTTGGGACCCATGGGATGGGTACCATGCAGTATTACTTTAAAGGGTCTGCGTTGGCTCATGCAACCTCACCAAACCTCTGAGCCCCAAGAGTGTCCACCCTTATGTGTCAATCAGCTGTGGGTCTAGATATGGTCAATCCAGGTTGCATCACAGCCCCTGAACGAATTTTGTAAGAATTTCTCTCTCTTTCACTGTCTTTGTTTCACGGGTTTTGAAAAGTAATTTATTTTTATAATGGGGTTTAGCTGCTTTTCACGGCTGTGTTTATGCCACTTTACACCCCCTTGACTCAAAGAGAGATATCAATATATAGGGTTGAAGATTCTTACTAGTCAGATATATTCTTGTGCGGTGAATAGGGGGTGTTGAGTCCAGTTCACTGAGCAAGGAGTAGGTCTTGTCTACTACATATTGGGTTTATGGAACGGTATCTGAGCTAATTTGAAACCCTTGTTTTATGCATCACCCCACCTCACCTTTCCCGTTCAGCAGCCATAGTGTGTTTTCTGAACGTGCGACTCTGTTCTGTTTTGTAATTCAGTTCAAGTGTAGCGGTTTTTACATTCCCTGTATAAGTGATATCTTATGATAAGTGTCTTTTTCGGTGTGACTTATTTCACTTAGAATCGTCGTACATAAATCCACTCATCGTGCTGCTACTAGCCTTATGACGTGGATTTCATGGCTGAGTGATATTCCATTGTACATGAGGACCACAACTTCTTTATCCACTTTTCTCTTTCCTAGGATATTTAAGGTGTAATGAAGTGGGGGTTCTTGTCAACAGAGCAGCCCTAAACTTTGGGGTGCCTGTGTCTTGCTGATTTTTAGTTTTCCCAATTTATACGCCCATGAGTGGAAGTGCCCTATGCTCTCCAAGCTGTGTTTTTTAGATGTTTCAGGACACACCGTACACTTGTCCAGAGTGGCTGTTGGCAATTTACATCCCGCCCATCAGCGTAGCAAGGCTCCCATTTCTCCATGGCCGGTCCTGCATTTCTGGTTTGGACACTTTTTTCCGCATGGCCCTTTTGCCCGCTGGGAAGCGAGACTTCTTTGGAGCGCTGATTTGCCTTTCCAGGTGGCTTGGTTGGCCAAAAGGGGCGTATGCGTTTTTTCCTGAATATATTCAGGAAAAAAGGCATACGCCCTTTTTGGCCAAGGGCATCATTGTCCACGTTTTGCCGCTTTTCATGTGCTTTCAAGGCGATTCGAATCTACCTCCTGAAATCTGTTTCCTGCAATTCTGCCTTGCTTTCAAAGCCTCTTCGTTGCCTTCCCTCAATATATTTGTGGACGAGAGTTATCATTTATAACTCTGCAGGTTTGTGAATGGCAGTGCCCCTGAGCTCCATTTTTCCAGTCGCTTTTTTGGGAGCTGGCCGCAAAAGTGCAGGATTGCTTCAGGCCCTCTTCTGGTTCTGGGGGGCAGGCTGAGCTTGTGGTTAATTCTTCTTCCTGATGGGAAAATAGAGTGACCTGTGCCTGTCCCAACCCCTAGAGCTAGTCTCTCATTGGTTCCCCCTCTTCCCGTTCATCCTCAGGACAAATTGCAACCTGTACGGAACAGGAGGTTAAAGGTGCTGATTCTCCAAGGAGGGAGATGGCTAGTAAAGCGGCTGGAATGGCGAACCCGAGCACAAGGAGATGAGAAATGAGGTGCGTTTTAGAAACCTTTCCCGATCACACGGTGTACCATCTTCTGGGTTTCTCATGCATGTTTTCGACGTAGGAAGATGCCCTTGAACCTGGAGATTTGGGACCCATGGGATGGGTACCATGCAGTATTACTTTAAAGGGTCTGCGTTGGCTCATGCAACCTCACCAAACCTCTGAGCCCCAAGAGTGTCCACCCTTATGTCTCAATCAGCTGTGGGTCTAGATATGGTCAATCCAGGTTGCATCACAGCCCCTGAACGAATTTTGTAAGAATTTCTCTCTCTTTCACTGTCTTTGTTTCACGGGGTTTGAAAAGTAATTTATTTTTATAATGGGGTTTAGCTGCTTTTCACGGCTGTGTTTATGCCGCTTTACACCCCCTTGACTCACTTACAGAGAGATATCAATACATAGGGTTGAAGATTCTTACTAGTCAGATATATTCTTGTGCGGTGAATAGGGGGTGTTGAGTCCAGTTCACTGAGCAAGGAGTAGGTCTTGTCTACTACATATTGGGGTTATGGAACGGTATCTGAGCTAATTTGAAACCCTTGTTTTATGCATCACCCCACCTCACCTTTCCCGTTCAGCAGCCATAGTGTGTTTTCTGAACGTGTGACTCTGTTCTGTTTTGTAATTCAGTTCAAGTGTAGCGGTTTTTACATTCCCTCTCTAAGTGGTATCTTATGATAAGTGTCTTTTTCGGTGTGACTTATTTCACTTAGAATCGTCGTACCTAAATCCACTCATCGTGCTGCTACTAGCCTTATGACGTGGATTTCATGGCTGAGTGATATTCCATTGTACATGAGGACCACAACTTCTTTATCCACTTTTCTCTTTCCTAGGATATTTAAGGTGTAATGAAGTGGGGGTTCTTGTCAACAGAGCAGCCCTAAACTTTGGGGTGCCTGTGTCTTGATGATTTTTAGTTTTCCCAATTTATACGCCCATGAGTGGAAGTGCCCTATGCTCTCCAAGCTGTGTTTTTTAGATGTTTCAGGACACACCGTACACTTGTCCAGAGTGGCTGTTGGCAATTTACATCCCGCCCATCAGCGTAGCAAGGCTCCCATTTCTCCATGGCCGGTCCTGCATTTCTGGTTTGGACACTTTTTTCCGCATGGCCCTTTTGCCCGCTGGGAAGCGAGACTTCTTTGGAGCGCTGATTTGCCTTTCCAGGTGGCTTGGTTGGCCAAAAAGGGCGTATGCGTTTTTTCCTGAATATATTCAGGAAAAAACGCATACGCCCTTTTTGGCCAAGGGCATCATTGTCCACGTTTTGCCGCTTTTCATGAGCTTTCAAGGCGATTCGAATCTACCTCCTGAAATCTGTTTCCTGCAATTCTGCCTTGCTTTCAAAGCCTCTTCGTTGCCTTCCCTCAATATATTTGTGGACGAGAGTTATCATTTATAACTCTGCAGGTTTGTGAATGGCAGTGCCCCTGAGCTCCATTTTTCCAGTCTCTTTTTTGGGAGCTGGCCGCAAAAGTGCAGGATTCCTTCAGGCCCTCTTCTGGTTCTGGGGGGCAGGCTGAGCTTGTGGTTAATTCTTCTTCCTGATGGGAAAATAGAGTGACCTGTGCCTGTCCCAACCCCTAGAGCTAGTCTCTCATTGGTTCCCCCTCTTCCCGTTCATCCTCAGGACAAATTGCAACCTGTACGGAACAGGAGTTTAAAGGTGCTGATTCTCCAAGGAGGGAGATGGCTAGTAAAGCGGCTGGAATGGTGAACCCGAGCCAAGGAGATGAGAAATGAGGTTTGTTTTAGAAACCTTTCCCGATCACACGGTGTACCATCTTCTGGGTTTCTCATGCATGTTTTCGACGTAGGAAGATGCCCTTGAACCTGGAGATTTGGGACCCATGGGATGGGTACCATGCAGTATTACTTTAAAGGGTCTGCGTTGGCTCATGCAACCTCACCAAACCTCTGAGCCCCAAGAGTGTCCACCCTTATGTGTCAATCAGCTGTGGGTCTAGATATGGTCAATCCAGGTTGCATCACAGCCCCTGAACGAATTTTGTAAGAATTTCTCTCTCTTTCACTGTCTTTGTTTCACGGGTTTTGAAAAGTAATTTATTTTTATAATGGGGTTTAGCTGCTTTTCACGGCTGTGTTTATGCCGCTTTACACCCCCTTGACTCAAAGAGAGATATCAATACATAGGGTTGAAGATTCTTACTAGTCAGATATATTCTTGTGCGGTGAATAGGGGGTGTTGAGTCCAGTTCACTGAGCAAGGAGTAGGTCTTGTCTACTACATATTGGGTTTATGGAACGGTATCTGAGCTAATTTGAAACCCTTGTTTTATGCATCACCCCACCTCACCTTTCCCGTTCAGCAGCCATAGTGTGTTTTCTGAACGTGCGACTCTGTTCTGTTTTGTAATTCAGTTCAAGTGTAGCGGTTTTTACATTCCCTGTATAAGTGATATCTTATGATAAGTGTCTTTTTCGGTGTGACTTATTTCACTTAGAATCGTCGTACATAAATCCACTCATCGTGCTGCTACTAGCCTTATGACGTGGATTTCATGGCTGAGTGATATTCCATTGTACATGAGGACCACAACTTCTTTATCCACTTTTCTCTTTCCTAGGATATTTAAGGTGTAATGAAGTGGGGGTTCTTGTCAACAGAGCAGCCCTAAACTTTGGGGTGCCTGTGTCTTGCTGATTTTTAGTTTTCCCAATTTATACGCCCATGAGTGGAAGTGCCCTATGCTCTCCAAGCTGTGTTTTTTAGATGTTTCAGGACACACCGTACACTTGTCCAGAGTGGCTGTTGGCAATTTACATCCCGCCCATCAGCGTAGCAAGGCTCCCATTTCTCCATGGCCGGTCCTGCATTTCTGGTTTGGACACTTTTTTCCGCATGGCCCTTTTGCCCGCTGGGAAGCGAGACTTCTTTGGAGCGCTGATTTGCCTTTCCAGGTGGCTTGGTTGGCCAAAAGGGGCGTATGCGTTTTTTCCTGAATATATTCAGGAAAAAAGGCATACGCCCTTTTTGGCCAAGGGCATCATTGTCCACGTTTTGCCGCTTTTCATGTGCTTTCAAGGCGATTCGAATCTACCTCCTGAAATCTGTTTCCTGCAATTCTGCCTTGCTTTCAAAGCCTCTTCGTTGCCTTCCCTCAATATATTTGTGGACGAGAGTTATCATTTATAACTCTGCAGGTTTGTGAATGGCAGTGCCCCTGAGCTCCATTTTTCTAGTCGCTTTTTTGGGAGCTGGCCGCAAAAGTGCAGGATTGCTTCAGGCCCTCTTCTGGTTCTGGGGGGCAGGCTGAGCTTGTGGTTAATTCTTCTTCCTGATGGGAAAATAGAGTGACCTGTGCCTGTCCCAACCCCTAGAGCTAGTCTCTCATTGGTTCCCCCTCTTCCCGTTCATCCTCAGGACAAATTGCAACCTGTACGGAACAGGAGGTTAAAGGTGCTGATTCTCCAAGGAGGGAGATGGCTAGTAAAGCGGCTGGAATGGCGAACCCGAGCACAAGGAGATGAGAAATGAGGTGCGTTTTAGAAACCTTTCCCGATCACACGGTGTACCATCTTCTGGGTTTCTCATGCATGTTTTCGACGTAGGAAGATGCCCTTGAACCTGGAGATTTGGGACCCATGGGATGGGTACCATGCAGTATTACTTTAAAGGGTCTGCGTTGGCTCATGCAACCTCACCAAACCTCTGAGCCCCAAGAGTGTCCACCCTTATGTCTCAATCAGCTGTGGGTCTAGATATGGTCAATCCAGGTTGCATCACAGCCCCTGAACGAATTTTGTAAGAATTTCTCTCTCTTTCACTGTCTTTGTTTCACGGGGTTTGAAAAGTAATTTATTTTTATAATGGGGTTTAGCTGCTTTTCACGGCTGTGTTTATGCCGCTTTACACCCCCTTGACTCACTTACAGAGAGATATCAATACATAGGGTTGAAGATTCTTACTAGTCAGATATATTCTTGTGCGGTGAATAGGGGGTGTTGAGTCCAGTTCACTGAGCAAGGAGTAGGTCTTGTCTACTACATATTGGGGTTATGGAACGGTATCTGAGCTAATTTGAAACCCTTGTTTTATGCATCACCCCACCTCACCTTTCCCGTTCAGCAGCCATAGTGTGTTTTCTGAACGTGTGACTCTGTTCTGTTTTGTAATTCAGTTCAAGTGTAGCGGTTTTTACATTCCCTCTCTAAGTGGTATCTTATGATAAGTGTCTTTTTCGGTGTGACTTATTTCACTTAGAATCGTCGTACCTAAATCCACTCATCGTGCTGCTACTAGCCTTATGACGTGGATTTCATGGCTGAGTGATATTCCATTGTACATGAGGACCACAACTTCTTTATCCACTTTTCTCTTTCCTAGGATATTTAAGGTGTAATGAAGTGGGGGTTCTTGTCAACAGAGCAGCCCTAAACTTTGGGGTGCCTGTGTCTTGATGATTTTTAGTTTTCCCAATTTATACGCCCATGAGTGGAAGTGCCCTATGCTCTCCAAGCTGTGTTTTTTAGATGTTTCAGGACACACCGTACACTTGTCCAGAGTGGCTGTTGGCAATTTACATCCCGCCCATCAGCGTAGCAAGGCTCCCATTTCTCCATGGCCGGTCCTGCATTTCTGGTTTGGACACTTTTTTCCGCATGGCCCTTTTGCCCGCTGGGAAGCGAGACTTCTTTGGAGCGCTGATTTGCCTTTCCAGGTGGCTTGGTTGGCCAAAAAGGGCGTATGCGTTTTTTCCTGAATATATTCAGGAAAAAACGCATACGCCCTTTTTGGCCAAGGGCATCATTGTCCACGTTTTGCCGCTTTTCATGAGCTTTCAAGGCGATTCGAATCTACCTCCTGAAATCTGTTTCCTGCAATTCTGCCTTGCTTTCAAAGCCTCTTCGTTGCCTTCCCTCAATATATTTGTGGACGAGAGTTATCATTTATAACTCTGCAGGTTTGTGAATGGCAGTGCCCCTGAGCTCCATTTTTCCAGTCTCTTTTTTGGGAGCTGGCCGCAAAAGTGCAGGATTCCTTCAGGCCCTCTTCTGGTTCTGGGGGGCAGGCTGAGCTTGTGGTTAATTCTTCTTCCTGATGGGAAAATAGAGTGACCTGTGCCTGTCCCAACCCCTAGAGCTAGTCTCTCATTGGTTCCCCCTCTTCCCGTTCATCCTCAGGACAAATTGCAACCTGTACGGAACAGGAGGTTAAAGGTGCTGATTCTCCAAGGAGGTAGATGGCTACTAAAGCGGCTGGAATGGCGAACCCGAGCACAAGGAGATGAGAAATGAGGTGTGATTTAGAAACCTTTCCCGATCACACGGTGTACCATCTTCTGGGTTTCTCATGCATGTTTTCGACGTAGGAAGATGCCCTTGAACCTGGAGATTTGGGACCCATGGGATGGGTACCATGCAGTATTACTTTAAATGGTCTGCATTGGCTCATGCATCCTCACCAAACCTCTGAGCCCCAAGAGTGTCCACCCTTATGTCTCAATCAGCTGTGGGTCTAGATATGGTCAATCCAGGTTGCATCACAGCCCCTGAACGAATTTTGTAAGAATTTCTCTCTCTTTCACTGTCTTTGTTTCACGGGTTTTGAAAAGTAATTTATTTTTATAATGGGGTTTAGCTGCTTTTCACGGCTGTGTTTATGCCGCTTTACACCCCCTTGACTCACTTACAGAGAGATATCAATACATAGGGTTGAAGATTCTTACTAGTCAGATATATTCTTGTGCGGTGAATAGGGGGTGTTGAGTCCAGTTCACTGAGCAAGGAGTAGGTCTTGTCTACTACATATTGGGGTTATGGAACGGTATCTGAGCTAATTTGAAACCCTTGTTTTATGCATCACCCCACCTCACCTTTCCCGTTCAGCAGCCATAGTGTGTTTTCTGAACGTGTGACTCTGTTCTGTTTTGTAATTCAGTTCAAGTGTAGCGGTTTTTACATTCCCTCTATAAGTGATATCTTATGATAAGTGTCTTTTTCGGTGTGACTTATTTCACTTAGAATCGTCGTACCTAAATCCACTCATCGTGCTGCTACTAGCCTTATGATGTGGATTTCATGGCTGAGTGATATTCCATTGTACATGAGGACCACAACTTCTTTATCCACTTTTCTATTTCCTAGGATATTTAAGGTGTAATGAAGTGGGGGTTTTTGTCAACAGAGCAGCCCTAATATATTCAGGAAAAAACGCATACGCCCTTTTTGGCCAAGGGCATCATTGTCCACGTTTTGCCGCTTTTCATGTGCTTTCAAGGCGATTCGAATCTACCTCCTGCAATCTGTTTCCTGCAATTCTGCCTTGCTTTCAAAGCCTCTTCGTTGCCTTCCTTCAATATATTTGTGGACGAGAGTTATCATTTATAACTCTGCAGGTTTGTGAATGGCAGTGCCCCTGAGCTCCATTTTTCCAGTCGCTTTTTTGGGAGCTGCCCGCAAAAGTGCAGGATTGCTTCAGGCCCTCTTCTGGTTCTGGGGGGCAGGCTGAGCTTGTGGTTAATTCTTCTTCCTGATGGGAAAATAGAGTGACCTGTGCCTGTCCCAACCCCTAGAGCTAGTCTCTCATTGGTTCCCCCTCTTCCCGTTCATCCTCAGGACAAATTGCAACCTGTACGGAACAGGAGGTTAAAGGTGCTGATTCTCCAAGGAGGGAGATGGCTACTAAAGCGGCTGGAATGGCGAACCCGAGCACAAGGAGATGAGAAATGAGGTGTGATTTAGAAACCTTTCCCGATCACACGGTGTACCATCTTCTGGGTTTCTCATGCATGTTTTCGACGTAGGAAGATGCCCTTGAACCTGGAGATTTGGGACCCATGGGATGGGTACCATGCAGTATTACTTTAAATGGTCTGCGTTGGCTCATGCATCCTCACCAAACCTCTGAGCCCCAAGAGTGTCCACCCTTATGTCTCAATCAGCTGTGGGTCTAGATATGGTCAATCCAGGTTGCATCACAGCCCTTGAACGAATTTAGTAAGAATTTCTCTCTCTTTCACTGTCTTTGTTTCACGGGGTTTGAAAAGTAATTTATTTTTATAATGGGGTTTAGCTGCTTTTCACGGCTGTGTTTATGCCGCTTTACACCCCCTTGACTCACTTACAGAGAGATATCAATACATAGGGTTGAAGATTCTTACTAGTCAGATATATTCTTGTGCGGTGAATAGGGGGTGTTGAGTCCAGTTCACTGAGCAAGGAGTAGGTCTTGTCTACTACATATTGGGTTTATGGAACGGTATCTGAGCTAATTTGAAACCCTTGTTTTATGCATCACCCCACCTCACCTTTCCCGTTCAGCAGCCATAGTGTGTTTTCTGAACGTGCGACTCTGTTCTGTTTTGTAATTCAGTTCAAGTGTAGCGGTTTTTACATTCCCTGTATAAGTGATATCTTATGATAAGTGTCTTTTTCGGTGTGACATATTTCACTTAGAATCGTCGTACATAAATCCACTCATCGTGCTGCTACTAGCCTTATGACGTGGATTTCATGGCTGAGTGATATTCCATTGTACATGAGGACCACAACTTCTTTATCCACTTTTCTCTTTCCTAGGATATTTAAGGTGTAATGAAGTGGGGGTTCTTGTCAACAGAGCAGCCCTAAACTTTGGGGTGCCTGTGTCTTGATGATTTTTAGTTTTCCCAATTTATACGCCCATGAGTGGAAGTGCCCTATGCTCTCCAAGCTGTGTTTTTTAGATGTTTCAGGACACACCGTACACTTGTCCAGAGTGGCTGTTGGCAATTTACATCCCGCCCATCAGCGTAGCAAGGCTCCCATTTCTCCATGGCCGGTCCTGCATTTCTGGTTTGGACACTTTTTTCCGCATGGCCCTTTTGCCCGCTGAGAAGCGAGACTTCTTTGGAGCGCTGATTTGCCTTTCCAGGTGGCTTGGTTGGCCAAAAAGGGCGTATGCGTTTTTTCCTGAATATATTCAGGAAAAAAGGCATACGCCCTTTTTGGCCAAGGGCATCATTGTCCACGTTTTGCCGCTTTTCATGTGCTTTCAAGGCGATTCGAATCTACCTCCTGAAATCTGTTTCCTGCAATTCTGCCTTGCTTTCAAAGCCTCTTCGTTGCCTTCCCTCAATATATTTGTGGACGAGAGTTATCATTTATAACTCTGCAGGTTTGTGAATGGCAGTGCCCCTGAGCTCCATTTTTCCAGTCGCTTTTTTGGGAGCTGGCCGCAAAAGTGCAGGATTCCTTCAGGCCCTCTTCTGGTTCTGGGGGGCAGGCTGAGCTTGTGGTTAATTCTTCTTCCTGATGGGAAAATAGAGTGACCTGTGCCTGTCCCAACCCCTAGAGCTAGTCTCTCATTGGTTCCCCCTCTTCCCGTTCATCCTCAGGACAAATTGCAACCTGTACGGAACAGGAGGTTAAAGGTGCTGATTCTCCAAGGAGGGAGATGGCTACTAAAGCGGCTGGAATGGCGAACCCGAGCACAAGGAGATGAGAAATGAGGTGTGATTTAGAAACCTTTCCCGATCACACGGTGTACCATCTTCTGGGTTTCTCATGCATGTTTTCGACGTAGGAAGATGCCCTTGAACCTGGAGATTTGGGACCCATGGGATGGGTACCATGCAGTATTACTTTAAATGGTCTGCGTTGGCTCATGCATCCTCACCAAACCTCTGAGCCCCAAGAGTGTCCACCCTTATGTCTCAATCAGCTGTGGGTCTAGATATGGTCAATCCAGGTTGCATCACAGCCCCTGAACGAATTTTGTAAGAATTTCTCTCTCTTTCACTGTCTTTGTTTCACGGGTTTTGAAAAGTAATTTATTTTTATAATGGGGTTTAGCTGCTTTTCACGGCTGTGTTTATGCCGCTTTACACCCCCTTGACTCACTTACAGAGAGATATCAATACATAGGGTTGAAGATTCTTACTAGTCAGATATATTCTTGTGCGGTGAATAGGGGGTGTTGAGTCCAGTTCACTGAGCAAGGAGTAGGTCTTGTCTACTACATATTGGGGTTATGGAACGGTATCTGAGCTAATTTGAAACCCTTGTTTTATGCATCACCCCACCTCACCTTTCCCGTTCAGCAGCCATAGTGTGTTTTCTGAACGTGTGACTCTGTTCTGTTTTGTAATTCAGTTCAAGTGTAGCGGTTTTTACATTGCCTCTATAAGTGATATCTTATGATAAGTGTCTTTTTCGGTGTGACTTATTTCACTTAGAATCGTCGTACCTAAATTCACTCATCGTGCTGCTACTAGCCTTATGATGTGGATTTCATGGCTGAGTGATATTCCATTGTACATGAGGACCACAACTTCTTTATCCACTTTTCTATTTCCTAGGATATTTAAGGTGTAATGAAGTGGGGGTTTTTGTCAACAGAGCAGCCCTAATATATTCAGGAAAAAACGCATACGCCCTTTTTGGCCAAGGGCATCATTGTCCACGTTTTGCCGCTTTTCATGTGCTTTCAAGGCGATTCGAATCTACCTCCTGCAATCTGTTTCCTGCAATTCTGCCTTGCTTTCAAAGCCTCTTCGTTGCCTTCCCTCAATATATTTGTGGACGAGAGTTATCATTTATAACTCTGCAGGTTTGTGAATGGCAGTGCCCCTGAGCTCCATTTTTCCAGTCGCTTTTTTGGGAGCTGCCCGCAAAAGTGCAGGATTGCTTCAGGCCCTCTTCTGGTTCTGGGGGGCAGGCTGAGCTTGTGGTTAATTCTTCTTCCTGATGGGAAAATAGAGTGACCTGTGCCTGTCCCAACCCCTAGAGCTAGTCTCTCATTGGTTCCCCCTCTTCCCGTTCATCCTCAGGACAAATTGCAACCTGTACGGAACAGGAGGTTAAAGGTGCTGATTCTCCAAGGAGGGAGATGGCTACTAAAGCGGCTGGAATGGCGAACCCGAGCACAAGGAGATGAGAAATGAGGTGTGATTTAGAAACCTTTCCCGATCACACGGTGTACCATCTTCTGGGTTTCTCATGCATGTTTTCGACGTAGGAAGATGCCCTTGAACCTGGAGATTTGGGACCCATGGGATGGGTACCATGCAGTATTACTTTAAATGGTCTGCGTTGGCTCATGCATCCTCACCAAACCTCTGAGCCCCAAGAGTGTCCACCCTTATGTCTCAATCAGCTGTGGGTCTAGATATGGTCAATCCAGGTTGCATCACAGCCCTTGAACGAATTTAGTAAGAATTTCTCTCTCTTTCACTGTCTTTGTTTCACGGGGTTTGAAAAGTAATTTATTTTTATAATGGGGTTTAGCTGCTTTTCACGGCTGTGTTTATGCCGCTTTACACCCCCTTGACTCACTTACAGAGAGATATCAATACATAGGGTTGAAGATTCTTACTAGTCAGATATATTCTTGTGCGGTGAATAGGGGGTGTTGAGTCCAGTTCACTGAGCAAGGAGTAGGTCTTGTCTACTACATATTGGGTTTATGGAACGGTATCTGAGCTAATTTGAAACCCTTGTTTTATGCATCACCCCACCTCACCTTTCCCGTTCAGCAGCCATAGTGTGTTTTCTGAACGTGCGACTCTGTTCTGTTTTGTAATTCAGTTCAAGTGTAGCGGTTTTTACATTCCCTGTATAAGTGATATCTTATGATAAGTGTCTTTTTCGGTGTGACATATTTCACTTAGAATCGTCGTACATAAATCCACTCATCGTGCTGCTACTAGCCTTATGACGTGGATTTCATGGCTGAGTGATATTCCATTGTACATGAGGACCACAACTTCTTTATCCACTTTTCTCTTTCCTAGGATATTTAAGGTGTAATGAAGTGGGGGTTCTTGTCAACAGAGCAGCCCTAAACTTTGGGGTGCCTGTGTCTTGATGATTTTTAGTTTTCCCAATTTATACGCCCATGAGTGGAAGTGCCCTATGCTCTCCAAGCTGTGTTTTTTAGATGTTTCAGGACACACCGTACACTTGTCCAGAGTGGCTGTTGGCAATTTACATCCCGCCCATCAGCGTAGCAAGGCTCCCATTTCTCCATGGCCGGTCCTGCATTTCTGGTTTGGACACTTTTTTCCGCATGGCCCTTTTGCCCGCTGAGAAGCGAGACTTCTTTGGAGCGCTGATTTGCCTTTCCAGGTGGCTTGGTTGGCCAAAAAGGGCGTATGCGTTTTTTCCTGAATATATTCAGGAAAAAAGGCATACGCCCTTTTTGGCCAAGGGCATCATTGTCCACGTTTTGCCGCTTTTCATGTGCTTTCAAGGCGATTCGAATCTACCTCCTGAAATCTGTTTCCTGCAATTCTGCCTTGCTTTCAAAGCCTCTTCGTTGCCTTCCCTCAATATATTTGTGGACGAGAGTTATCATTTATAACTCTGCAGGTTTGTGAATGGCAGTGCCCCTGAGCTCCATTTTTCCAGTCGCTTTTTTGGGAGCTGGCCGCAAAAGTGCAGGATTCCTTCAGGCCCTCTTCTGGTTCTGGGGGGCAGGCTGAGCTTGTGGTTAATTCTTCTTCCTGATGGGAAAATAGAGTGACCTGTGCCTGTCCCAACCCCTAGAGCTAGTCTCTCATTGGTTCCCCCTCTTCCCGTTCATCCTCAGGACAAATTGCAACCTGTACGGAACAGGAGGTTAAAGGTGCTGATTCTCCAAGGAGGGAGATGGCTACTAAAGCGGCTGGAATGGCGAACCCGAGCACAAGGAGATGAGAAATGAGGTGTGATTTAGAAACCTTTCCCGATCACACGGTGTACCATCTTCTGGGTTTCTCATGCATGTTTTCGACGTAGGAAGATGCCCTTGAACCTGGAGATTTGGGACCCATGGGATGGGTACCATGCAGTATTACTTTAAATGGTCTGCGTTGGCTCATGCATCCTCACCAAACCTCTGAGCCCCAAGAGTGTCCACCCTTATGTCTCAATCAGCTGTGGGTCTAGATATGGTCAATCCAGGTTGCATCACAGCCCCTGAACGAATTTTGTAAGAATTTCTCTCTCTTTCACTGTCTTTGTTTCACGGGTTTTGAAAAGTAATTTATTTTTATAATGGGGTTTAGCTGCTTTTCACGGCTGTGTTTATGCCGCTTTACACCCCCTTGACTCACTTACAGAGAGATATCAATACATAGGGTTGAAGATTCTTACTAGTCAGATATATTCTTGTGCGGTGAATAGGGGGTGTTGAGTCCAGTTCACTGAGCAAGGAGTAGGTCTTGTCTACTACATATTGGGTTTATGGAACGGTATCTGAGCTAATTTGAAACCCTTGTTTTATGCATCACCCCACCTCACCTTTCCCGTTCAGCAGCCATAGTGTGTTTTCTGAACGTGCGACTCTGTTCTGTTTTGTAATTCAGTTCAAGTGTAGCGGTTTTTACATTCCCTGTATAAGTGATATCTTATGATAAGTGTCTTTTTCGGTGTGACATATTTCACTTAGAATCGTCGTACATAAATCCACTCATCGTGCTGCTACTAGCCTTATGACGTGGATTTCATGGCTGAGTGATATTCCATTGTACATGAGGACCACAACTTCTTTATCCACTTTTCTCTTTCCTAGGATATTTAAGGTGTAATGAAGTGGGGGTTCTTGTCAACAGAGCAGCCCTAAACTTTGGGGTGCCTGTGTCTTGATGATTTTTAGTTTTCCCAATTTATACGCCCATGAGTGGAAGTGCCCTATGCTCTCCAAGCTGTGTTTTTTAGATGTTTCAGGACACACCGTACACTTGTCCAGAGTGGCTGTTGGCAATTTACATCCCGCCCATCAGCGTAGCAAGGCTCCCATTTCTCCATGGCCGGTCCTGCATTTCTGGTTTGGACACTTTTTTCCGCATGGCCCTTTTGCCCGCTGAGAAGCGAGACTTCTTTGGAGCGCTGATTTGCCTTTCCAGGTGGCTTGGTTGGCCAAAAAGGGCGTATGCGTTTTTTCCTGAATATATTCAGGAAAAAAGGCATACGCCCTTTTTGGCCAAGGGCATCATTGTCCACGTTTTGCCGCTTTTCATGTGCTTTCAAGGCGATTCGAATCTACCTCCTGAAATCTGTTTCCTGCAATTCTGCCTTGCTTTCAAAGCCTCTTCGTTGCCTTCCCTCAATATATTTGTGGACGAGAGTTATCATTTATAACTCTGCAGGTTTGTGAATGGCAGTGCCCCTGAGCTCCATTTTTCCAGTCGCTTTTTTGGGAGCTGGCCGCAAAAGTGCAGGATTCCTTCAGGCCCTCTTCTGGTTCTGGGGGGCAGGCTGAGCTTGTGGTTAATTCTTCTTCCTGATGGGAAAATAGAGTGACCTGTGCCTGTCCCAACCCCTAGAGCTAGTCTCTCATTGGTTCCCCCTCTTCCCGTTCATCCTCAGGACAAATTGCAACCTGTACGGAACAGGAGCTTAAAGGTGCTGATTCTCCAAGGAGGGAGATGGCTAGTAAAGCGGCTGGAATGGCGAACCCGAGCACAAGGAGATGAGAAATGAGGTGCGTTTTAGAAACTTTTCCCGATCACACGGTGTACCATCTTCTGGGTTTCTCATGCATGTTTTCGACGTAGGAAGATGCCCTTGAACCTGGAGATTTGGGACCCATGGGATGGGTACCATGCAGTATTACTTTAAAGGGTCTGCGTTGGCTCATGCAACCTCACCAAACCTCTGAGCCCCAAGAGTGTCCACCCTTATGTCTCAATCAGCTGTGGGTCTAGATATGGTCAATCCAGGTTGCATCACAGCCCCTGAACGAATTTTGTAAGAATTTCTCTCTCTTTCACTGTCTTTGTTTCACGGGGTTTGAAAAGTAATTTATTTTTATAATGGGGTTTAGCTGCTTTTCACGGCTGTGTTTATGCCGCTTTACACCCCCTGACTCACTTACAGAGAGATATCAATACATAGGGTTGAAGATTCTTACTAGTCAGATATATTCTTGTGCGGTGAATAGGGGGTGTTGAGTCCAGTTCACTGAGCAAGGAGTAGGTCTTGTCTACTACATATTGGGTTTATGGAATGGTATCTGAGCTAATTTGAAACCCTTGTTTTATGCATCACCCCACCTCACCTTTCCCGTTCAGCAGCCATAGTGTGTTTTCTGAACGTGCGACTCTGTTCTGTTTTGTAATTCAGTTCAAGTGTAGCGGTTTTTACATTCCCTGTATAAGTGATATCTTATGATAAGTGTCTTTTTCGGTGTGACTTATTTCACTTAGAATCGTCGTACATAAATCCACTCATCGTGCTGCTACTAGCCTTATGACGTGGATTTCATGGCTGAGTGATATTCCATTGTACATGAGGACCACAACTTCTTTATCCACTTTTCTCTTTCCTAGGATATTTAAGGTGTAATGAAGTGGGGGTTCTTGTCAACAGAGCAGCCCTAAACTTTGGGGTGCCTGTGTCTTGATGATTTTTAGTTTTCCCAATTTATACGCCCATGAGTGGAAGTGCCCTATGCTCTCCAAGCTGTGTTTTTTAGATGTTTCAGGACACACCGTACACTTGTCCAGAGTGGCTGTTGGCAATTTACATCCCGCCCATCAGCGTAGCAAGGCTCCCATTTCTCCATGGCCGGTCCTGCATTTCTGGTTTGGACACTTTTTTCCGCATGGCCCTTTTGCCCGCTGGGAAGCGAGACTTCTTTGGAGCGCTGATTTGCCTTTCCAGGTGGCTTGGTTGGCCAAAAAGGGCGTATGCGTTTTTTCCTGAATATATTCAGGAAAAAACGCATACGCCCTTTTTGGCCAAGGGCATCATTGTCCACGTTTTGCCGCTTTTCATGAGCTTTCAAGGCGATTCGAATCTACCTCCTGAAATCTGTTTCCTGCAATTCTGCCTTGCTTTCAAAGCCTCTTCATTGCCTTCCCTCAATATATTTGTGGACGAGAGTTATCATTTATAACTCTGCAGGTTTGTGAATTGCAGTGCCCCTGAGCTCCATTTTTCCAGTCGCTTTTTTGGGAGCTGGCCGCAAAAGTGCAGGATTCCTTCAGGCCCTCTTCTGGTTCTGGGGGGCAGGCTGAGCTTGTGGTTAATTCTTCTTCCTGATGGGAAAATAGAGTGACCTGTGCCTGTCCCAACCACTAGAGCTAGTCTCTCATTGGTTCCCCCTCTTCCCGTTCATCCTCAGGACAAATTGCAACCTGTACGGAACAGGAGGTTAAAGGTGCTGATTCTCCAAGGAGGGAGATGGCTAGTAAAGCGGCTGGAATGGCGAACCCGAGCACAAGGAGATGAGAAATGAGGTTTGTTTTAGAAACCTTTCCCGATCACACGGTGTACCATCTTCTGGGTTTCTCATGCATGTTTTCGACGTAGGAAGATGCCCTTGAACCTGGAGATTTGCGACCCATGGGATGCGTACCATGCAGTATTACTTTAAAGGGTCTGCGTTGGCTCATGCAACCTCACCAAACCTCTGAGCCCCAAGAGTGTCCACCCTTATGTCTCAATCAGCTGTGGGTCTAGATATGGTCAATCCAGGTTGCATCACAGCCCCTGAACGAATTTTGTAAGAATTTCTCTCTCTTTCACTGTCTTTGTTTCACGGGTTTTGAAAAGTAATTTATTTTTATAATGGGGTTTAGCTGCTTTTCACGGCTGTGTTTATGCCGCTATACACCCCCTTGACTCACTTACAGAGAGATATCAATACATAGGGTTGAAGATTCTTACTAGTCAGATATATTCTTGTGCGGTGAATAGGGGGTGTTGAGTCCAGTTCACTGAGCAAGGAGTAGGTCTTGTCTACTACATATTGGGGTTATGGAACGGTATCTGAGCTAATTTGAAACCCTTGTTTTATGCATCACCCCACCTCACCTTTCCCGTTCAGCAGCCATAGTGTTTTTTCTGAACGTGCGACTCTGTTCTGTTTTGTAATTCACTTCAAGTGTAGCGGTTTATACATTCCCTGTATAAGTGATATCTTATGATAAGTGACTTTTTCGGTGTGACTTATTTCACTTAGAATCGTCGTACATAAATCCACTCATCGTGCTGCTACTAGCCTTATGACGTGGATTTCATGGCTGAGTGATATTCCATTGTACATGAGGACCACAACTTCTTTATCCACTTTTCTCTTTCCTAGGATATTTAAGGTGTAATGAAGTGGGGGTTCTTGTCAACAGAGCAGCCCTAAACTTTGGGGTGCCTGTGTCTTGATGATTTTTAGTTTTCCCAATTTATACGCCCATGAGTGGAAGTGCCCTATGCTCTCCAAGCTGTGTTTTTTAGATGTTTCAGGACACACCGTACACTTCTCCAGAGTGGCTGTTGGCAATTTACATCCCGCCCATCAGCGTAGCAAGGCTCCCATTTCTCCATGGCCGGTCCTGCATTTCTGGTTTGGACACTTTTTTCCGCATGGCCCTTTTGCCCGCTGGGAAGCGAGACTTCTTTGGAGCGCTGATTTGCCTTTCCAGGTGGCTTGGTTGGCCAAAAAGGGCGTATGCGTTTTTTCCTGAATATATTCAGGAAAAAACGTATACGCCCTTTTTGGCCAAGGGCATCATTGTCCACGTTTTGCCGCTTTTCATGAGCTTTCAAGGCGATTCGAATCTACCTCCTGAAATCTGTTTCCTGCAATTCTGCCTTGCTTTCAAAGCCTCTTCATTGCCTTCCCTCAATATATTTGTGGACGAGAGTTATCATTTATAACTCTTCAGGTTGGTGAATTGCAGTGCCCCTGAGCTCCATTTTTCCAGTCGCTTTTTTGGGAGCTGGCCGCAAAAGTGCAGGATTCCTTCAGGCCCTCTTCTGGTTCTGGGGGGCAGGCTGAGCTTGTGGTTAATTCTTCTTCCTGATGGGAAAATAGAGTGACCTGTGCCTGTCCCAACCCCTAGAGCTAGTCTCTCATTGGTTCCCCCTCTTCCCGTTCATCCTCAGGACAAATTGCAACCTGTACGGAACAGGAGGTTAAAGGTGCTGATTCTCCAAGGAGGGAGATGGCTAGTAAAGCGGCTGGAATGGCGAACCCGAGCACAAGGAGATGAGAAATGAGGTTTGTTTTAGAAACCTTTCCCGATCGCACGGTGTACCATCTTCTGGGTTTCTCATGCATGTTTTCGACGTAGGAAGATGCCCTTGAACCTGGAGATTTGGGACCCATGGGATGGGTACCATGCAGTATTACTTTAAATGGTCTGCGTTGGCTCATGCATCCTCACCAAACCTCTGAGCCCCAAGAGTGTCCACCCTTATGTCTCAATCAGCTGTGGGTCTAGATATGGTCAATCCAGGTTGCATCACAGCCCCTGAACGAATTTTGTAAGAATTTCTCTCTCTTTCACTGTCTTTGTTTCACGGGGTTTGAAAAGTAATTTATTTTTATAATGGGGTTTAGCTGCTTTTCACGGCTGTGTTTATGCCGCTTTACACCCCCTTGACTCACTTACAGAGAGATATCAATACATAGGGTTGAAGATTCTTACTAGTCAGATATATTCTTGTGCGGTGAATAGGGGGTGTTGAGTCCAGTTCACTGAGCAAGGAGTAGGTCTTGTCTACTACATATTGGGTTTATGGAACGGTATCTGAGCTAATTTGAAACCCTTGTTTTATGCATCACCCCACCTCACCTTTCCCGTTCAGCAGCCATAGTGTGTTTTCTGAACGTGTGACTCTGTTCTGTTTTGTAATTCAGTTCAAGTGTAGCGGTTTTTACATTCCCTCTATAAGTGATATCTTATGATAAGTGTCTTTTTCTGTGTGACTTATTTCACTTCGAATCGTCGTACCTAAATCTACTCATCGTGCTGCTACTAGCCTTATGACGTGGATTTCATGGCTGAGTGATATTCCATTGTACATGAGGACCACAACTTCTTTATCCACTTTTCTCTTTCCTAGGATATTTAAGGTGTAATGAAGTGGGGGTTCTTGTCAACAGAGCAGCCCTAAACTTTGGGGTGCCTGTGTCTTGCTGATTTTTAGTTTTCCCAATTTATACGCCCATGAGTGGAAGTGCCCTTTGCTCTCCAAGCTGTGTTTTTTAGATGTTTCAGGACACACCCTACACTTGTCCAGAGTGGCTGTTGGCAATTTACATCCCGCCCATCAGCGTAGCAAGGCTCCCATTTCTCCATGGCCGGTCCTGCATTTCTGGTTTGGACACTTTTTTCCGCATGGCCCTTTTGCCCGCTGGGAAGCGAGACTTCTTTGGAGCGCTGATTTGCCTTTCCAGGTGGCTTGGTTGGCCAAAAAGGGCGTATGCGTTTTTTCCTGAATATATTCAGGAAAAAACGTATACGCCCTTTTTGGCCAAGGGCATCATTGTCCACGTTTTGCCGCTTTTCATGAGCTTTCAAGGCGATTCGAATCTACCTCCTGAAATCTGTTTCCTGCAATTCTGCCTTGCTTTCAAAGCCTCTTCATTGCCTTCCCTCAATATATTTGTGGACGAGAGTTATCATTTATAACTCTGCAGGTTTGTGAATTGCAGTGCCCCTGAGCTCCATTTTTCCAGTCGCTTTTTTGGGAGCTGGCCGCAAAAGTGCAGGATTCCTTCAGGCCCTCTTCTGGTTCTGGGGGGCAGGCTGAGCTTGTGGTTAATTCTTCTTCCTGATGGGAAAATAGAGTGACCTGTGCCTGTCCCAACCACTAGAGCTAGTCTCTCATTGGTTCCCCCTCTTCCCGTTCATCCTCAGGACAAATTGCAACCTGTACGGAACAGGAGGTTAAAGGTGCTGATTCTCCAAGGAGGGAGATGGCTAGTAAAGCGGCTGGAATGGCGAACCCGAGCACAAGGAGATGAGAAATGAGGTTTGTTTTAGAAACCTTTCCCGATCACACGGTGTACCATCTTCTGGGTTTCTCATGCATGTTTTCGACGTAGGAAGATGCCCTTGAACCTGGAGATTTGCGACCCATGGGATGCGTACCATGCAGTATTACTTTAAAGGGTCTGCGTTGGCTCATGCAACCTCACCAAACCTCTGAGCCCCAAGAGTGTCCACCCTTATGTCTCAATCAGCTGTGGGTCTAGATATGGTCAATCCAGGTTGCATCACAGCCCCTGAACGAATTTTGTAAGAATTTCTCTCTCTTTCACTGTCTTTGTTTCACGGGTTTTGAAAAGTAATTTATTTTTATAATGGGGTTTAGCTGCTTTTCACGGCTGTGTTTATGCCGCTATACACCCCCTTGACTCACTTACAGAGAGATATCAATACATAGGGTTGAAGATTCTTACTAGTCAGATATATTCTTGTGCGGTGAATAGGGGTGTTGAGTCCAGTTCACTGAGCAAGGAGTAGGTCTTGTCTACTACATATTGGGGTTATGGAACGGTATCTGAGCTAATTTGAAACCCTTGTTTTATGCATCACCCCACCTCACCTTTCCCGTTCAGCAGCCATAGTGTTTTTTCTGAATGTGCGACTCTGTTCTGTTTTGTAATTCACTTCAAGTGTAGCGGTTTTTACATTCCCTGTATAAGTGATATCTTATGATAAGTGACTTTTTCGGTGTGACTTATTTCACTTAGAATCGTCGTACATAAATCCACTCATCGTGCTGCTACTAGCCTTATGACGTGGATTTCATGGCTGAGTGATATTCCATTGTACATGAGGACCACAACTTCTTTATCCACTTTTCTCTTTCCTAGGATATTTAAGGTGTAATGAAGTGGGGGTTCTTGTCAACAGAGCAGCCCTAAACTTTGGGGTGCCTGTGTCTTGATGATTTTTAGTTTTCCCAATTTATACGCCCATGAGTGGAAGTGCCCTATGCTCTCCAAGCTGTGTTTTTTAGATGTTTCAGGACACACCGTACACTTCTCCAGAGTGGCTGTTGGCAATTTACATCCCGCCCATCAGCGTAGCAAGGCTCCCATTTCTCCATGGCCGGTCCTGCATTTCTGGTTTGGACACTTTTTTCCGCATGGCCCTTTTGCCCGCTGGGAAGCGAGACTTCTTTGGAGCGCTGATTTGCCTTTCCAGGTGGCTTGGTTGGCCAAAAAGGGCGTATGCGTTTTTTCCTGAATATATTCAGGAAAAAACGTATACGCCCTTTTTGGCCAAGGGCATCATTGTCCACGTTTTGCCGCTTTTCATGAGCTTTCAAGGCGATTCGAATCTACCTCCTGAAATCTGTTTCCTGCAATTCTGCCTTGCTTTCAAAGCCTCTTCATTGCCTTCCCTCAATATATTTGTGGACGAGAGTTATCATTTATAACTCTTCAGGTTGGTGAATTGCAGTGCCCCTGAGCTCCATTTTTCCAGTCGCTTTTTTGGGAGCTGGCCGCAAAAGTGCAGGATTCCTTCAGGCCCTCTTCTGGTTCTGGGGGGCAGGCTGAGCTTGTGGTTAATTCTTCTTCCTGATGGGAAAATAGAGTGACCTGTGCCTGTCCCAACCCCTAGAGCTAGTCTCTCATTGGTTCCCCCTCTTCCCGTTCATCCTCAGGACAAATTGCAACCTGTACGGAACAGGAGGTTAAAGGTGCTGATTCTCCAAGGAGGGAGATGGCTAGTAAAGCGGCTGGAATGGCGAACCCGAGCACAAGGAGATGAGAAATGAGGTTTGTTTTAGAAACCTTTCCCGATCGCACGGTGTACCATCTTCTGGGTTTCTCATGCATGTTTTCGACGTAGGAAGATGCCCTTGAACCTGGAGATTTGGGACCCATGGGATGGGTACCATGCAGTATTACTTTAAATGGTCTGCGTTGGCTCATGCATCCTCACCAAACCTCTGAGCCCCAAGAGTGTCCACCCTTATGTCTCAATCAGCTGTGGGTCTAGATATGGTCAATCCAGGTTGCATCACAGCCCCTGAACGAATTTTGTAAGAATTTCTCTCTCTTTCACTGTCTTTGTTTCACGGGGTTTGAAAAGTAATTTATTTTTATAATGGGGTTTAGCTGCTTTTCACGGCTGTGTTTATGCCGCTTTACACCCCCTTGACTCACTTACAGAGAGATATCAATACATAGGGTTGAAGATTCTTACTAGTCAGATATATTCTTGTGCGGTGAATAGGGGGTGTTGAGTCCAGTTCACTGAGCAAGGAGTAGGTCTTGTCTACTACATATTGGGTTTATGGAACGGTATCTGAGCTAATTTGAAACCCTTGTTTTATGCATCACCCCACCTCACCTTTCCCGTTCAGCAGCCATAGTGTGTTTTCTGAACGTGTGACTCTGTTCTGTTTTGTAATTCAGTTCAAGTGTAGCGGTTTTTACATTCCCTCTATAAGTGATATCTTATGATAAGTGTCTTTTTCTGTGTGACTTATTTCACTTCGAATCGTCGTACCTAAATCTACTCATCGTGCTGCTACTAGCCTTATGACGTGGATTTCATGGCTGAGTGATATTCCATTGTACATGAGGACCACAACTTCTTTATCCACTTTTCTCTTTCCTAGGATATTTAAGGTGTAATGAAGTGGGGGTTCTTGTCAACAGAGCAGCCCTAAACTTTGGGGTGCCTGTGTCTTGCTGATTTTTAGTTTTCCCAATTTATACGCCCATGAGTGGAAGTGCCCTTTGCTCTCCAAGCTGTGTTTTTTAGATGTTTCAGGACACACTGTACACTTGTCCAGAGTGGCTGTTGGCAATTTACATCCCGCCCATCAGCGTAGCAAGGCTCCCATTTCTCCATGGCCGGTCCTGCATTTCTGGTTTGGACACTTTTTTCCGCATGGCCCTTTTGCCCGCTGGGAAGCGAGACTTCTTTGGAGCGCTGATTTGCCTTTCCAGGTGGCTTGGTTGGCCAAAAAGGGCGTATGCGTTTTTTCCTGAATATATTCAGGAAAAAACGCATACGCCCTTTTTGGCCAAGGGCATCATTGTCCACGTTTTGCCGCTTTTCATGTGCTTTCAAGGCGATTCGAATCTACCTCCTGAAATCTGTTTCCTGCAATTCTGCCTTGCTTTCAAAGCCTCTTCGTTGCCTTCCCTCAATATATTTGTGGACGAGAGTTATCATTTATAACTCTGCAATTTTGTGAATGGCAGTGCCCCTGAGCTCCATTTTTCCAGTCGCTTTTTTGGGAGCTGCCCGCAAAAGTGCAGGATTGCTTCAGGCCCTCTTCTGGTTCTGGGGGGCAGGCTGAGCTTGTGGTTAATTCTTCTTCCTGATGGGAAAATAGAGTGACCTGTGCCTGTCCCAACCCCTAGAGCTAGTCTCTCATTGGTTTCCCCTCTTCCCGTTCATCCTCAGGACAAATTGCAACCTGTACGGAACAGGAGGTTAAAGGTGCTGATTCTCCAAGGAGGGAGATGGCTACTAAAGCGGCTGGAATGGCGAACCCGAGCACAAGGAGATCAGAAATGAGGTGTGATTTAGAAACCTTTCCCGATCACACGGTGTACCATCTTCTGGGTTTCTCATGCATGTTTTCGACGTAGGAAGATGCCCTTGAACCTGGAGATTTGGGATCCATCGGATGGGTACCATGCAGTATTACTTTAAAGGGTCTGCGTTGGCTCATGCATCCTCACCAAACCTCTGAGCCCCAAGAGTGTCCACCCTTATGTCTCAATCAGCTGTGGGTCTAGATATGGTCAATCCAGGTTGCATCACATCCCCTGAACGAATTTTGTAAGAATTTCTCTCTCTTTCACTGTCTTTGTTTCACGGGTTTTGAAAAGTAATTTATTTTTATAATGGGGTTTAGCTGCTTTTCACAGCTGTGTTTATGCCGCTTTACACCCCCTTGACTCACTTACAGAGAGATATCAATACATAGGGTTGAAGATTCTTACTAGTCAGATATATTCTTGTGCGTTGAATAGGGGGTGTTGAGTCCAGTTCACTGAGCAAGGAGTAGGTCTTGTCTACTACATATTGGGTTTATGGAACGGTATCTGAGCTAATTTGAAACCCTTGTTTTATGCATCACCCCACCTCACCTTTCCCGTTCAGCAGCCATAGTGTGTTTTCTGAACGTGCGACTCTGTTCTGTTTTGTAATTCACTTCAAGTGTAGCGGTTTTTACATTCCCTGTATAAGTGATATCTTATGATAAGTGTCTTTTTCGGTGTGACTTATTTCACTTAGAATCGTCGTACATAAATCCACTCATCGTGCTGCTACTAGCCTTATGACGTGGATTTCATGGCTGAGTGATATTCCATTGTACATGAGGACCACAACTTCTTTATCCACTTTTCTCTTTCCTAGGATATTTAAGGTGTAATGAAGTGGGGGTTTTTGTCAACAGAGCAGCCCTAAACTTTGGGGTGCCTGTGTCTTGATGATTTTTAGTTTTCCCAATTTATACGCCCATGAGTGGAAGTGCCCTATGCTCTCCAAGCTGTGTTTTTTAGATGTTTCAGGACACACCGTACACTTGTCCAGAGTGGCTGTTGGCAATTTACATCCCGCCCATCAGCGTAGCAAGGCTCCCATTTCTCCATGGCCGGTCCTGCATTTCTGGTTTGGACACTTTTTTCCGCATGGCCCTTTTGCCCGCTGGGAAGCGAGACTTCTTTGGAGCGCTGATTTGCCTTTCCAGGTGGCTTGGTTGGCCAAAAAGGGCGTATGCGTTTTTTCCTGAATATATTCAGGAAAAAACGCATACGCCCTTTTTGGCCAAGGGCATCATTGTCCACGTTTTGCCGCTTTTCATGAGCTTTCAAGGCGATTCGAATCTACCTCCTGAAATCTGTTTCCTGCAATTCTGCCTTGCTTTCAAAGCCTCTTCGTTGCCTTCCCTCAATATATTTGTGGACGAGAGTTATCATTTATAACTCTGCAGGTTTGTGAATTGCAGTGCCCCTGAGCTCCATTTTTCCAGTCGCTTTTTTGGGAGCTGGCCGCAAAAGTGCAGGATTCCTTCAGGCCCTCTTCTGGTTCTGGGGGGCAGGCTGAGCTTGTGGTTAATTCTTCTTCCTGATGGGAAAATAGAGTGACCTGTGCCTGTCCCAACCCCTAGAGCTAGTCTCTCATTGGTTCCCCCTCTTCCCGTTCATCCTCAGGACAAATTGCAACCTGTACGGAACAGGAGGTTAAAGGTGCTGATTCTCCAAGGAGGGAGATGGCTAGTAAAGCGGCTGGAATGGCGAACCCGAGCACAAGGAGATGAGAAATGAGGTTTGTTTTAGAAACCTTTCCCGATCACACGGTGTACCATCTTCTGGGTTTCTCATGCATGTTTTCGACGTAGGAAGATGCCCTTGAACCTGGAGATTTGCGACCCATGGGATGCGTACCATGCAGTATTACTTTAAAGGGTCTGCGTTGGCTCATGCAACCTCACCAAACCTCTGAGCCCCAAGAGTGTCCACCCTTATGTCTCAATCAGCTGTGGGTCTAGATATGGTCAATCCAGGTTGCATCACAGCCCCTGAACGAATTTTGTAAGAATTTCTCTCTCTTTCACTGTCTTTGTTTCACGGGTTTTGAAAAGTAATTTATTTTTATAATGGGGTTTAGCTGCTTTTCACGGCTGTGTTTATGCCGCTATACACCCCCTTGACTCACTTACAGAGAGATATCAATACATAGGGTTGAAGATTCTTACTAGTCAGATATATTCTTGTGCGGTGAATAGGGGGTGTTGAGTCCAGTTCACTGAGCAAGGAGTAGGTCTTGTCTACTACATATTGGGGTTATGGAACGGTATCTGAGCTAATTTGAAACCCTTGTTTTATGCATCACCCCACCTCACCTTTCCCGTTCAGCAGCCATAGTGTGTTTTCTGAACGTGTGACTCTGTTCTGTTTTGTAATTCAGTTCAAGTGTAGCGGTTTTTACATTCCCTCTATAAGTGATATCTTATGAGAAGTGTCTTTTTCGGTGTGACTTATTTCACTTAGAATCGTCGTACCTAAATCCACTCATCGTGCTGCTACTAGCCTTATGACGTGGATTTCATGGCTGAGTGATATTCCATTGTACATGAGGACCACAACTTCTTTATCCACTTTTCTCTTTCCTAGGATATTTAAGGTGTAATGAAGTGGGGGTTCTTGTCAACAGAGCAGCCCTAAACTTTGGGGTGCCTGTGTCTTGCTGATTTTTAGTTTTCCCAATTTATACGCCCATGAGTGGAAGTGCCCTTTGCTCTCCAAGCTGTGTTTTTTAGATGTTTCAGGACACACTGTACACTTGTCCAGAGTGGCTGTTGGCAATTTACATCCCGCCCATCAGCGTAGCAAGGCTCCCATTTCTCCATGGCCGGTCCTGCATTTCTGGTTTGGACACTTTTTTCCGCATGGCCCTTTTGCCCGCTGGGAAGCGAGACTTCTTTGGAGCGCTGATTTGCCTTTCCAGGTGGCTTGGTTGGCCAAAAAGGGCGTATGCGTTTTTTCCTGAATATATTCAGGAAAAAACGCATACGCCCTTTTTGGCCAAGGGCATCATTGTCCACGTTTTGCCGCTTTTCATGTGCTTTCAAGGCGATTCGAATCTACCTCCTGCAATCTGTTTCCTGCAATTCTGCCTTGCTTTCAAAGCCTCTTCGTTGCCTTCCCTCAATATATTTGTGGACGAGAGTTATCATTTATAACTCTGCAGGTTTGTGAATGGCAGTGCCCCTGAGCTCCATTTTTCCAGTCGCTTTTTTGGGAGCTGGCCGCAAAAGTGCAGGATTGCTTCAGGCCCTCTTCTGGTTCTGGGGGGCAGGCTGAGCTTGTGGTTAATTCTTCTTCCTGATGGGAAAATAGAGTGACCTGTGCCTGTCCCAACCCCTAGAGCTAGTCTCTCATTGGTTCCCCCTCTTCCCGTTCATCCTCAGGACAAATTGCAACCTGTACGGAACAGGAGGTTAAAGGTGCTGATTCTCCAAGGAGGGAGATGGCTACTAAAGCGGCTGGAATGGCGAACCCGAGCACAAGGAGATGAGAAATGAGGTGTGATTTAGAAACCTTTCCCGATCACACGGTGTACCATCTTCTGGGTTCCTCATGCATGTTTTAGACGTAGGAAGATGCCCTTGAACCTGGAGATTTGGGACCCATGGGATGGGTACCATGCAGTATTACTTTAAATGGTCTGCGTTGGCTCATGCATCCTCACCAAACCTCTGAGCCCGAAGAGTGTCCACCCTTATGTCTCAATCAGCTGTGGGTCTAGATATGGTCAATCCAGGTTGCATCACAGCCCCTGAACGAATTTTGTAAGAATTTCTCTCTCTTTCACTGTCTTTGTTTCACGGGTTTTGAAAAGTAATTTATTTTTATAATGGGGTTTAGCTGCTTTTCACAGCTGTGTTTATGCCGCTTTACACCCCCTTGAGTCACTTACAGAGAGATATCAATACATAGGGTTGAAGATTCTTACTAGTCAGATATATTCTTGTGCGTTGAATAGGGGGTGTTGAGTCCAGTTCACTGAGCAAGGAGTAGGTCTTGTCTACTACATATTGGGTTTATGGAACGGTATCTGAGCTAATTTGAAACCCTTGTTTTATGCATCACCCCACCTCACCTTTCCCGTTCAGCAGCCATAGTGTGTTTTCTGAACGTGCGACTCTGTTCTGTTTTGTAATTCACTTCAAGTGTAGCGGTTTTTACATTCCCTGTATAAGTGATATCTTATGATAAGTGTCTTTTTCGGTGTGACTTATTTCACTTAGAATCGTCGTACATAAATCCACTCATCGTGCTGCTACTAGCCTTATGACGTGGATTTCATGGCTGAGTGATATTCCATTGTACATGAGGACCACAACTTCTTTATCCACTTTTCTCTTTCCTAGGATATTTAAGGTGTAATGAAGTGGGGGTTTTTGTCAACAGAGCAGCCCTAAACTTTGGGGTGTCTGTGTCTTGATGATTTTTAGTTTTCCCAATTTATACGCCCATGAGTGGAAGTGCCCTATGCTCTCCAAGCTGTGTTTTTTAGATGTTTCAGGACATACCGTACACTTGTCCAGAGTGGCTGTTGGCAATTTACATCCCGCCCATCAGCGTAGCAAGGCTCCCATTTCTCCATGGCCGGTCCTGCATTTCTGGTTTGGACACTTTTTTCCGCATGGCCCTTTTGCCCGCTGGGAAGCGAGACTTCTTTGGAGCGCTGATTTGCCTTTCCAGGTGGCTTGGTTGGCCAAAAAGGGCGTATGCGTTTTTTCCTGAATATATTCAGGAAAAAACGCATACGCCCTTTTTGGCCAAGGGCATCATTGTCCACGTTTTGCCGCTTTTCATGAGCTTTCAAGGCGATTCGAATCTACCTCCTGAAATCTGTTTCCTGCAATTCTGCCTTGCTTTCAAAGCCTCTTCGTTGCCTTCCCTCAATATATTTGTGGACGAGAGTTATCATTTATAACTCTGAAGGTTTGTGAATTGCAGTGCCCCTGAGCTCCATTTTTCCAGTCGCTTTTTTGGGAGCTGGCCGCAAAAGTGCAGGATTCCTTCAGGCCCTCTTCTGGTTCTGGGGGGCAGGCTGAGCTTGTGGTTAATTCTTCTTCCTGATGGGAAAATAGAGTGACCTGTGCCTGTCCCAACCACTAGAGCTAGTCTCTCATTGGTTCCCCCTCTTCCCGTTCATCCTCAGGACAAATTGCAACCTGTACGGAACAGGAGGTTAAAGGTGCTGATTCTCCAAGGAGGGAGATGGCTAGTAAAGCGGCTGGAATGGCGAACCCGAGCACAAGGAGATGAGAAATGAGGTTTGTTTTAGAAACCTTTCCCGATCACACGGTGTACCATCTTCTGGGTTTCTCATGCATGTTTTCGACGTAGGAAGATGCCCTTGAACCTGGAGATTTGCGACCCATGGGATGCGTACCATGCAGTATTACTTTAAAGGGTCTGCGTTGGCTCATGCAACCTCACCAAACCTCTGAGCCCCAAGAGTGTCCACCCTTATGTCTCAATCAGCTGTGGGTCTAGATATGGTCAATCCAGGTTGCATCACAGCCCCTGAACGAATTTTGTAAGAATTTCTCTCTCTTTCACTGTCTTTGTTTCACGGGTTTTGAAAAGTAATTTATTTTTATAATGGGGTTTAGCTGCTTTTCACGGCTGTGTTTATGCCGCTATACACCCCCTTGACTCACTTACAGAGAGATATCAATACATAGGGTTGAAGATTCTTACTAGTCAGATATATTCTTGTGCGGTGAATAGGGGGTGTTGAGTCCAGTTCACTGAGCAAGGAGTAGGTCTTGTCTACTACATATTGGGGTTATGGAACGGTATCTGAGCTAATTTGAAACCCTTGTTTTATGCATCACCCCACCTCACCTTTCCCGTTCAGCAGCCATAGTGTGTTTTCTGAACGTGTGACTCTGTTCTGTTTTGTAATTCAGTTCAAGTGTAGCGGTTTTTACATTCCCTCTATAAGTGATATCTTATGAGAAGTGTCTTTTTCGGTGTGACTTATTTCACTTAGAATCGTCGTACCTAAATCCACTCATCGTGCTGCTACTAGCCTTATGACGTGGATTTCATGGCTGAGTGATATTCCATTGTACATGAGGACCACAACTTCTTTATCCACTTTTCTCTTTCCTAGGATATTTAAGGTGTAATGAAGTGGGGGTTCTTGTCAACAGAGCAGCCCTAAACTTTGGGGTGCCTGTGTCTTGCTGATTTTTAGTTTTCCCAATTTATACGCCCATGAGTGGAAGTGCCCTTTGCTCTCCAAGCTGTGTTTTTTAGATGTTTCAGGACACACTGTACACTTGTCCAGAGTGGCTGTTGGCAATTTACATCCCGCCCATCAGCGTAGCAAGGCTCCCATTTCTCCATGGCCGGTCCTGCATTTCTGGTTTGGACACTTTTTTCCGCATGGCCCTTTTGCCCGCTGGGAAGCGAGACTTCTTTGGAGCGCTGATTTGCCTTTCCAGGTGGCTTGGTTGGCCAAAAAGGGCGTATGCGTTTTTTCCTGAATATATTCAGGAAAAAACGCATACGCCCTTTTTGGCCAAGGGCATCATTGTCCACGTTTTGCCGCTTTTCATGTGCTTTCAAGGCGATTCGAATCTACCTCCTGAAATCTGTTTCCTGCAATTCTGCCTTGCTTTCAAAGCCTCTTCGTTGCCTTCCCTCAATATATTTGTGGACGAGAGTTATCATTTATAACTCTGCAGGTTTGTGAATGGCAGTGCCCCTGAGCTCCATTTTTCCAGTCGCTTTTTTGGGAGCTGCCCGCAAAAGTGCAGGATTGCTTCAGGCCCTCTTCTGGTTCTGGGGGGCAGGCTGAGCTTGTGGTTAATTCTTCTTCCTGATGGGAAAATAGAGTGACCTGTGCCTGTCCCAACCCCTAGAGCTAGTCTCTCATTGGTTCCCCCTCTTCCCGTTCATCCTCAGGACAAATTGCAACCTGTACGGAACAGGAGGTTAAAGGTGCTGATTCTCCAAGGAGGGAGATGGCTACTAAAGCGGCTGGAATGGCGAACCCGAGCACAAGGAGATGAGAAATGAGGTGTGATTTAGAAACCTTTCCCGATCACACGGTGTACCATCTTCTGGGTTCCTCATGCATGTTTTAGACGTAGGAAGATGCCCTTGAACCTGGAGATTTGGGACCCATGGGATGGGTACCATGCAGTATTACTTTAAATGGTCTGCGTTGGCTCATGCATCCTCACCAAACCTCTGAGCCCGAAGAGTGTCCACCCTTATGTCTCAATCAGCTGTGGGTCTAGATATGGTCAATCCAGGTTGCATCACAGCCCCTGAACGAATTTTGTAAGAATTTCTCTCTCTTTCACTGTCTTTGTTTCACGGGTTTTGAAAAGTAATTTATTTTTATAATGGGGTTTAGCTGCTTTTCACAGCTGTGTTTATGCCGCTTTACACCCCCTTGAGTCACTTACAGAGAGATATCAATACATAGGGTTGAAGATTCTTACTAGTCAGATATATTCTTGTGCGGTGAATAGGGGGTGTTGAGTCCAGTTCACTGAGCAAGGAGTAGGTCTTGTCTACTACATATTGGGTTTATGGAACGGTATCTGAGCTAATTTGAAACCCTTGTTTTATGCATCACCCCACCTCACCTTTCCCGTTCAGCAGCCATAGTGTGTTTTCTGAACGTGCGACTCTGTTCTGTTTTGTAATTCACTTCAAGTGTAGCGGTTTTTACATTCCCTGTATAAGTGATATCTTATGATAAGTGACTTTTTCGGTGTGACTTATTTCACTTAGAATCGTCGTACATAAATCCACTCATCGTGCTGCTACTAGCCTTATGACGTGGATTTCATGGCTGAGTGATATTCCATTGTACATGAGGACCACAACTTCTTTATCCACTTTTCTCTTTCCTAGGATATTTAAGGTGTAATGAAGTGGGGGTTCTTGTCAACAGAGCAGCCCTAAACTTTGGGGTGCCTGTGTCTTGCTGATTTTTAGTTTTCCCAATTTATACGCCCATGAGTGGAAGTGCCCTATGCTCTCCAAGCTGTGTTTTTTAG